>NW_028247159.1:600000-952199 GCF_964263255.1 Lissotriton vulgaris
TTGATTTCGTCTGGTGACATAGGCAGCTTTAGTTTCCGAGTCTTTAGTTTGTCTCCATCGGTGTTCGTCTTTTTGACATTCCTTTTTGAGGCTCTTTAGGAGAGGGGTATACCATTTCGCCGTTATAGTCGTTTTTTTTCTTGATTTCCGCATAGGGGCTAGTTTGTCTAGCGTTTGGCGAATTCCAGAATCTAAAAGAATGACGTTGTTACTGATAGAGGGGTCTTCCAGTATTGTGACATCTGTCTCAAGGAAGTGGGTTTGAAAGTTAGAGTCATCAATTAGTCTTCAGGCTCTATTGGTGACGGGAGGGGTGGATCTAAACTTCAGGGGTTTGCCAGGAAGTTTAAATGAAAAGAGTAGTAAGGAGTGGTCGGACCAGGACAGAGGGAGGATTTCTTTTATGGTGGTTGAATCAATATTAGTAAATAGAAGATCAAGGGTGTGCCCGGCTAAGTGCGTGGGGCCCTCGACCCACTGTTTGAGTTGTAGGATTTCCACATCGTATTTCAACTGGGCGGATCCGGGGGCGTCTGTTTTATCGTAATGAACGTTGAAGTCACCGACGACCATGTAGTTTTCCTGTTTTAAACATAGTGGTAGCAGTTGGTTCAATAATTTGGCGCTTACACTGGCTTGTTGCCCTGGAGGGTTGTAAACAACTGCGCCAGCAAGAATGATGAGGCCGTGGGATAAAATTTTGAATGGTAATATCTCATGTTCAGGGTACACAATTGTGTTTTCCGCAAAGCATGTCAGATGGTCTCTAAAGATCACGGCGACTCCGCCTTTCTTTTTCTTGCCTTGTCTGTTTTGTGTAACTATTTTGTATTCTGGGGGAAGGGCATTAGCGAGGTCTGGGGTATTAGAGTCCGATAGCCATGTTTCGGTAATAAAAACTAGGTCCGGGGTCCTGGATGTCAGCATGTCCCAGATTTCTAGGGCATGTTTAGGTAAGGATCTGGCATTAAGGTATAGGCATTTCAATTCTAGCTGATTTTTGGTAGAGTTTGTGCGGAGGTCAGTTGGGGGTTGGCCCATACTCGACCAGCGACAGGCGAGACAGGAGAAAGGTCCATACGATAGTCCGGGGCCGGTTTGATTGCAACGGTGAGATCTAACATCCGTGTTGAGGGCTAGTAGCTCGCTCCGTGTATACTGGATAAGTATCGGCGCAGATGGATTAAGGCCTATAGGGGGTATAGCCCCTAGTCCCGGCCGGTCGCGGACGGGCGCAGACGGGCTTGCCTTAGGCGCGCCTTCGGCGCGCAAACGTCGCGCCCGCTGCGCTCGCCCGCTGCGCGACCGAGGATTGCACATATTTTATACTACTCTGGGGTTGTGGGACGAGGGGGTGTGGCCTGAAAGGGGCGTGGCCTCCGCAGGGGGAGTGTGCGTGTAACGTCAGCGCTGGCTCCGCTGCGTGCACGGCTGTAGTCCGGTAAGTGAAATCACAACACAATTAAGTCTGTGACAATAATTTCTAAAAACAATAATAATCAAGTGACACAAAGTTTAAAAACAATGCTGCCTTACATTTCAATGTGTTTGCGCTATGCGTAATTTAGGGGGGGCTATGACACAACCTGATTGGGGGGTTGCTGTGGGTGGAGGGGGGACGGGGCTGTTGGGTTGTTTGGCAAGTGCTGAGTATTATTCTCGATTGTGCGGTGTGATCATTAGTCTTGGACATGCAACTAGACAATTACTGTATAGTGGTAATGCAGCATCAACATTGCAATGGAATTAACAGGGGTGTTAACTTAGAATATCCGCGGACTTAGAGATGGCAAAAAAGGGAGATTGATGCATGGATATCTTATAAGACACAAGATAGACATTTGCTTTTTGCAAGAAACGCACATTAACTCCACTCCATTCCCCAGACTAAAACACTCCAGATGGGGTTCGATTTATTCTGCCATCTACTCTAATTATGCCTGTGGGGTGGCTATCCTTATACGTAGAGGACTAGACTGGAAGGAACATACTGTGCACTGTGACCCTGAGGGCAGATTTGTTGTGATCTACGGCACCCTTCTGGGAAAGCCATTGGTGTTGGTAGCGATGTATGGTCCGAATGTTGATGACCCAGAATTCTTCAGATCTGTATGGGCGCAAATTGCATTGATGGATTGCTCAACAGTCGTTTGGGGTGGAGACTTTAATGTTGTACTGAACGATGATCTGGATCGCAAGGGAGCATCTAGACCGCTGCACCCACATGCCAGGCAGGCATTGTTAGACATTCTCCAAGAAGGTTTATTGCTTGACATATGGAGGTGTAGACACCCGAATGTGAGGGAGGGCACCTGTATTTCGAGTCACCATGCTGCCTGGTCAAGGCTAGATTACTGGCTGGTGGCGCCCGATGTGGCTGCATGGACAGTGTGGGTGTGTAATCAGGCTAGATCGCTATCTGATCATGCTCCATGCCTACTGGAAATCAGAATACCAGATGCTCCCACTCGGGCCTTCACCTGGCTTTTACCACCACACTCATTGTTAGACACAGCATTTACCGAAAAAATAAGAGCAGACATAGTCCAATACTTTGAAACGAACGCGGGCTCAGTATCAACGGAGTCTGTGCTGTGGGATGCATTCAAAGTGGTAATCAGGGGGCAGTGTATTGCATGTAGGGCAGGGGTGCTGCGAGCCATTAGAAATACACTAAGCAAGATTGAAGGGGAACTGAGGGCGGTGGAATCCCGTTTCTGCGATAATCCCACGCCTGAGTTAGCGGTTCAAATGAAGGCTAAACTCCTAGACTTTAACGAGGAGGCACAACGGGAGGTAAAGTTCCTGGGCAAACAAGCAGAAGCCGTAGGTACGGGGAAGGTGATAGACCTAGCAGGACCCTGGCTCACCTCATCTCCACCAGACCACAATCCACATACATACACTCCATTAGGGACCCAGATGGGGAGATGGTGGTAGGTCAGGAAGCAGTTCTTCACACTTTCGCTGACTCTAACCTATATAAAACCAGACAGAATGAGACTCCAGAATCCCTCGATACATATTTAGACACGAAAGCCTTGGTATGGTTTAACAACGCACACCGCCAATACATGGACGTCCCAATCACAGCGCAAGATATAGCCAAGGTGATTAAGAGTATGCCGTTAAATAAGGCCCCCAGCCCTGATGGTCTCAGGACAGCTTTTTATAAGACTTATGCAGAGGAACTGGCGCCGCGGCTGCACGCAGTGTTCGCTGAGGCCCTTGAAACTGGAATTTTGCCTAAGTCCATGCGCGAAGCCCTAATAATAACGCTTTTAAAACCAGATAAAGACAGCCAGTCGTTAGATTCTTATAGGCCTCTTTCCCTCATCAACGTGGATGTGAAAATCTACGCGAAAATAATTGCTGACAGACTGCAGCCGTTGCTACCGATGGTGGCCCTGCCAGACCAATCAGGCTTCATGCCGGGGCGCGCAACCTCCCATAACTTAAGAACTATATTCTTGGTGTTGCACTACCTTCATCCAACTGTACAAGCAACGGTCGTGTTTTTAGAAGCTACAAAAGCCTTCGACTCGCTAGAATGGCCTTATTTATTCAGAATCCTCAGCAGGATGGGATTCAGCCCACTATTCATTAATTTAATACAACTGTTGTACACTTCCCCTACAGCTAGGGTACAAGTGAACGGTTTACTATCCGAGCCCTTTGACATCTCACGTGGTACGAGACAGGGCAGCCCCCTGTCTCCGTTGCTTTTCGCCATTGCCATGGAGCCTCTTGCTGCAAGAATCAGACAACACCACACGGCGAGATGCATAAGTTTTAGTTCCCGTAGTCTATTGATATCTGTGTACGCATATGATGTCCCTCTGTATGTCTCAAACCCCACTGTAAACCTTAATCCTCTACTTCGCGAATTTGTAAAATTTGAAGGTCTGGCAGGTGTATCAATCAATTGTTCTAAATCTGTTGCATTCCCGCTTACAGACACTATCCCTGAAGTGAAGTCCGACTACCCCCTACGCTGGGAAGCGGATTCTGTTAAATATTTAGGCATTTGGATTAGCCGTAACATACAGGACATATGGGCCCTTAACTTTGGTAAAGCGGTGCACTGGCTGGAAACCAAAGTGGCTATTTGGAACACACTCCTTCTGTCCTTGGTCGGGAGGATCGCATTGGCAAAAATGGTGGTATTGCCAAAGTTCCTCTACCTCTTTGCGAATATCCCAATCCCATTAACAAAACACTTTCACACCTGTCTGCGATCTTCCTTATTATCACTGGTGTGGGCTGGAGGTCAGGCCAGAGTATCGTGGGCACTCCTGACACTACCACTCCGACAGGGGGGATTGGGCGCTCCTGACATGCAGCTTTACGCATTGTGTACGCAGGCTCTATTTGTTCATTTTTGGGTATATCCTATGCCGTACCAGCCTCATGTTGCAGTGGAATCAGACTCTGTGGCCCCGCTACCACTGAATGTAGCCTTATATAGCAAAACACCACGACCCTCCCTGGACATAGATACAGCCAATATGCTTAGGTGGGTGTGGCGAGAACTCCAGAAGAGAGCTCGGCTTCCGCTCCTGTCTGCACCAGCTATCCCGTTGAGATGCAACCCTATGTTGCCCTGCTTGGCTGTCAGTGGAGGGGATGTCTCTATACGTGGCGCACCATTGCGTACCTTTGCTGATTTATACCCGAATGGCGCGTTTCAGGACCCCCAACCGGGTGGCGACGACGAGCCCCTGACTTTCAATTATATTTTTACCTACCATAAGCTGAAACTGTCCTGCAGGGCGCTCTGGGGGTAGTTTCCTGAAGAACCTCCACAATTGCAAGCGCTCCAAAGCGTGCTCGCTAGGGCATCCCCCAAAAAACTGGTCTCTAGATTGTACAACAGTATGCAGGAGCACTCCCCTATTATGGTACCAACATCCATGCAGGCATGGAATGCGGAACTGGAGGACCGTCTGAAGCCGTCTGAAGCAGCTCATCAGAGGTCGCTCCCCCTCGCTCCCTGCCTGTCCCGAGACGCTTTTGCTGACGCTCTGCTGCAGAATTCACCCACTCGAGCGCTTCGGCGATATCGCAGCGCCTGGTATCGTTTTTACATATTTATTTATTTGCGCTGCTCATTGGCCCTGCATTGTGCTTTATTAAATAGCGCTTGGCTCTGAAAAGTGTTTTAATAATCGGCGACTGTGCCCCTGCTTTGTTGTGAGATACCCTACTCCATTTTGTTAGTTTGTTTACCTGGACCCCGTGTCTCCTCCCCGCTCCCGCCTCCCAGCTGCCCCTCTCACACACTAGTTTCGTTCTGCAGCCCCGTCCCCCACTGCCTCTGTGACCGTCTGAAGCAGCTCATCAGAGGTCGCTCCCCCTCGCTCCCTGCCTGTCCCGAGACGCTTTTGCTGACGCTCTGCTGCAAAATTCATCTACTCGAGCGCTTCAGCGATATCGCAGTGCCTGGTATCGTTTTTACATATTTATTTATTTGCGCTGCTCATTGGCCCTGCATTGTGCTTTATTAAATAGCGCTTGGCTCTGAAAAGTGTTTTAATAATCGGCGACTGTGCCCCTGCTTTGTTGTGAGATACCCTACTCCATTTTGTTAGTTTGTTTACCTGGACCCCGTGTCTCCTCCCCGCTCCCGCCTCCCAGCTGCCCCTCCCACGCTCCGCCCCCCTCCACTGTCCATATATAAGACAGATGAACCTACGTGCAGCGTCCACGCGCTGCGGCCGCGCCGAAGGTGCGCCAAAGGTAAGCCCGTCTACGCCCGTCCGCGCCTGGACCGCGCCCAGCGCCAGACCCCCTGGCCCCCGCCGTGCCCAGCCCACTAGATTCACATATGATGCCGCAACTCTCCTCGCCCTCAACCCCGGACGCAATCAATCAATCAATCAATCAAAGCATTTGTATAGCGCGCTACTCACCCGGAGGGTCTCAAGGCGCTAGGGGGGGGGGGACCGCTACTGCTCGAACAGCCAGGTCTTGAGCTGTTTCCTGAAGGCGAGGTGGTCCTGGGTCAGGCGGAGGTGGGTCGGGAGGGAGTTCCAAGTCTTGGCGGCGAGGTAGGAGAACGACCGTCCCCCTGTGGTGGCTCTTCGGATGCGGGGGACGGCGGCGAGGGCGTGGCCGGTCGATCGAAGCTGGCGATTGGGAGCGTAGAAGTTGAGGCGGCTGTTGAGGTATCCTGGGCCTTGGTTGTGCAGGGCTTTGTGTGCGTGGGTGAGGAGGCGGAAGGTGATTCTCTTGTTGACCGGGAGCCAGTGCAGGTCTTTCAGGTGTTCGGAGATGTGGCTGCGACGGGGGATGTCCAGGATGAGTCGAGCTGAGGCGTTCTGGATCCGCTGGAGTCTCTTCTGGAGTTTGGCGGTGGTTCCGGCGTAGAGGGAGTTGCCGTAGTCCAGTCGGCTGGTGACAAGGGCCTGGGTGACCGTCTTCCTGGTCTCGGTGGGGATCCACCGGAAGATCTTGCGCAGCATGCGAAGGATGTTGAAGCACGACGAGGAGACGGCGTTGACTTGTCTGGTCATGGAGACGGAGGAGTCCAAGATGAAGCCCAGGTTGCGTGTATGGTCTGTTGGTTTGGGTGTGCTGCCTAGGGCGGGAGGCCACCAGGAGTCGTCCCAGGCGGAGGGTGAGGATCCCAGGATGAGGACTTTCGTCTTGTTCGAGTTCAGTTTCAGGCGGCTGTTCTTCATCCATTCGGCTACCTCTTTCATCCCTTCGTGTAGGTTGGCTCTGGCGGTGGAGGGGTCGTTGGTGAGGGAGAGAGTCAGCGTAGGAGATGATGTTGAGGTTGTGCTGGCGTGCGATGGCTGCGAGGGGATTCATGTAGACGTTGAAGAGGGTTGGGCTCAGCGAGGAGCCTTGAGGAACGCCGCAGATGACTTCGGTGGCTTCTGATCTGAAGGGTGGGAGGCGAACTCTCTGTGTCCTTCCGGCGAGGAAGGAGGTGATCCATTCCAGTGCCTTCTCCTGGATTCCGACGTTGCTGAGGCGCTGTACTAGGGTGCGGTGGCAGACAGTGTCGAAGGCCGCGGAGAGGTCTAGGAGGATGAGGGCCGCTGTTTCTCCGTTGTCGAGCAGGGCTCGGATGTCATCGGTTGCTGCGATCAGTGCGGTCTCGGTGCTGTGGTTGGCCCGGAAGCCAGACTGCGAGAGGTCGAGGGATCCGTTCGACTCGAGGAAGGCGGCCAGTTGCTTGTTGACGGTCTTCTCGATGACTTTTGCGGGGAACGGGAGCAGCGAGATGGGACGGTAGTTCTTGAGGTCCGTGGGGTTGGCTGATGGCTTCTTTAGTAGGGCGCTGAGTTCGGCGTGCTTTCAGCTCTCCGGGAAGGTAGCGGTGTTGAAGGAGGTGTTGATGATGTCCTGCAGGTGGGGTGCGATGACAGCGTCGGCCTTGTTGAAGATGTGGTGAGGGCAATGGTCGGTCGGAGATCCGGAGTGGATGGAGTTCATCGTGCGGATGGTGTCTTCAGTGCTGATCGGGGTCCAAGCGCGGAGGATGGTGGTGGGGGGCGGTGGTTCGGTCGTGGTGTGCGTTGGTTGAGTGCTGAAGCTGTTGTGTATGTCCGCGATCTTGTTGTGGAAGTAGGAGGCGAGGGAGTTGCAGAGGTCTTGCGAAGGGGTGGTGTTGTTGTTTCCGGCATTGGGGTTGGAGAGCTCACACCACAATGCTGCGAAGCCACCCCAGGACGTACCCACGGTCCATTCGCCTGTCACACCTGCAAGTTCACCTGCTTCAGGACCCTCTCCAAATCCACTTCCTCCAAACATAGCTCCGACTCTAACCACCTGAAGTGCATCCTGCTAAACACCCGCTCGATCCATAGACACACCACTGAACTCTGGGACCTACTCGACACTGCGTCACCGGACATCTCCTTCCTTACAGAAACTTGGATGAACACATCATCAGCACCCGACATCGCTATAGCCATCCCGGACGCTTACAAGATCACCCAAAAAGACCGCACCAAACAAACAGGAGGAGGCATCGCCATCGTCCATAGGAACACCATCAAAATCACAACCAGCACCGACGATAATCTTGCCACCGCCGAACATCTCCACTTCCAGATCCACACCGACCCTAGGACCACACTTAGAGGCACCTTCATCTACAGGCCTCCAGGACCCCGTACTCAATTCAGCGATGACATCACCTTGAAAACAAACACAACAGCAACACCAACTCCCTTCTGGACAACCTGTCCAATCTCGGACTCAAACAACTTGTGGACACTCCCACCCATGTAGCCGGACACACGCTCGACCCTATCTTCACCTCCAGCAAGCACATTTCCTTCGACCGCACCACAGCCCTCCAAGGACGGACCACAGCTGTGTTCACTTCAGCTTCAAAACCACCTTGACCCACAACCGCCCACAACCTATTCCTCGAAGAAACTGGAACAAAATCACCTCCGACCAACTCCTCACATCACTCAACCAAAACCCTCCCACCCTCTCATTTGACCCAAACCAAGCGGCCACCAACCTCAAGCAATGGATCACCCACAGCGCTGACGAATTAGCACCCCTGAAAAAGCACCAGATCAATTCAGGCAGCAAAAAGGCCCCCTGGTTCAATGATGACCTTAAAAAATCTGAGAAGCTATGCTGCACCCTAGAGAAAACATGGAGAAAAAACCCAACCACCGACAACATGGCCACCCTCAAGGCGGCCACCCGCAAACACCACCAACTGATTCGATCCACCAAAAAATCAGCTTTCAAGGATCGTCTCGACAACAACGCCCACAACAGCAAGGAACTTTTCAACATCGTCAAAGAATTCACCAACCCCGCCGCAGCATCTAACGACATCACTCCCTCCCAAGACCTCTGCGATGCGTTATCCTCCTTCTTCTACAACAAAATTGCAGACATTCACAACAGCTTCGAGAATACTCCCGGCGAACAACCCTCCCCACCCCCCTCAGATCCTACACCGCCATCTAACAACCTCAGCACCTGGAACCCAATCACCACCGAAGACACCATCCGCCTAATGAACTCAATCCACTCTGGCTCGCCAACAGACCCCTGCCCCCACCACATCTTCAACAAAGCTGACTCCATCATCGCACCCCATCTCCGTGATGTCATCAACTGCTCGTTCAACTCTGCCACCTTCCCAGATAGCTGGAAACACGCCGAACTCAGCGCCCTCTTGAAGAAACCCACAGCAGACCCCTCCGAACTTAAAAACTACCGACCCATATCCCTCCTCCCCTTCCCCGCCAAAGTCATCGAGAAAGCCGTCAACAGCCAACTCGCCGCCTTCCTTGAAGCCAACAACTCCCTCGACCCCTCACAGTCCGGCTTCCGAGCCAAACACAGCACCGAAACCGCCCTCATCGCAGCTACAGACGACATCCGAACGCTACTGGACAACGGAGAAACAGTGGCCCTCATCCTACTCGACCTCTCCGCCGCCTTCGACACAGTCTGCCACAGCACCCTTATACAACGCCTCAGCAACATCGGCATACAAGGAAAAGCCTTGGACTGGATCATCTCATTCCTCGCCGGGAGAACTCAAAGAGTCCGACTTCCCCCATTCAACTCAGAGGCCACTGAAGTCATCTGTGGAGTACCACAAGGATCATCACTCAGTCCCACCCTCTTCAACGTTTACATGAGTCCACTCGCCTCCATCGCGCGTCAACACAACCTTAACATCATCTCCTACGCCGACGACACCCAGTTAATCCTTTCCCTCACCAAAGACCCCAACACCGCCAAAACCAATCTTCACGAAGGCATGAAAGAAGTAGCCGAATGGATGAAACACAGCCGCCTTAAACTCAACTCAGACAAAACGGAGGTGCTCATCCTAGGATCCTCCCCCTCTGCCTGGGACGACTCTTGGTGGCCTTCCGCTCTGGGCACAGCACCCACACCCACTAACCACGCACGCAACCTGGGCTTCATCCTAGACTCCTCTCTCTGGATGGCCAGACAAGTCAACGCAGTCTCATCCTCCTGCTTCAACGTACTTCGTATTCTCAAAAAGATCTTCCGCTGGATCCCCCTCGAAACAAGAAAGACTGTCACCCACGCACTGGTCACGAGTCGACTGGATTATGGTAACACACTATACGCCGGAATCACAGCAAAACTACAGAAAAAACTCCAACGCATCCAAAACGCATCAGCGAGATTCATATTGGACATCCCTCGCCAAGATCACATTACCGGACACCTAAAAGACCTCCACTGGCTTCCCGTCAACAAGAGAATTACATTCCGTCTTCTCACCCTCGCACACAAGGCCCTCTACAAACTAGGACCCGAATGCCTCAACACTCGATTGTCCTTCTACACACCCACCCGCCAACTTAAATTGTCCAATCAAGCCCTCGCCGCAGTCCCGCACATCCGAAAATCCACCATGGGTAGCAGATCCTTCTCCTTCCTGGCGGCCAAGACCTGGAACTCACTCCCCACTCACCTCCGCCTTACTCAAAACCACATCTCCTTCAGAAAAGAACTTAAAACCTGGCTATTCGACAAAAATTGAACACCCTTCCCCAAGCGCCTTGAGACCCTCTGGGTGAGTAGTGCGCTATATAAATCCCTTGAACTTGAACTTGAGGAGCCTTTAACAGATGATCAGTGGTCCTTTTGCTGTAAACAACTCACTGAACTATCACCTAACTATAGGCTCCGGCAAATTCATTTCAAGTTTTTACACAGATTTTACCGCACACCAGTGTCTATGCATCGTATGGGACTGAAAGATGACACTAGCTTTTGGAAATGCGGCACCAAACAGGCTTCTTTCTTACATGTCGCCTGGAGCTGCCCTGTGCTTGCTGATTATTGGTCCGCCATTTTTCTGCTATTAATCAGATACCTTTTAGAGCAGATGACCCTTCCCCGGCTCTTGGCCTGTTGGGATATGTAATTGATACTGCACCTAATAATCGTAAACTTCATGCCTTACTCCTTCTTTATGCTAGAAGACAGGTGGCGGTACACTGGGGTCGTAGGGCATTGCCTACATTCGATGCATGGTTAGCAGACGTAACTTATGGCCACACTCAACTAGATAATTATTGGGAGCTCATGCCCTCCGCTTCCCGACCCAGGGACATTTGGGAACCGTTCCTACACTGGACAAGTGCTAGAGTAAACACCCCCAGCTCTGAGCAATCTCCCTCTGAGGTGAGAGACGATGTTCCTAGATGAGTAGATGTAATATCTGGGACTTTGGCTACGTGGGGAGGCCCTGTCTGATGTTTGTCGTATAGGATTTTGTAACTGAAATCTCTCAGTGGTGATTATGTTTCCGAACACTATGTGCACTTCTGCGTGTGAGTGTCTCTATATTTGCCTGGACGAGTAATTGTGTGTCCTCTCGCTCGCTGTATTGAACTGTGCCACATGTCCGGATATAATGGCAATGTTCACTGCAAAGACTGGATATGTAATGATTACGCATGCTGATCTGCTTCCATTTTACTTACAGCACTGAGTTTTGTTTGTATTGGTTTCGTTTAATGGTTGAAAGGGGGGGATAACCGGGGGGTTAAAACTAGAAAATGGTCATATCCTATGAACCCTTCATTGCAGTGTAAAATCCTGATTTTGCATGATCTTCTATAGTTCTCATTGCTTATGCCACTGTAATGTAATGACTGTGCAACTTTGAATAAACAAATAAAAAAATAAAAAAATGCGTTTAATCATTTTTTTTTTCACAGCCCACAGGCAAAAATGACATCATCACTTGGTCCCACGCAGGAGATCAGAAAGCCTCAACAGAATTATAACAGGTGGACAAAGTGCATTGATCAATATAAACCAGCTCCTCCTCTTATTAGATCAGCCAAATGAAAGATACAGCTTCTAAGTGCCCCGGAGCTGAGACAGAGAGATAAAAAAGAAAAAAAAGAAGATCATGCAACTTTGCTAAGCCAGCAGATAGGTCTAAAGAAAACTCAACGGCCTTCTGTAACGGTAATTTCTCCAGGTTGCTCCACCGAGGTGTTGTATGTGAAATAGCCAAAAAGCGTGGACAAACTCATCCTAACATGGGATAAGTAATTATGAATCTAACAAGGAACAAAGAAAAAAGAAAAAAACGCCCCCCACCACACCCGTGGTGGCGGCGTATTCATACTAACGAGAGGTTGGTCGACACAGGAATTGTGATCAAAACTGGAAGAGATGGAGGGCACTGATGGTGGAGGGACACACCGCAGACGGACGGCCCTGGGAGAGGAAGGAGACAAGGGGGCTCAATTTAAATTCGAAATTCTTACAATTATCCCTGAAAATATCAGCCAGGCTAAGCAGTCTCCAAAGACGAGAGTGCCATAGGGAAATAGCTGGAGCCTCCCTTCTCTTCTAGGCGGCTGCCAGGGTGACCTTAGCTGCCCCACATGCACCACTCTTAAAGTATGGGACTCAATTTCAGGCGACGACAGGTGGACTCCTTTTCCATCCCCATTCACTCCAATCCATTTCAATCCAGCTTTCCCCCCGGCCCAACATGAGGGACCCTTTGATGCCTGGAGAAGGGGAGGCTGCTTATCTCTAATACATTTGTTCCACAATTTTGATCCCCTTACTTTTGCTCAATGTCAAAGGGACTTTGAATTGAAGCACACTGAAAGATATCAGTATATCTAATTGATGCACTGGGCCCTCACACCTCAGATACGGGAGGCTGCTACTCGACCTCTCACAAAATTTGAGGTCTTTCTCACCAAGACTGCTAACATGAAAGGGCTGATCTCATTTATCTATAGCTTCTTTCTTAAAATAGTGCTTTCCCCGCGCCCCCGGTATATGTTTAAGTGGGAAGAATTAATTCACCGTCCTATTTCCGATGAGGAATGGGCGCATCTATGGTCCGACATCGCACGCTTCAATCATTCCTCAGAACTCAGGGAATTGCCGCCTGATTTTACGTATACACCAATCATTGAGCAGAGCAGAGCTGAGCAGAGGAGTGGAGGGAAGTGCCTACATCTGCCGTCTGTAGAGGGACTGGCTGTGGATTCCGCTCTTGCTCCTGAACGATTGCCAGCATTCTCCCTTGTACTCATGACAGCGATGAATAGCAACGAACAAGCAATGAACAGTGAGTGGTGAGTGACAAGTGGCAAGAGGTGTGTGGCGTGTGGCGAGTAGTTAAGGTTGATCGGTCCTTAAGTCGCTGAGCCATTGGAGTCTGTAATAACTCTGTAATACAAAATCTGCGAAATTATACAAAGGGGAAAGTGACAATAGACTTTGACCCTGTTGAAGCACCCCTCGACCCCTGAATTACTCTGCATGCCTAGACCACAGCCCTAACGGGAGCCAGATATTAATCAATCAATTAATTAATTAGTTAATTAAATAAGTAACCAGCAGCACCGGCGGATTCTGTAATGAGGTGTGCTTTGGGGTGTTTTCGTTTGGAGGTGCTTTTCTTCTATCAAAGTACCGTTTGGTCTTGTCACTGGCCCGTTTGATTCTCTGAAAGAAGCAAGACTTCTTCACCTTAGAGGGTGTATTATGAGGTCAGGAAAAGAGCGGCCACCTTTCCCTCCTATCAAAAGGAAAAGAAAAATACAACAAACACTAATATTAGATATGTTTAAAATAAAACAGGCAGGTGACATACAGTCCTTTAAATCATCTAAGGTCCATACATTTGGGAAACTGGGAAAGTCGACGTCAAAGTTTGATTTTATGAAAGATCCAACTGGTGCTATGCTAACATTGCTAACTAACCCATGTGATCTTTAAACTCCGATTAAACCACTGAGTAGAAAAAATATTATATCCCCTAAGGAAGGAGTAAGTGAACCAGGCCACCCTGAGTCTGAAGCTGAAGTCGGACGAATGTCAAATTCAACTAAGGACCAAGTCAACCATTGGGGTCAAATAACGGACCTAGAGATGATAACTATTCCACTTACTGGTCGTTCACAACAAGAGGACGCAAAATGCACAAATCTAACAATGGGAGATACTCAGCAATTACTACCAACTAGGCATTCAATGCCAATAGAAGTGCAAGTAAAAATCAGAACAGCTAACGGGATAGGGGAACCATCTAATTTGGGACAAATAAATCAACGAGAGCAAGAAGCTCCAAATGAACTAAATGGTGGGGTGAAAATCATAAGGGAAGCCAATACCCCACTGAAATCGGATTTTACTCTGTCTAAAATAAATTCAGTTAAAAAACAGGACCAGCCGAAATGTAATCAAAATAACGGATCTCAAATTAATAAGGACGAATACAACAGCAACGCAGAAACTCTGCAGCGTTGGAGTACTCCGTATCAAAAAGAAGTTTTGAATAGTAGTCCACAATTCATTAATTCTTGTGACGAGGGACATAATTTTCAAGGACCACAAAAAGAGGAGTATAAGGACCTCTCATTCATAAATGGGCAACACCACAGCCCAGGTACTCAGGTACCAGGAAGTGGGAACGCAGGAGCAATTTGGGATTTATTCTTCAAAACCTTGCAATTAACTCTGGAAGCTTTAACATACAAGTCCAACAAAAAGGAGGTCCAAATAGATCTCTTGAGTGCTACGGCATCCTCTGTTGCCGGAACTGAGCAGAAGATAACAACACAAAATCATCTAATAGTAAGGGCACAATCTCAGCCAATATCTACATATGTAGAGTGTAGTTGTGCCCCAACTAATTAACAAACTGGCTACCATTCCGGATATTTTAAAAACAATAATTGACGATGCAAAAGGGAATTTTCCTAATGTGGGAATTCAATCCATCAAGATCGACTGCCCCTCTAAAGATACAATAAAATGTAAAGACAATACTGTTGTTGTTAAAGATAAAATAGATGATAAAACAAAAGATCAAGAAGTGATAAACCTATGCTTGACACAATCAACAATGACAGACGCAGCTCCGGAAGTTTAACCATCAAAAAGTCAGAGGAAAAAACAATGGAAAGCAAGAAATAAAGCTTCTAAAAGTATGAAAAAAATACAAATGCATCAGATATAGTGAGATTGAACACTGGAAACAACCATGACCAAATATCATATTGTGAAGGTGAGGGTAAACAAATGTCTCCAACAAAACCCTTTTACCCTCTATTTAATAAAGATCTATCGGAGGTACAAGCAGTTATGAAAAATAAATGCCTAAACAAGCAAGCTGATAGTATAAAAATGATAGAGTATGGGAAAATTCAGTCCTTAGAAATGCTGCAAGTGGAGGAATGTAATAAACAGGTGGAAAATAAGCCATCACAATTGGAAACAAATAGAGCAAGGAGTGAGAGTACCAGAGGGGATGAAATGAATAGAGATTTGTTAAAAACCTGGAAGGATATTAAATTACCACAAGATCTGGGAACCGAAATGAAGCAATTACATAAACATCGACAATCATGGTCTCAAACTGTTAATAATCATAATGGAAGGTTAACTGAGCATGCTCAAGGTGAAAATAGCCTGCAACAAATTAAATTAAATAACCCAGATCAAAAAGAAGGAGTGGTACAGGTAATTTCTACGCCGGAATATAAATCTAGGGGTAATAATGATATCATGACTCGTGGGAACATATTAAAATTGTGTAATGCAGTACCCTCATTAAAGAAAATTAAATGTACTGACATAGAATCAATTGAATTCCACACATCAAGAATAATAATCGCAAATCAACATTAGTAATTTGGACATCTTCTACTGCCGCCAGCCTTATTATGCAAGAACATAATCTCTTTCAGGACTGGGGAATACAAATAACAACTCCCCTGCAACTTTCCTATCCTATCCTTTTTGTTTAAACAAAATTACAAAATCATAACCAATTAGAACCGATAATAATAAGAAATACTCAATATTAAAAAACCCACAGGTATGACCAACGGGCATCTTTTAAAATTATTAGAGGTAAAAAAAGTAGACCTATTATTTGAACTGTTCAGGCTCTCATCGGATCCAGATTGGATTATGCCAACATTCTATATCTGGGTCTCCCAGAATACCTTTTACAGCGCATGCAGGTGACTCAGAATGATGCAGCGCGAGCTATATTCGGCCTGCACCGCCGAGCCAGTGCCTCTAACTTGCTGCAATCCCTCCATTGGCTCCCTATACGGAAGAGGATAATGTTCAAGGCCTTGACATTAGCCCATAAAGCACTGCACGCTACAGGTGCAAAATACCTACAGAAGAGGCTGGAATTTTATCGGCCGACTCGATCCTTAAGATCGGAGTCTCTAGCATTTGCTGTAGTTCCCCGCATAAAGAGGGCACGCCTGGGAGGGCGATCCTTCAGATTTCTGGCCCCTCAGTTATGGAACTCCCTACCATTGTCCTTACGTTCCACATCCAATCTGTTAGCTTTTAGGAAGGGTCTGAAGACTTGGTTATTTGCTATGTAGAGTTCTGTTCCCCTCTTCCTTGTTTTCTTGTTTACTGTTATGTTCTTCTTTAGTATCCTTTCTGGGTCTGGAGCACAAAGCGCCGGGACACTCCTTTGGAGTAGCCGTTGCGCTATATAAGACCCATTAATAACATAACATAACATAACATAACACTGTCAAATTAGGTTGGCTAACAGTAGCCCTCCATAATGTCAGGCAGGATTGACATCTACAATCTGAAGTTCCTTTAAGGGGGCCAACAATTATGAATAAAAGGGTCAGATTATGTTCGTGGAATGTAAATGGGGTTCAAGCAAAGATTCAGAATAACCAACTCGCTACTTTGTGCTGTTTTCAAATCATTTGTTTACAAGAGACTTGGGCTTTAGTTCTTTTTAGATTGGAAGGGTATAGGGTTATTACTCATTAGCTAAGAGAACAAGTAACTATGGCAGACCTTGAGGGGGTTTGCCTATTTTTATATCAACTGAGCTAAAAATGGAAAGTGAAATGGACGTCCCAAGTCAAAAGGATTATCTAATTGTCAAAATACGATACAAGGAACAAAATATAATTACATCTCTTGTAGTAATCAACGTATATAATTACGAAGAACAATGGCGACCAATTTCATAATTATGATATTGCAGCAATTGGACAATGACACCCAACCTGAGATTATTATTACCGGTGATTGTAACATGAATATGCTATGGTCTTACGACAGAGATGTTGAAATACAATGGTAAAATAACTTATGGTCAATTCCGAGTTTTTCATCAACAATGGGTATGAGGGAACAAAAGAATGAAAACATCGGCAAGACTCTTGTAAAAGAATTAGAAACCATAGGTCTAAGATGGCAAAATGGGAGATTTCCTCAAGATTTGCCAAAAGCATGGACTTTTCAAGCAGGGGATCATAGTGCTAGAATAGATTATACAATAGCATAGTTGAATCTATTTCATACAATGTTGTCTTATCGGAAAGTGGGAATATATATAAATGACCGCGATCATTCGGAGAATGACTGGAATGACTAGCTGGGGGTGGCAGTTAGAAACGCTGGGCTTGGACTGGTCTGTGTGCGCCTTTTTCCTTTTATAAAATTCAGAAACAGATCTTTTGGGTGAACACCAGGCTCTTGGAAGAGACTACTTCTTTATTAGTTAAGATCTGGCAAGAGGACTTTTTTATCCCTTTTGCTCAAGAAAACACACCCCCCTAGCTCCCCAGCACTCTTTCCATCCCTGCCTCTTTGCAACATTTTTTCCTAATGCGTACACAAAATATGGCATTTGACTTCCTGCTAATCACAGTTGTTTATATTCCTACCATAAATAAGCCCCAGCAGCAATCTGCACTTTTGTTAGCAAAGAAGTTTCAATGTGTCACCTTGGAAAAAACTGATACTGTATTTAACATGGACCCTATTTTACAAGGAAGACTGATCATCAGATTTTTTTTGTTCTTAGGGTGTATCCATTTCTGGTACTAACATTACTTGTCTTAAATCTCTCACCTCCAACTGGACTGACCTTTTACCCAGTGCTCTCTTGCCAGAAGTTTTTATGGGATTCCCAACGGTTCCCTCTGCCACTTCCTCTGCTTGCTCCACGTCCTCTCATCGAACTCAACTATTCATTCTCTCTTCCAGAGGATTCCTTTGTGGCCAGACCTGGGGGATTGGATGGGGACAAGCAACCAGCTCTCATGCTGCCAGGAGTGCCCCGGAAGTCGATTTGTGCCTGTTCCATCTGTATTGAGGCCTGCCCTGTCCCTGCAGAGCCTTGAAGCTGCCTCCAACCACAGCCTCCCTCACCCCTTCATTACTTGCTCTGCAGCTGACCGACTCCGATCGAGCCTCAAACAATGAACGAAGCTTCACCATGAAAAAGTCAGCACCTGCAACACTCCTCAGGCTTTGGAGCATACCCATGACTCTCAATTCTATAGATCCGGCCCTGAGAAATAGGTGCTTGTGCTTGGAACCTGAAAGCAGCGGCACAAATTAAGCACTGGCACGGAGAAAAAGACACTCAGCCGTGCGTTCATGGAGACATCAGAACCTATCCAATAGCCGAAATCCCCATCAAGTTACCCAATAACAGTACTCTACTGGTTAGGGTAGGAGTATTGGACAACCTACCCGAACAACTCAGTTTGGACACAGACTATCCAGAATTCATCTTGTTGCTCAAAAGCACACTGAGGGAGACTTCTACACCCCCTTGTACGCTGCTCACACAAGCCCCTTGGCTTCGGACCAGTCATTTCAGTATGCTCAATTCAAAGACCCCACCCGCCAGAATGCCTGGCAACAAGCGCAGAACCCAGTGATACCGTCCTCATTCCCCTCATTCATCCTCAAAAAATTTTTATATACAGGATAGGAAAACAAGACGATCCCCCACAGTTAGTGGTTCTCAAGAGATTTCGCTATCAAATATTATTTTTTGCCCAGTCACACATTCTAGCAGGTCACAGTGTGCCTGAAAAAACAACCCAGACTGTGTTGAGATATTTTTTATTGGCCAGGGATATTCGCCAATGTAGATAAATACTGCAGGGAGTGTGAAATATGTCAGAAGAAGGACCCAAAAACCCCCTGCCGTTCCCTTACAACCTCTACCAATCATCGATGACGCCTTTGAGAGGATAAGTATGGATTTACTGGGTCCTCTCCCAAAATCGAAAATATATATCTATATACTGATTATTGTCTATTACGCAACTCAATACCCAGAAGCATTTCCCCTACGAACACCAAGCACGAAAAAAACATCAGTGAAAAGTTACTAGAACTGTTTTCGAGGGTAGGATTTCCCACAGAGATTTTAACAGACCAGGGTACCCCCTTTGTTTCTCGTTTAATGAAACAAGTCTGTAAAACCTTGAAAATTACCCAAATAAGAACATCAGCTTATTACCCTCAGACAGAGGGTCTGTGCAAGCGATATAACGCCACCTTCAAGCTAACCATGAAGAAAATGCTAACCACCGAAGGGAAAGAATGGGACATGTTGTTGCCACTCGCCCTCTTTGTTATTTGAAGCCAGGTTTAGAAAAGCTTGGGTTGTTCTCCCTTTGTACTTCTTTATGGGAGACAGCCACAAACCTTGCTAGAAATTACAAGAGAAGACTGGGAACAAGAGAAACACAAAGACACACAACATCTTCTAGAATACACCCAAAGCCTAAGAAACCGCATACAGAAACGGCGAGATTTTGCTCACGACAACCTAGAAAAAGCTCAAAGAAGCTAGCAGATGTCTTGCAATAAAGGAAAGAGGTGACAGCAGTTATAAGTCCATGACTAGGTGCTCCTACTCCTACCTTCCTCTATACGCCAAAAAAGGTTGTAGTTGTTGAAAGGATAGGCCTCACTACTTACCGGTTACACCTTTCCTCAACCAAAACCCAGATATCCACATAAATCTACTAAAGAAATGGTTGGGACCCCTGCCCAAAGACACCCTATACGTTTTGTCAGACTAAAAACCCATTCCTTCAACATTGACTCATTTGCTCATAAACGAACATCTAACAGAGGAACAAAAAGTGTCTCTTCAGACCCTATTAGAGTCCTTCTCCTCCATCTTTTCCGACCTCCCGGTAAAAACAACAATCGTCAAGCATGCCATTGTTACCCCACCAAATTAAGTAATAAAACAACGCCTCTACAGAATACCATGCGCTAGGCGGGACGCGGTTCCTGCCACAATAGAGAGCATGTTACAACTAGGAGTCATAAAACCTTCCAGCAGTAACTGGTCCTCCCCCATTGTCATAGTTCTGAAACCGGATGGTTCCATCCGTTTTTGTATAGACTTCCGATCAGTCAATGCCATCTCGAAATTTGAACTTGTCACCACGCCACCGCCCCGGAGGGACTTTGCTCTTCCAGGTGCATGGGAGTCTACGGGGCTTTTGGAAAGGGGCTGAGTCAGAGAGAGACGGGCGGAGAGGCAGAGGGGTTAAAGGGACCCAGGGTAAAGGAAATAAGTGAGACGGAAAAGAAAGACAAAAGCAGAAATCATCAGCTACTCTTTTTCTTTTGGTTATTCCAACCTCTAGCCCCTCCCTTCACATTTATGCAGAGCTATTATTTATTCCTCACATCCTCGCTTGACTAAACCATAAAGCAAAAACACTTACCTGAGCCTTTTCCTTCTGTCCAAGGGATGACGGCGGCCGAGGCTCACCTAAGGGACTGAAGTGGAAGACCCTGTGGGAAAGAAGAATACAAAAGAGACAATCAATCATTGTGATTTCCTGCAATACTAATAAAAAGTGTATACCAAGAAATTATTCAATGCAGTGAGCTCCTTCTCGACCGACTCTTCTACAATGGGGAGCTACAAACTCTCCCTCCAGGGAATAGGAGACAGAGACAAACACACACACACACACACACACAGTAAAGCATCGTAGGAAAATGCCTGATACAGTTTTTATTTGCTGGCATATGTACATTCTTTTAGAAAGGTGGTGGAACTATTTATTTTGTTCAATGTGCTTATACTCACCGGCAGAACCCAGAGAGTCCGCCTCCCCCTTTCAGATCCAAAGCCACCAAGATCACCTGCGGCGTACCCCAAGGATCATCCCTCAGCCCTACCCTTTTCAATATCTACATGGCACCGCTCGCCAACATCATCCGAGCACACCACCTCAACATCATCTCGTACACCGACGATACCCAGCAGATCCTCTCCCTCACCAAGGACCTGGCCACCACCAAATCCAACCTCCAAAAGGGAATGAAGGCTGTTGCAGACTTGATGAAGACTAGCCGGCTGAAACTGAACTCGGACAAGACAGGAGGTCCTCATCCTCAGATCCACCCGCTCCGCATGGGACGACTCCTGGTGGCCGGCTATGCTGGGAGTTGCCCTGATACCCACCAACATCACCTGCAACCTGGAGTTCATTGTGGACTCCACACTCTCTATGGCCCAGCAAGTTAATGCTGTTTCCTCTTCCTGCTTCAACACCCTCCGCATGCTCTGAAAGATCTACAGATGGATCCCCACCAAAACCAGAAGGACGGTCACCCAAGCAATCGTCAGCAGCAAGCTGGACTATGGCAACGCCCTCTACGCAGGAACCACGGCCACACTCCAGAAGAGACTCCAATGCCGACAAAACGCCTCTGCACGCCTCATCATCGGACTCCCTCGCAACAGCCACATCACCGCCCACCTGAGAAACCTGCACTAGCTCCCGGTCAACAAGAGGATCACCTTCAAGCTCCTCACCCGCTGTACAGCAGCACTCTGCAGCACCACTGTACAGCAGCACTCTGCAGCACCACTGCACAGCACCATCCTACAGCACCACTCTACAGCACCACTTTACAGTGCCCCTTTACAGCACCAATGTAAACCACCACTCTGCAGCACCATTCTGCAGCACTACTCTGCAGCACCACACTACAGCAAAAATCTAAACCACTACTCTGCAGCACCACTGTACAGCACCACACTGCAGCACCACTCTGGAGCACCACTCTACAGTACCCCTTTACAACACCAATATAAACCACCACTCTGCAGCACCCCCTGCAGCACCACTGTGCAGCACCACTCTACAGCACCACTCTCCAGCACCACACTACAGCACCACTGTGGTTGGGTGTGGTTGTGTGTGGTTGTGTATGTTGTTTTGTGTGTGTGTGGTTGTGTGTGTATTTGTGGTTGTGTGTGGTTGTGTGTGGGTGTGGTTGGGTGTGTGTGGTTGAGTGTGGTTGTGTGTGGATGTGGTTGTATGTGGTTGTGTGTGTGTATTTGTGGTTGTGTGAGTGGGTGTGGTTGTGGTTGTGTGTGTGGTTGTGTGTGGTTGTGTGTGTGGGTGTGAGTGTGGTTGGGTGTGGCTGTAGTTGTGTGTCTGTAGTTGTGTGTGTGTGCATGGTTGTGATTGTGTAAGGTTGTGGGTGTGGTTGTGTGTGGATGTGGTTGTGTGTGTGTGTGGTTGTTCATGTGGTTGTGTGTGGTTGTGTGTGTGGTTGTGGGTGTGGGTGTGGTTATGGGTGTGGTTGTGTGTGTGTGTGGTTGTGTGTGTGAGTGTGGTTGTGTGTGTGGTTGTCGTTACGTAAGGTTGTGTGTGTGGTTGTGTGTGGGTATGGTTGTGTGTGTGTGTGGTTGTGTGTGTGGTTATGTGTTTGAGTGTGTGTATGGTTGTGTGTGGTTGTGTGTTTGTGGTTGTGGTTGTGTGGTTGTGGGTGTTGTTGTGGGTGTGTGTGGTTGTGTGTTTGTGTGGCTGTGTGTGTGGGTATGTGGGTGTGTGTGTTGTGTGTTTATGTGTTGGTTGTGACGAAAGGCTAGGCAGCGAAGGGGGTCTGAACAGAGGACGAGGGCTGCGTGGGAGGGGGTGGAGGAGCATGCTGTAAGGCTTACTGAGCCATGAAAGAAAGGAACAACCTACTTAATGACCCGTGACTGAGGAGACAGATGGCGGCTGCAGCGTGTGCACGCTCGCGTGAACGCAAGGCTGTAGCCACTCTGTAGCATTTTCAAAACTCACTTACTAAAGTCTCTCCGAGCAATGCATGCGCGCTGACTCAGCGAGACCTAAAAACACACTGATATTTTTAATTGGACCATTCCAGTTTGTACCCAGCCATGTGCTAATCAATCTTGACCCTGCACCCAATGGGAACAGTCCAGCCCGAACTGACAGGCCAGGCCCTCCCTGAACTGGAAACAAGCATTCTAGGACCGGTTTCGGCCTTTCAGCCCTCATCAGCCAGGATAGCTTGACTCCAGTGGCATGGATAGTGTGGGACCCACGTCTGGGCATACCTGGCCCACTCGAGGTGACAAATGCAAAACAAGCCTTGACATAGCCAATAGATCTCGCTTTTGGGACCTTATAACAATTTAGTTATGCAGCAAAATATCCTTGGTGCAACAACATCAAGGTCCCAAAGGCGAGACCTATTGGCTATGCCAATGCTTGTTAATGTATGTTGAATATCTAATTAACTATAGTACCATGTAAACAAGCATTGGTAAATGCATTAGGTTTCTCCTATCTGATTAGTAATTTTTTTAAAAAGTTTTGGGTGAGCAGTTCTGCAATATAATTTAAATGAACTTTGAAAAAGCGTTATGACTTGTTTGAGAAAGGCAAATAATTAAAGGTAACGTGTGCAGTTCTATGCAGGGAAGAATACTAGTTATCAGTGGTGTAAGTTACAAAGAAGAGACCACGAACAGAAGAATGGGAAACTGCTAAGTGTCTGCTGTATGTCTTGTGTGACGTAATTCATTTCTGGCAGGCTTCACTTTCCCAGATCATTGAGAGTGCACTATGGCGCTGCGAGGACTGTACGGATCGATTTGAATGCACTTTCTTTTCTTAAGTCACAAATGTATGAAACAGTTCAGAGTCTGGAAACCACTGTACATACAGCCCATTGCCCTGAATGTTTACTCTCAGTGTCGTGAATATGCACCCATGCTAGTGAGTCACCCTAGTTGCATCAGATAAAAAAGCAACGACTATGGCTTCGTTGTTTAGAATATTGAAAATGCTTCACTTCTGAAATGTTGAGACTGTGAAAGAACTGTAAGGCGACTCTTTGAATTTACATAAATAGTGAAGGGTGGTCCTGCTAGATAGAGACCCGTCCCACTTAAAGCCCCGCATAGGACAATATGAAAGAAGCGTGTGAACAGATACAAATACTATTCCTCTGTAGAAAGTACGCATGTTTACCTGCTAATAAACACAAAGCATCATTTCTGAAATGATGAGACTGTGAAAGAACTATAAGGAGTCTCTTTGAATTGACATACATAGTGAAGGGTGGTCCTGCTAGAGAGAGACCCGTCTCACTTAAAGCCCTGAGTATGACAATATGAAAGAAGCGTGTGAACAGATACAAATACTATTCTTCTGTAGAAAGTACGCATGTTTACCTGCTAATAAACACAAAGCATTACTTCTGAAATGATGAGACTGTGAAAGAACTATAAGGAGTCTCTTTGAATTGACATAAATAGTGAAGGGTGGTCCTGCTAGATAGAGACCCGTCCCACTTAAAGCCCTGAGTATGACAATATGAAAGAAGCATGTGAACAGATACAAATACTATTCCTCTGTAGAAAGTAGGCATGTTTACCTGCTAATAAACACACAGCATCATTTCTGAAATGATGAGACTGTGAAAGAACTATAAGGAGTCTCTTTGAATTGACATAAAGAGTGAAGGCTGGTACTGCTAGATAGAGACCTGTCCCAGTTAAAGCCCCGCATATGACAATATGAAAGAAGCATTGGAACAGATACAAATACTATTCCTCTGTAGAAAGTACGCATGTTTACCTGCTAATAAACACAAAGCATCATTTCTGAAATGATGAGACTGTGAAAGAACTATAAGGAGTGCCTTTGAATTGACATAAATAGTGAAGCGTGGTCCTGCTGGGTAGAGACCCGGCCCACTTAAAGCCCTGCGTATGACAATATGAAAGAAGCCTGTGAATAGATACAAATACTATTCCTCTGTAGAAAGCACGCATGTTTACCTGCTAATAAACACAAAGCACCATTTCTTCACGGTGCTTACATCAAATGAAATGAATGCATGCCCTGAATCTCTGCTTTAAACCCATTGACTTGTAAACTTGTGACGCACACTGTAGCTGCAGAGCATCCTTTCTGTCACCAGGCTGAGCTCACGGCCACAAATGCTGCAATCCTATTATTAATAACCCTCCTGCCCAGAGGCTCCTTGCGGCCTCTGTTTACGCGCTCCCCTCCAAAGACTACATCCTTCTGGGAGACCTCAACTTTCACCTTGAAAAGATCAACGACCGCAACACCACCACCCTCTTGGACAACCTCGCCAACCTCGGACTTAAACAACTGGTCACTTCCCCCACCCACATCGCAGGTCACACACTCAACCCCATCTTCACCTCCAGCAATCATGTCTCCTTCAGCCACACTACGGATCTCCTCTGGGCTGACCACAGCTGCGTTCACTTCACCTACAACAAGCCAAAACCCATCAACCACCTCCAACCAACTCTGCAAAGAAACTGGAACAAAATCACCATCGACCAGATCTCCTCATCGCTCCTTCTAAACACCCCAGCCCACTCTTCTAACCCAGACCAAGCCGCCGCTAACTTCACCCTATGGTTATCCAACACCGCCGACACCTTAGCACCACTGAAAAAACGTCAAAGCAAACCTGGCAACAAGAAGGCCTCATGGTTCAACGATGATCTTAAGAAGTCCAAGAAACTCTGCCGCTCCCTTGAAAAGGCCTGGAAAAAAGACCCAACCACTAGCACCAAGGACGCCTTCAAAAACGCCACCCGCACACCCCACCAACTAATCCGAAAGGCCAAGAAAACAGCATTCAAGGATCGACTTGACAACAACGCCCACAACAGCAAGGAACTTTTCAACATCGTCAAGGAATTTTCCAATCCCTCGGCCAACTCCAACGACATCACCCCCTCTCAAGCCCTCTGCGACTCCCTAGCCTCATTCTCCACAACAAGATTGCAGACATCCACAACAGCTTCGACAACCAACCCGGAGACCAACCCGCCCAACCATATGCTGAACATTCTCCCCCCGTGAACACCCTTAACGACTGGAACCCAATCTCCACTGAGGACACCATCCGCCTGATGAACTCCATCCACTCAGGATCCCCCACAGACCCATGTCCTCACCACATCTTCAACAAAGCAGACTCCGTCATAGCACCGCTCCTCCGAGACGTCATCAACTGCTCCTTCAACTCCGCAACCTTCCCGGAGAGCTGGAAACACGCTGCACTCACCGCCCTTCTGAAAAAACCCACAGCGGACCCCACCGAACTCAAAAATTACCGCCCCATCTCGCTCCTTCCATTCCCGGCCAAAGTAATCGAGAAAGCTGTCAACAACCAGCTCACCGCTTTCCTCGAAGCCAACAAATCCCTCGACTCCTCACAATCTGGCTTCCGAGCTAAACACAGCACTGAGACCGCCCTCATCGCAGCAACAGACGACATTCGAACTCTACTGGACAATGGAGACACAGTCGCCCTCATCCTCCTCGACCTCTCTGCAGCCTTCGACACAGTCTGCCACAGCACCCTTTTACAACGCCTCAGTAACATCGGAATACAAGGAAAAGCACTTGAATGGATCACCTCGTTCCTCACCGGAAGAACCCAGAGAGTCCGCCTTCCACCATTCAAGTCCGAGGCCACTGAAGTCATCTGTGGCGTACCACAAGGATCCTCACTCAGCCCCACCCTCTTCAACGTATACATGAGCCCCCTCGCGACCATCGCCCGCCAACACAACCTCAACTAATCCTTTCTCTCACCAATGACCCCAGCACCGCCAAAACTAACCTACACGAAGGAATGAAAGAAGTTGCCGAATGGATGAAACACAGCCGTCTGAAACTGAACTCAGATAAAACAGAAGTCCTCATATTAGGTACATCCCCCTCTGCATGGGACGACTCTTGGTGGCCGGAAGCCCTTGGAAAAGCACCCATCCCGACAGACCACGCACGGAACCTAGGCGTCATCCTGGATTCTTCACTCTCAATGAACAGACAAGTCAGCGCCGTATCCTCATCCTGCTTCAACATTCTTCGCATGCTCAAAAAAACATTTCGCTGGATCCCCACCGAAACCAGGAAAACATTCACCCATGCTCTGGTAACGAGCCGACTGGACTACAGAAACACCCTCTACGCAGGTACTACCGCTAAACTCCAGAAGAAACTCCAACGAATCCAAAACGCCTCAGCCAGGATCATATTAGACATCCCGCGCAACGAACACATCTCTGGTCACCTGAAAGACCTCCACTGGCTACCCGTCAATAAGAGAATCACTTTCCGACTGCTAACCCACGCACACAAATCACTCTACGACATCGGACCAGAATGCCTCAACTCACGACTGTCCTTCTACACCCCTCCCGCCAACTACGTTCTTCCAGCCAAGCCCTCGCCACTGTACCTCGCATCAACAAGACCACCATGGGAGGCAGATCCTTCTCATACCTGGCTGCTAAAACATGGAACTCACTCCCTACTTACCTTCGCCTTACCCAGAACCACCTAGCATTCAGAAAGCAACTTAAAACGTGGATATTTGACAAATAATCCTCCTCCCCTTCCTAAGCGCCTTGAGACCCTCTGGGTATGTAGTGCGCTAAATAAATTCTTTGACTTGACTTGACTTGACATGTGTCTCCGAGCGTTTTCTGGTTTGAATCAAACCTTTGCTCCTCGGATACCTCTGACTTCAGTCTCTCTTCGGTGGTTGTTGTTATTCCGGGTTAAGCGCAACTGATTCAGGGCATGACCCCATCTACACGTACAAACAAACATGGCATCTCAGGCTGCGCACGCGCAGCACCGCGCATCACAGCTGCACACGTGCGGGGCGAAAACACTACTTCCTATCGCCGAGATAGGACCTTGCACGGAATGCAGCCTGTGCCCTGTGAACTGCCCTGGACAGATATCTCAGTTTCAGTGCGCCTGCGCAGAGGAAAGACAGTTACCCCCCTCCACATAGAGGAGCCAACCCGAGGACTATTGCACATAAATCTCAGCATGTGCTGTGGCGCGAGGCGCCTCGTGCTCCGTGGCGGGAGGCCGTGTCTGTCCTCAGCGCATGCGCAGTTAACCCCACGCTCATGGTTCAGTCCTGGCCTCAGTCTCAGCTGGGCCGGCGGAGGATGCCGGAGCACAGCAGGGAGAACAGGCCCCATATGAAACCCCAGGTGAAGTCATGATCCACAGCAGGGTGCACAGACCCCGTATGAAACCCCAAGTGAGGCCATGAGATACAAAGAATGTCTGATGCTGGGAGGGTCTCAAGCCTGCTGTACGGGATTCATGTTTGTTGTTGTTGTCTGCATCGATCAATGATTATTTTGTATCAACAATGCTCATTGACCCTCATTGGTGGAGTTGGGTCACTCTTTTGAAGGCCTCAGCAAACGTTGACATTTTTTTCACCTGAAAAGTCTGAGTGATGAGAAGATTGACTTGAATTCCGTTTTTGGCTTTCACCAGAGTAAAGGGGGGCAGCCCCGTCAATTGAAAGTGAAAGAACGCACTCCCAGTCAGCACCGACTGCGCCTCATTGCACCTAGGCTCGGCGTGCACAGCATCATCTGATGAGGCTAAAACTCTCCCAAATATGTCTCAACCTCACTAGGGCCTCAGTAACCAAGTAACGGTCAGCCAATGCCCATCAGGTAAACAAGCATTGGCATAGCCAGTAGGTCTCGCCTTTGGGACCTTATACGTGTTTAGTTATGCAGCACAATATCCTTGGTGCAACAACATCAACTGTTGCATGGCTAAACACTTATAAGGTCCCAAAGGCAAGACCTATTGGCTATGCCAATGCTTGTTATCATTGGTTCCTGTTCGTGACTTTTAGAGATGCATGCTTCTGTTTCGTCCTCGTGTCAAACTACTTCCGCCTTTTGTAGATCTAGGTCACGGGTACTAATAAACATTTTCCCGGGGGCCGCAAAGTTTGGTCTATGATGTGACCGAGGGCCGCACTGATGCCAGCAGGGTGTAAAGTCGGGGTAGGAAAACAAAGCCTGTATATCTAGTGGCTGCCTTTAAGAATGAAGGTGTTCCTAAAGTTAAAGGCCTAGTTACCTCCTTTTCCTAACTGCAATTAACCTGTAAATAAGTGTTTGCTGTATGTGTAGGTTTCTTTTTCATGTTAGTTCTGAATCAAGTAAACGGCAGCCCAGTGCTGCTGCTGCCCAGGGGTCCGCATGTAAAGACCTGGAGGGTCTTATGCGGCCCCCGGGCCGTACTTTGAGTATCACTGATCTAGATCCTCCCGGCGACCGCCCCAGCTACATGTGTATTTCCATTTTCCTTAAAAAGGGGTTGCAGTTGAGCCGGGGCCGATGTATCTCCTTTGCTTTCGGTGGTCCCATGGGAGTAAAAGCTGCTCATTCTGCTAACCCTTCCCTAACTTTCCAGAAGTGTCAGAGCAGACAGACTTGTCAAGTCTTCAAGGAAGTGCGAGTGTGACGAGGCTGGTTTATTAATTCACCACTTAACTAATCAGTCTCCTGCACCTCCGTCCTCACTTAAGCCACAATTTGTGACACATTTGCTGTTTTAAGGCTTGTAATAACATCACTTTTGTATATTTAAGTCTATACAGATACTGAAAACAGCAAACCACAAGTACGAAAATGCAGAGTACAGGGGGCACGAGCCCTAAACAAAACAAAAAATAGGTTTTAGAGGGGCAGGGTTTGCAAAGTAGCATAGGCAGTGTGCAGTAATGTCACAGAGATGGACATTGCAAGTCTATTATACCTCTCTTTAATGGTAATGAACCGTGATTCACGTATTATAAGCATGCACATGAGCAGCGTATGCTCTCATGTACATAAATAAAGAAGGCTTAAATGTATTTTGGTACAACAATGTGGGAGAGTTTTAATGAAACCTGTGGGAACATGTTAACATTAACTTTTATTGGGCAGAGCAAGTTTCCAGTGGGAGAAAGCTAAAATATTGTAATGCATGATATAGAATGAATATAGCCCTCTCTGAATCTGACTTGCATACCTATGCATTGCACAGATGTTCTACGCAGTATTCTATTATTAATTTCCTTTTGCATGATAGCGTGCATTACAGTTAGCTTATAGATGCCACTTCTTCAGCTATTAACTAATGGTGAGCATTTTTATTTTGGTGCCAATAAATATTCTCTATCTCAGTGCGACCCTGATAGTTGGCAGCCCACTAGCGATTCATTTGATGTCTACTAAAAACCAGGCAGTTGGGGTATACCTGCTACTAGCTACCAAATGGGTGTTTGGACACACAACAAACTGGAACAAGCATTTGCAATGCAATTTGTCTCGCATTTACGCACGTTTGAGCTTTTGGCATTGTAAATGACAATGCCTTTTATTTATATTTTGGTTTTCAAAAAATAATTAAAATACTTTGTCATTTACAATCCCAATAGCTTAAACTTGTGTATATGCGCGACCTGTTGCTTTGCAAATGCTTGGTATCTTCAATCAATAAATCAATCAACAGAATTTGTATAGCGCGCTACTCACCCGTAAGGGTCTCAAGGCGCAGAGGGGGTAGGGGGGGGCGCTACTGCTCGAACAGCCAGGTCTTGAGTTGTTTCCTGAAGGAGAGATGGTCCAGGGTCAGCCGTAGGTGAGTGGGGAGGGAGTTCCATGTCTTGGCTTCCAGGTAGGAGAAGGATCTTCCTCTGACGGTGGATTTGCAGATTCGTAGGATGGAGGCGAGGGCGAGGCTGGCGGATCGGAGCTGGCGGGTGGGTGTGTAGAATGTGAGGCGACTGTTGAGGTACTTCGGGCCCATGTCGTGGAGAGCCTTGTGTGCGTGGGTGAGGAGTCTGAGCGTGATCCTCTTGTTGACGGGGAGCCAGTGCAGGTCTTTCAGGTGGGCAGAGATGTGGCTGTGGCGAGGGATGTCCAGGATGAGTTGTGCTGAGGCGTTCTGAATGCGCTGGAGTCTTTTCTGGAGTTTGGCTATGGTTCCAGCGTAGAGGGTGTTCCCATAGTCCAGACGGCTGGTGACGAGGGCCTGCGTGACCGTCTTCCTGGTTTCGGTGGGGATCCATCGGAAGATCTTTCGGATCATGCGCAGGGTGTTGAAGCAGGATGACGAGACGGCGTTGACTTGCTTGGTCATCGTGAGGGAGAAGTCCAGGATGAAGCCCAGGTTGCGTGTGTGGTCCGTTGGCTTGGGTGCGGTGCCCAGGGCAGGGGGCCACCAGGAGTCATCCCAGGCAGAGGGAGATGGTCCGAGGATGAGGACTTCTGTCTTGTCTGAGTACAGTTTCAGATGGCTGATCTTCGTCCATTCCGTAACGTCTTTCATTCCTTCCTGGAGGTTGGCTTTGGCGGTGGCGGGGTCGTTGGTGAGAGAGAGGATCAGCTGGGTGTCGTCGGCAAAGGAGATGATGTTGAGGTTGTGTTGGCGTGCAATGGCTGTGAGAGGGCTCATGTAGACGTTGAAGAGGGTGGGGCTGAGTGAGGATCCTTGCGGAACGCCGCAGATGACTTCGGTGGCCGCGGATCGGAACGGGGGAGGCGGACTCTCTGGGTTCTTCCGTCGAGGAACGAGATGATCCACTCCAGGGCCGCTCCTTGGATTCCGGTGTCGAAGGCTGCTGAGAGGTCCAGGAGGATGAGGGCAGCAGCTTCCCCGTTGTCGAGCAGGGACCTGATGTCGTCGGTGGCTGCGATGAAGGCGGTCTCGGTGCTGTGTTTTGCTCAGAAACCGGACTGTGAGGGGTCGAGGGATCCGTTGGTCTCGAGGAAGGCGGAGAGTTGTCTGTTGACGGTCTTCTCGATGACTTTGGCTGGAAAGGGGAGGAGTGAGATGGGGCGGAAGTTCTTCAGGTCCGTGGGGTCTGCGGTGGGTTTCTTCAGAAGGGCGCTCAGCTCGGCATGTTTCCAACTCTCCAGGAAGGTGGCGGATGCGAAGGAGCTGTAGATGATGTTCCCGAGTTGGGGTGCGATGATGGAGTCGGCTTTGTTGTAGATGTGGTGTGGGCAGGGGTCGGTAGGGGAGCCGGAGTGGATGGTGTTCATCAGGCAGGTGGTGTCTTCGGTGCTGATAGGGGTCCAGGTGCAGAGGGTGGTGGGCGTTGGTTCGGTGGCTGGGTGCATGGTCAGCGCGCCGAAGCTGTTGTGTATGTTGGCGATCTTGCGGTGGAAGAACGAGGCACGTGAATCGCAGAGGTCTTGCGAGGGTGTGATGTTGTTGTTGCAGGCGCTGGGGTTGGAGAGCTCTTTAACGATGCTGAAGATTTCCTTGCTGTTGTGGGTGTTGTTGTCCAGTCGTTCTTTGAATGTTGTCTTCTTGGTGGTGCGGATCAGCTGGTGGTGTTTGCGGGTGGCGTTCTTGAGGGCGGTCATGTGTTCTGCTGTCTGGTCGTGGCGCAAGGCTTTCTCGTGGGTGAGGCAGGTTTTCTTGGAGTTTTTGAGGTTGTTGGTAAACCACGAGGCTTTCCTGCTGCTGGGTCTGCTGGGAGGATTCTTCAGTGGTGCGAGTTCGTCGGCGCAGTTGGTGAGCCACTGTGTGAGGTTGCGGGCTGCTTCGTTGGGGTCCGCCATGTTGGTGGGCGGGTTCTGGCTGAGGGCGGTGGTGAGCTGGTCGGCGGTGATCTTGCTCCAGCTTCTGCGGGGAACCTGTTGCGGGTGGTGGTGGGTCGTGGTTCTCCTAAAGTTGAAGTGGACACAACTGTGGTCTGTCAAGTGTAGTCCGGTTAAGTGGCTGAAGGAGATGTGCTTGCTGGAGGAGAAGATGGGGTCGAGTGAGTGGCCGGCGTAATGAGTGGGGGTGTTCACCAGTTGCTTGAGTCCGAGGTTGGCGAGGTTGTCCAGCAGGGCGGCGGTGTTGCAGTCTTTGTTGTTCTCCAGGTGGAAGTTGAGGTCCCCTAGGAGGATGTAGTCTGTGAAGGTGAGGGCGTGCGGGCTGACGAAGTCTGCGATGGCTTCGCTGAATTGTGTGCGTGGTCCCGGGGGTCTGTAGATGAGGGTGCCTCTGAGGGTGGTCTTGGGGTCGGTGTGAATCTGGAAGTGAAGGTGCTCGGCGGCGGTGAGGGTGTCGTCGGAGTTGGTTGTGATGCGGATGGTGTTTCTGTGGACGATGGCGATGCCTTCTCCTGTTTGGTTGGCGCGGTCCCTCCGAGTGATCTTGTAGCCCTCCGGGATGGCTATGGCGATGTCGGGGGCTGAGGAAGCGTTCATCCATGTTTCTGTGAGGAAGGCGACGTCTGGTGAGGTTGAGTCGAGGAGGTTCCAGAGTTCGACGGCATGCCTGTGGTCGGAGCGGGTGTTGATCAGGATGCACTTGAGATGGTTCTTGCTGGAGCTCGGCTTGGCGAGTGCGGGTTCAGAGGCAGGTGAATTGGCAGGCCTGGCAGGTGAAGGGTCCATGGGTGCGTTTCAGGGTGGCTCGGTAGCAAGCGGTGTTCCGGCTGGCCTTGAGTACGTTGAGGGTGGCGGCGTCGTAAGTTCGTCGGGAACGTTGGCATCGTTAAAGGACCAGGGGTCCTGGCGCTGGGCGCGGTCCAGGCGCGGACGGGTGTAGGCGGGCTTGCCTTTGGCGCACAGTTCGCTGCGCATCCGTGCGGTGACCTCCATTAATGGCGAAGTTGGAGGGAGGAGCAGCTGGGAGGCGGGAGCGGGGTGGCCAATGGGCGGGGTACAGAATTAAAAAGGGGGCGGGCCGCAGGGGAGCAGCGGCGGGGAGGGGGAGAAGCAGCTGGAAACAGGCGCGGGCACACGGGGACGGTAAAATTACAAGGGCACAGCTAATACAGAAACAGAGAGACCGGAAAAAAATACAGGGGCACAGGCTAAGAAAAAAAAAGAAACTGGCACAAGTCACACGCAACAGTCTCCTGGCAGGCAGGCACTCAGGCACTGAGGCAGCAGCTGAGGGCTCACGGCAGTAGCGGAGGGGTCAGGGGTCCTGGCACTCACGGGGAGGGAGACGCGTAGTACATGGGGCGAAGGTCCTGCAAGCAGGGACAAGGTATCATGGTCTTTTTAGTAACATTAGAAAACTTAAATTTGAAGCTTTTGTGTGGGCCCTTACGGCCAAGGGCGCTGTCCACACAACCATAAATTTCTAATTCGTTGTCAACAAAGTCTGAATTTGAATGATTCTGTCCAAGTTTAACCAAAAGCTATCTGTTACTGAAACATTTTGCATAGTGTATTTTCTTGTCAACAAATAAACATATGTGTGGCATAAATGCCTCAGTGCCTGCCTACTTCTTTGAAGTACTATTGTCCTTATAGTAATGTCCCCAATTTAATTATATTCAAATTAGATTTATGGATTTCCCCCTTCCCACCCCACAACAGAACCAATGGATTACCTAGATACCTGTGTGAGTGGTTTGATTGCCACAGTTGTCCTTGAGGACTCCGATTCTGGTGTGCATTACTGGGTCAAAGGTGAAGATGGACAGATACTGTTTGGAGAAGTCATGTCCAGCGGTAGCTTTGGCAGCGGCTATAATCCGCTCGCACCTCTTTGTCCCATGGTTCACTGCAATCCCACGGATTTTTCATGGAAGATTAAATCTGTCCCTGTAAGTGTATCCCGCCCCTGGGAAGCCCGTGGGATCCATTCAAAGCCAATCGCCTGTTACATTAAACCACGCAAGCTACCAGGGCAGAACCCACAGATCACTGCCGCGGTGCGTGTGTCTGTGGCGCGGCGGCTGTGCGCGCAGGACTTCTACGCACTTGGTTTCTTGGCCGCCAGGTGTAATATTACTGGAGCACTAAGGCCGCAGGCCACGGATCTCATTCAGTCAATTTTTTTCGTAAATGTATTGTTTAGGTGAGGGGTTAAGTTTCACTTAATTTCCAACAGGAAAAGGATTTTTCTGCAGATGCGCCACTGAATAATCTGTTAACGTTATTCATTGCATAGAAAATTATGGTGGTGGACATGGTGGTGGTGGATGCGGTAGTGGTGGACATGGTGGTGGTGGTGGACATGGTGGTGGTGGTGGACATGGTGGTGGTGGACATGGTGGTGGTGGACGTGGTGGTGGTGGACGTGGTGGTGGTGGATATGGTGGTGGTGGACATGGTGGTGGTGGACATTGTGGTGGACATGGTGGTGGTAGACATGGTGGTGTTTGACGTTGTGGTTGTGCAGGTGGTGGTAATTGATGAGGTGGTAGTAGTGGACGTGGTGGTGGATGTAGTGGTGGTGGCAGTAGTGGTGGATGTAGTGGTGGACGTGGTGGTGGACGTGATGTTGTTAGTGGATATGGTTGTGGTGGACATGGTGGTGGTGGACGTGGTGGTTTTGGACATGGTGGTGGTGGTGGACATGGTGGTGGTGGATGTGGTGGACATGGTGCTGGTGGACGTGGTGGTGGTAGATGTGATGGTGGTGGTGGACGCGTGGTGGTGGACATAGTGGTGGTGGATGTGGTGGTGGTGGTGGACATGGTGGTGGTGGATGTGGTGGTGGTGGTGGACATGGTGGTGGTAGATGTGGTAGTGGTGGACGTGGTGGTGGTAGACGTGATGGTGGTGTACGTGGTGGTGGTGGACGTGGTAGTAGTGGACGTGGTGGTGGATGTGGTGGTGGTGGACGTGGTGGTGGACGTGGTGGTGGTAGTGGATGTGATGGTGGTGGACGTAGTGGTGGTGGACATGGTGGTGGTGGGTGTGGTGGTGGTGGATGTGGTGGTGGTGAAGGTGGGTGTGGTGTTGGTGGACATGGTGGAGGTGAACGTGGTGGATGTGGTGGTGGTGCACGTGGTGGTGGTGGTGGACATGGTGGTGGTAGATGTGAAGGTGGTGGTGGACATGGTGGTGGATGCAGTGGTGGTGGACATGGTGGAGGTGGTGGACAGGGTGGTGGTGGATGTGGTAGTGGTGGACGTGGTGGTGGACGTGGTGGTGGTGGATGTGGTGGTGGTGGTTGATGTGGTGGTGGTGGTGGACTTGGTGGTGGACGTGGTGTTGGTGGTAGATGTGGTGGTGGTGGATATGGTGGTTGATGTGGTGGTGTTGGTGGTGGACATGGTGGTGGTGGACGTGATGGTGCTGGACATGGCGGTGGTGGAATTGGAGGTGGTGGTAGTGGTGGTGGTGGGTGTGGGGGTGGTGGACATGGTGGTGGTGGAGGGTGGTGGTGGTGGACGTGGTGGTGGTGAACATGGTGGTGGTGGACGTGGTGGTGGTGTACATGGTGGTGGTGGACGTAGTGGTGGTAGATGTGGTGGTGGACATGGTGGTGGTGGATGTGGTGGACATGGTGGTGGTGGATGTAGGGGTAGTGGATGTGATGGTGGTGGAGGAGATGGTGGACATGGTGGTGGTGGATGTGGTGGTGGATGTGGTGGACATTGTGGTGGTGGATGTGGTGGTGGTGGACGTGGTGGTGGTAATGGATGCGGTGGTGTTGGACGTGGTGGTGGATGTGGTGGACATTGTGGTGGTGGACGCGGTGGTGGTGGACACAGTAGTGGACGTGGTGGATGTGGGGGTGGTGGACCTGGTGGTAGTAGTGGTATTGGTGATGGTGGTGGACGTGGTGGTGGTGGAGGTGGAGGGTGGTGGTGGTGGATGCGGTGGTGGTGGACATGGTGGTGGTGGACGTAGTGGTGGTAGATGTGGTGGTGGGTGTGGTGGTGGTGGACGTTGTGTTGGACATGGTGGATGTGGTGGTTGTGGACGTGGTGGTGATGGACGTGGTGGTGATGGACATGGTGGTGGTGGATGTGGTGGTGGTGGACGTGGTGATGGTGGTGGACATGGTGGCGGATGTGGTGGACATGGTGGTGGTGGACATGGTGGTGGACATGGTGGTGGTGGTGAGGGACGTGGTGTTGGTGGATGTTGTGGTGGTGGGGGATGTGGTGGTGGACGTGGTGGTGGTGAACGTGGTGGTGATGGACATGGTGGTGGGTGATGAGTTAGTGGTGGACGTGGTGTTGGTGGAGGTGCTGGTGGACATGGTAGTGGTGGGGGTACTGGTGGACGTGGTGGTGGTGGATGTGGACGTGGTGGTGGTGGTGGATGTGGTGGTTGTGGTCGACGTGGTGGTTTACATGGTGGTGGATGTGGTGGTGGTGGTGGACATGCTAGTTGTGGACGTGGTGGTGGTGGTGGTGGACGTGGTGGTGGTGGTGGTGGACGTGGTGGTGGTGGTGGATGTGGTGGTGGACGTGGTGGTGGTGGTGGACATGGTAGTGGACGTGGTGGTGATGGATGTGGTGGTGGTGGACATGATAGTGGTGGATGTGGGGGTGGTGGTGGACATGGTGGTGCTGGTTTATGGTGGTGGTGGTGGTGGACGTGGTGGTGGTGGACGTGGTGGTGGATGTGGTAGTGGTGGACGTGGTGGTGGTAGACGCGGAACGATTGGTGGATGTGGCACGATTGGCACGTTTGGCTGCCTCACTTTGGCACTAGCAAAAAAGGACAGAGGCTGTACCTGGCAGCTATTTTTCCTTTCAAAAAAGAGGGGAAAAGGGGACGAAAGTTTGGCTGAGGGGGACATAATTTCGCAATAAAATAACAGTTATTTCAAAATGCAAACAAACTTTGACAAGGCAAGAGAAACAAGGACATTGCAAGCTTTTCAAATGACACAAATAAGGAGCTTTCAACCCAATTTGGGCACGCACGGACGGAGCCACTGCCTGCTGACTTTGCAACTATCGCAGAGAATCCTGGCTACATCTGCTATGTTGCTGTACAAAGTTGGCCAGCGACCGACAGCGATTGTTGCGTCCGGCATTACGGATTCTGGGCCATAGAACACGCAGAGAGGCCTCGGACTGGTGTTTCTCAGAATCCACGACCTGCTTATTAGCCAGGGTAGGCAACTTCATCCATCAAGTTAAAATGGCACTCGATTCCCAACTAAAGGCTACTATTTCGATGGGCCCGGATAGTGGGCTCTGCGCTTTCCCCGTCGCCCCAAAGTTGGCAGCTCACAGGTAATTCAGGGAGACGCCGAAAAGAAATTGGTACCATCGGACTGTGGTATTTAACCCGGGTCGACTAAGGGTCGGATGAAGTCCGCAGTGCGACTGATGATGTCGAACTTTTATACGTGTCACAGACTCTAGTAAGCGTGGTCTCATGGTGAATTCAAAGCCCTTATTCTTTTAATAATGTATAATAGTAGTGAACACAGTTAGTCTTGGGACAATATAGCTGCACCAATGGTATTACCTGGTTTTGGCCAAGAGGGGGGGGGGGGGGGTATTTTATTTTACTGTATTTTATTGAAGTTCATTGTATTTTATACTGTAATGATTTTAAGTAATCTCACAGTTTTCTAATAAACATACTTGCTCCTCCAAAAAAAATAAAAAAAATAAGGAGCTTTGCATCACCCCACCAGTATAAACAAGCCAAGCCACGAAAGCGAAAGTTAAAGTGATCGGACGGACGCAGAGAGGAAATCAATTTAATGACCCGTGATGGAGGAGACAGATGGCTGTTCTGCGCTTGTGCACTCAAGCGTGTAGCCAGCCATGAAATCCTGGGTAGCACTTTCGAGATGCCCTTTACTATAAGTCGAGCAATCTAGGCTCGACCTAAAAATTGAATGTGATGTGTTTTCACTAGAATAACTAGGCTGATTGTTGGTGTCTCATCATTTTCATTTGTTTCAGTTGGTAATTTGTAGGTCTCGCCTAGGCAGCGTGCATGCGCTGTCTCTCCAAGACATCTAATTATCTATATGCTTGGGGATACTCCGCCTATTGCGGGATAATTTCTCCCCGCTTGCCATTAGTTAACTTTCCCTTTTTAGGTCTCGCCTGAGCCAGCGCATGCGCTGCCCTGCGAGACATTTTGTTAGGCCTTTTAAAAATGCTGCTACACGGCCTAGCGCTTGCGTTCACGCGCGCAGCCACCAGCTTTCAGCGCCCTGGCCTCTCCTTCTTTCGTGCGCACCACTCGCATGTCTTTTTTTGCACGTGTGTGCGCACAACTCCCGGGCTTGTTGCTCGCGCTTCTTGTTTAAATTTTAATGTTGGTATGTGCTGTACTTAACATGCCTCCTGACGAGATCCCTGGCACTTAAGTTTTTAACAAATTATTCAATGGGTGTAATATCTTTTCACAAGCCCTGTCACCACCCACTGCACGTGTGTACATGTAGCACAGAATTCCCGGGAGCTATAATTACACGCTGAAGTCAAAATCCTTTGTATATATCGATTTTACGAGTGACCATTCAGCGTTACTTGCATCTCGGAGTGTGCCAAATATTTACTACCAGATTTAACAGGACATGTTTCACCTCCTCTGTACCCCGGACAGGCCTCGCCTCCTCTGCTCCCCCTGGACAGGCATCTCCCCTGCACCCCTCAGGACAGGCATCACCTCCTCTGCACCCCTGGACAGGCTTCACCTCCCCTGCACCCCTGGACATACCTCTCCTCCTCTGCACCTCTAAGCGGGCCTCACCTCCTCTGCACTCCTGGACAGGCCTCACCTGCACCTAACCCCATGGACAGGACAAGCTTTACCTCCTCTGCACCCCGGACAGGCCTCGCCTCCTATGCACCCCTGGACAGGCTTCACCTCCCCTGCACCCCTGAACAGACCTCTCCTACTCTGCACCTCTGGATAGGCCTCTCCTCCTCTGCACCCCTGGACAGGCCTCTCCTCCTCTGCACCCCCACGGAACAGGCCTCAACTCTTCTGCACCAGCTTCGCAGGCCTCATCACCTCGGCACCCATGGACAGGCCTAACCTCCTCTCCTCCCCCTGGGGAGGCATCACCTCCTCTGCACCTCTTGACATGCCTCACCTCCTTTGCACCCTGTGGACAAGCCTCACCTCCTCTGCACCCCTGGACAGGCCTCTCCTCCTCTGCACCCACTGGACAGGCCTCACCTCCTGTGCATGCCTGGACAGGCCTCGCCTTCTCTGCTCCCGTTGACAGGCCTCACCTACTCTGCACCCCTGGACAGGCCTCTCCTCCTCTGTGCCCCTGGACAGGCCTCTCCTCCTCTGCACCCCTGAACAGGCCTCTCCTACTCTGCACCCCTGAACAGGCCTCACCTCCTCTGCACCCCTGGACAGGCCTCACCTCTTCTTCACCCCTGGACAGGCCTCTCCTCCTCTGCACCACTGGACAGGCCTCACCTCCTCTGCACCCCTGGACAGGCCTCTCCTCCTTAGCACCCCTTGACAGGCCTCACCTCCTCTGCACCCCTGGACAGGCCTCTCCTCCTCTGCACCCCTGAACAGGCCTCACCTCCTCTGCACCCCTGGACAGGCCTCACCTCTTCTTCACCCCTGGACAGGCCTCTCCTCCTCTGCACCCCTGGACAGCCCTCACCTCCTCTGCACCCCTGGACAGGCCCCTCCTCCTCTGCACCCCTAGACAGGCCTCTCCTCCTCTGATCCCTGGACAGGCTTCACTTCCCCTGCACCCCTGGACAGACCTCTCCTCCTCTGCACCCCTGGACAGGCCTCTCCTCCTCTGCACCCCTGGACAGGCCCCTCCTCCTCTGCACCCCTGGACAGGCCCCTCCTCCCCCTGGACAGGCCCCTCCTCCTCTGCACCCCTGGACAGGCCCCTACTCCTCTGCACCCCTGGACAGGCCCCTCCTCCCCCTGGACAGGCCCCTCCTCCTCTGCACCCCTGGACAGGCTTCTCCTCCTCTGGCCCCCTGGACAGGCCCCTCCTCCTCTGCACCCCTGGACAGGCCCCTCCTCCTCTGCACCCCTGGACAGGCCTCTCCTCCTCTGATCCCTGGACAGGCCTCTCCTCCTCTGATCCCTGGACAGGCCCCTACTCCTCTGCTCCCCTGGACAGGCCTCTCCTCCTCTGATCCCTGGACAGGCCCCTCCTCCTCTGCACCCCTGGACAGGCCCCTCCTCCTCTGCACCCCTGGACAGGCCTCTCCTCCTCTGATCCCTGGACAGGCCCCTCCTCCTCTGCACCCCTGGACAGGCCCCTCCTCCTCTGCACCCCTGGACAGGCCCCTCCTCCTCTGCTCCCCTGGACAGGCCCCTCCTCCTCTGCACCCCTGGACAGGCCTCTCCTCCTTCTGATCCCTGGACAGGCCCCGCCTCCTCCGCTCCCCACTCAGGCTCAGCAGGGCGGGCTCCTGAGTCCTGCACTCCCTCGGCACACGCACTCAGCTGAGCTCTCCTGACCTCACCGTGAATGCCAGGCCGGGGGAATCTGATTCATGGATTCATAAATTGCAGCCAAGTGAGTTAGCCGCTCCTACCTGAGCAGAAACCTGTCCAGGCTCTCTCCTCCTCCTGGGGGGGGGGGGGGGGGGGGCGATCTGGGGTGGGGGGCGGGGGTCTGAAGATGAAGGTATCTGGGCTCCTTCCTCCTCTGCAGCAGGCTGAACACGAGGAGAGACAGGAAGTGTTGTCACCAAGCTGCATGTGCTGTCTCTGCCACCGCCGCTGACCCAGAAGAGGAAACCCTTCTCCTTTCATGCAATGTACAGCTCAGTGGGTATCATCAGCAGGCGAGGAGCGCCCTCTGGTGGCTGCTTCCGGAACCACCGCCTCCAGGCTCACACAAACAAGCATTGGTGCCTGTAAAGACCTGGGATTTCAGATGTCACAGATGTGAATGTTTTTAAGGGTCAGACAGTTCACGTACAGGGCCTCACACTTTGCTGCTGTAAAAAAGTATTTGGAGCTTCACTTCAGATGAGCATCTTCCAAACACTGACGTAAAGGACATAAGAGTATTTACAGAAAGGTGACAGCTGGAATTGGCAGTCTGTATTTCAAAGAATATATCAGAATATCAGTCAGTTTTCCAATTAAACTGGGCAGCTTATTTATTCTCTTAAATAATTTATCTGCAGTTTTTCAAATCCCCAACGTACTAGATAGCAAAGTAAACAGAGGTAAATACCATGGAGTTTTAAACACCAGTTCAGTGACAACGAGGCATAGATCATTTGTCAAAGTGACAATTGAAGGAATAGCTTATTTCTAATTTTCCTATGTCTGTGGCTTATTCCTTATATTTAATTTGATTTTATATCCTCAAACAAGACTGAATTGTAAGTTGTAATTAGGTTTTGAGTTTCTGGTTTAAGGGCACAACTATCTCCTAAAATATTAAGATAGCGGCCTCTTCCAGGCTTTGTTTTTTTGTTTACAGTAACCACCATCCTCTCTCAACAAAGATTCACTGACAAAAAATAAAGCAATATATCTTTGAAACAATTAATTCCTAAGATAGAGATATCAAGTATGAACCAGAAATTTCTTACACAGTTTACATAGTATCATAAAAATTGGTGGGTATTACTGGTCTGAAGAACAGGGGAGGGGCATTTCATTACTCGAAAATATCCTACTCCTTCCATCAATACACCGCTGATTAGTGAGTGCGTTAACTCTTTGTAGCATTGTCATGCAAGCAACCTTGAGTGCCTCGACAGCGACATTAATTCAGACGTGCATATCTCAGAGCCCTCAAGCCTCACTCATCACGATTGACACTCACACATTTGTAGGTCGTGCTGAAGTCCCACACAAACCTGGCCCATTCTTCCAAACTATAGGGATTAACTAGAACTTCACACATGACTATTCGGCACAGAGCAGGCCCTCTGTCCCACATTTTGGTGCAAAACTTTTCTCATATTTCACCAGGAGTATTGCACACAGTTTAGCAGAATGTTAAATTGAATGTCTATTTTAGTGAGACTTGGGTGTAATTTTATCACTTTACATGTGTTCTGATCATGTCTATAAGTTCAGTAAGGTCTCTTCCTTTGGAATTGTCAAAGTCAAATGTTAAGTGACACCACTTCCTGTGTCTTTGTTTATAAACATTAATTCTCTATTGATTTTTAATATACAATGAGCATATAACAGGGATGGAAGTTTATCGATCCAGCAGAGTCCAAGATACTCTGTAAACTAGAACTTGTGAGAAGACATTGAAAACAGGAAAAACAATAAATGAAATAACCCGTCTAGATAGAGGTGATGTGGCTCAGAAAATCCTGCAGATGATCAGGGAAGGAGGATGAGGGAGAACACGAGGGGAAGGGACATGGGAAGAGGAAAAAAAATGTCAGGGTGCCAAGCCCCATGGTGTCCCACAAAAAGCCAACTCCCACTATGAAGGCCATGGCCAGCTAACAATTACAGTGGTGGGTTAAATCTTGGAAGGCTGACATTTTGTGAAGCAAGGTCAGACGGGCCATCAATTGCGGTGCCACCCCTTGGTTGGTCATCAAGGTATCCCAAACATGACAGGCACCGCGCGGTACCTGCCATGTTGTACTGTGAAACCCCCCACCTCCCCCTTCACCCTGGGGGCCCGCAACGGCCCCCAAAGCAAGAACCGTATGCCTTTGCCGCCACGGAAAGGCATTCCCCTCAGCCCATCCTAATATGGCTGGCGGTGTAAGATAGACACCGCTACCATATTAGACCTTTTCCGCCGCGGTCGCAAGGTGACCGCAGCGGTAAACCGGCGGACGGTCTTCCCGTCTGCCACAGTCCCCCCCGTCATTGTAATATGGCAGGGGGAAATAGGTGGCGGACGGGCAAGGATGGCGGACGGATCGCCACCGCCAGCCTGGTGGTGGCGATCCGTCCACCATTCTTATCGTCCCCTAAGTTAGCGGCCTCTGTCAGGCATTGATACTTGGGACTGTCTCTTTGTTTGTTGCTTTGTTGACCACCTCCCTCTCTCTATCAGTTCAATACTTTATTTTGCATAAAAGTGCCTAAAACATTTACAATAATTTAATAAAAAGACATTAAAAAAGAAATAGTGCCAGTATAGGGATACAAATATCTAACAACACTACCAAGCTTGTTTTAGATCAGTTTGTTATCCCACAACAAATTGACTTAAAAAAAATCATAAAAGGCAAATCGTCTTAAGTAAACTGAATAATCTATTGTGTTTCTCTCCAGATGGTCAATAATCCTATATTTCCACCATAACCACTTCATCTATCACTGGACACTCATCAACACCAATAATAGTCGACAAAAAAAAAAAAACTACCTCTCTCAAGTATGAGTCACTTAAAAAAAATAAACAAGCAATAGCGTAGCCAATAGGTCTCGCCGACGGAACATAATAAGTGTTTAGCCATGCAGGAGAATAGGGTTTGGGCGGAGGGGTGGGTTTGCTTAGACTAGCACTAATCTTTGAAGCTACCGTATATGGGGTCATGCTGCTGCAACACAAATCAACCACCAACAGAACCAAGCAGATCCAGGCACACGTACAAGCATACACACTCGTGCAAGCAGGCAATGAAGAGGGAGCATGCGGGCACCTGATCTGCCAGCCAGAGTCTGTGCCCAGCTCCTCGTGCTGCCCAAGCAGAGCCACCCGCACACTGCGCCAGATGCCTTAGGCACGTCTCTTTTATTACCCAGAGTGACTAAATCGATGATATCATGGATAATGAGACAGCAAGCACCGTGGCACTGTTAATTGTTAATTGGCAGCTCGCCTTTTTTTTTTTTAAATGATTGTCGCCATTGCTAAACTGGCAGCCAGTGCCCATGCCGGGGAGAGGTCGCCATGCCAGGCACACCATGGGAAGGCTTTTACAGCAAAGGTGACAAATCTCCCTTAAGGGAAGAAAGAGAGAGATGGATCCTGCAGAAGAGGCAGCGATTTCGGACATCCCTTTTCCCAGTCCTTCCCCTCCCCCTCCTTCTCCTCACCGGATCCGTTACCCCAACACTGACGCCCCTTGTGTACCGGCTTGGCAGACAAGCATCGGCAAAGCCAATAGGTCACGCCTTTTGGCTTTGCCAATGGTTTTTGCTGACTCTGTTCAGCCTTTTAATAAACAGTGTTGTGCCGCAGGCGGGCAAGGGCGGGGGAGCACCTCACGGGCCGCCGCAAGTGAAGAGGCAGGGGGAAACAAAAAAGAAATGCAGACAACGGGAGGAGGGCTGGAGCATGTTCAACACGGACAAAGGAGGGGGGCGGGAGCAAAGGGTATCCGGACAGCGGGGGACGATAGCCTGGTGAACACGGACAAAGGGTGGGGGGTGGGAGCAAAGTAACAGGAAATTAAACAAGCGCGCCGCTAAAGTGAAAGTGACTGCACTGTGTTTAATTAATAACCTGATCCAAAATGAGGAATGCAGCTGTCACCCTGCGCGCCGCTGCTTGCTCCCGAGAGCAAAACGAGGTGGGAGTGAAGCTTTGAGAAGAGGTGGGGCATGCACCCCCCTTTGTCCGTTTGTGCGCTTCCATTATTGGAAGACACACGCAAAGACCAATCCAATGTGTGGGAGGAGTCAGACCCATACGGAGAAGTTTAGAGTGTTGACAAGAAGCCTCCCATAGAGCTAGGCTCGACCTAAAAAAGATATTGTTCAAACAAGAATTCCTAAGAGAGAGCAAAAGTAAGAGATACCGCTTGCCTCCCGCACTGCGTTTTTAAGCCCTTCAAACACTTTACATTTTACCTTTCTCATTTTAAAAATACCTCACTCATTTGTACATTGCTTATTTGTACTTTCATGCCACGGGGCGATGTTGTCATACAAGTTTGGGGTAGCTTTTAGTTTTTAAATTTACTGGGGGGTTTACAATTCGAATTTGCTTGAATACGATCTGGATTTGCTTGAATTTGAAACAGCTTGAATCACTTTTACCTGCATTCAAATGGCGGTGGTGTAACTCCACTGCGAAGCTTTCGCTTCCCCGCTCCAGTGTTTAGCAGTAGGCGGGGCAGCTTACTCTTTTCTCTTCTAACACTTCTTAAGATGTTCAAAGTGCAGATGTGCCACTGGTGTACTGAAGGCGAGCCTAAGGCAAGCCCATCTGCAGCCGTCCGGGTTCCGTAAGCAACTAGATTCTAGTACATCAGACGACGTCAATGGGAATAGCAATTGCTCCTGCTGCAGATTATGTCTTACCAATGCCCAGTGCTTCAGGGGCAAAGAAATGCATGTGACAAGAGAGATCACTTATGAAAGGTCTGCAGGTTAAACCTTTCAGCACAATCTAAAGCACCTGAAAGAGAAAGGAATCTAGACTCTTCATGAAATACACATCAACAACAAGAGAAATACCGACTGAGAAGGGCTCCTCCACCAGCCCCATGCATGGTCAGGACCGCATATTTTCTATTCACTACAGATTTGTTACTAAAGATGACTGCATCAAAGAGCTGGTACTGGACGTCATTACTGATATAATTGTTTTTCTAGGTTGATACAGTCCCCATGTTTTGTCTGCAGCCCACCTTGGTCCAGTTTGATATCGCTGTTTAACGATTACCTGGTCTTCTGAAGTACTTCCTTTGCCCGTTGTTGCTGCCGCCTAGAGCCTAGAGATTTGTGGGCTCAATCCTTACATCAAGCCATCCACGCGCTTTCCTCGCAGACTGCGGACTGCCGGGGAACTACATCCCCCAGAAGGCAGTGCGGTCTCACAGGAAAAGGCGCGAGAGGACCAGAGTCACCACCAGACAAATCTGCCAGGGAGACCCCGCAGTGCGGGATGCTGTTTGCCGATTACCTGATCTTCTGAAGTACTTCCTTTGCCCGTTGTTGCTGCCGCCTAAAGCTTCCTGAGATTTGCGGGCTCAATCCTTACATCAAGCCATCCACGCGCTTTCCTCGCAGACTGCGGACTGCCGGGGAACTACATCCCCCAGAAGGCAGTGCGGTCTCGTGGGAAGAGACGCGAGAGGACCCGCGTCACCACCACATAAATCTGCCAGGGAGACCCTGTGGCGCGGGACGTGCTCGGGCTCGCCCAGGCAAAGCCCGGGCCAAGGACCGTTCGAGGCCGGGCTGGGCCACCCCCATGATATTGCCATTCCAAGGACAGCTGGACCCTGCAACGGTGAGTGGAGTGTATTTTTTAAAGTACCTATTGAATTTCTGGGGTAAAACACACCATGGGCAAACGAAATCCAACCGCCACAGCTCGTAATGCTACGTCTATAGATACTATGTTGGAAAGGGCGATGGACATAGTCAGTACCAAGATCGAACTGACAGAGAGACGTTTGTCCCTGGGTCTCACGAAACCCCAACCTGCAGTACAAGTTGAGAACACTGATATAAGTGGCCATCAAATCATGGTATACAATGAGGCTGACCACTGTCCACACCCATTAATTGGAGATAACTTACTGAACGTGGAAAGCTCTGACCATATAGGTGCAATAGTGGACTCTTTATCTAGGAGCTGCCCAATTGACATTACAGTTTTTGGTTAATTCGGACATATCCCCTAACCCTGAGGTATGCGGAGTGAAAAGGAAGAGGAAGGCGGTGAATCCAGTTTGCTCCAAACGGAAACAACATCCACGCTTGAACTCAAAATGCACAACATTGAATACATGGATTAAGGGGCTGAAGGCCATAGTAGACCCAATCCCTAGTAGTGACTCAATTAATTTAGTTTCATTGGATGTTTTAAGTAACTCTGTATACACACAGATGGAGTCCACACAGGCTGCTTTTTCTAATTTTACACTTGGGGACACTGCCATAGATATTATTATAGACACACTGTATGAACGTGTTAAAGGGATTGTGGATAAAAGCTTTGCAAAACTATGGAAGCGTCTAGATCGCCTGGAATCCTTAACCACTAAGGCAAAATCTCCCTGTAGGGAACCTAATCAGCAGCCTGAAAAGGCCAGTCCCCAGGGAAATTTAGCCCAGAGTGGGCAATATGTACCTCAAACTGCAAAGTCGTTATCTGCCCCCTGTGATATTAACAGTAAAACTAATGATTCTGCAGCTTTGGACCTGCTAATATTCAAAACATGAGTGTCATTTGTGCTCATGACGGCCCGACAGTCCGCTCGAATACTGTCGATATTAATATCTGCAAACATATTGAGCCAAACAAGGATGTTTTAAATCTTTTTAAATCTACCTCCAGCATCTTGCCCGTATGCTTTGGTTCTTGCATGGGTACCTCCATTAGAGAAAAACAACTTCGGAAGAAAAGTGTGGATTTGCTGGCTAAATACAAAGGGTACAGGAGGTGGGATATACATTATAATCTAATGGTACGAAGGGTAGGCTGGGTGGGACCAGCAGAAAAAACTATTAGGGGTGATTGTATTGTCATCAACTTTCGCCGACCAGGTATTGTTAGATCTATACTAGTTGTTAGAGAGACTAATTGCCCCCTACCCACATACATATGTACACTACCCCTCGGCTTCTTTTATAGACCACCACCGACACAGTGCTCATTCATTAGCCCATTTTCCCAATCGGTAAATAGGTTCTCTCCCATCTCTGACCTAGACACTCTTGATTGACCTTTTTCTAAATCTCAACCAACTGTTTCTGTATTCGCGGCACCCTTTGAGACTCCTAAAATTAATATTGACACTGAGGTGGAAACTTTCTCCAAATGATCATTCTGACTCATTACTACTGGTGCTGAGCTGGAATGTGGCTGGTCTGGCTCCTAAACTAGACATTGTTATGTTATGTTAAAATTATTTATACCGCGCTCGGTCACCGGACGGTTTCATGGCGCTCATAACAAATGTGGAGGGCAGGAACGGGTATTACTCGAAGGCTGATTGGAAGAGAAACATTTTCAGCATCCTACGAAAGCAGTCGTAGGCGACTCCGCGATCAGCAAATGGACCTCCAAGAACATAATGAGGACTTAGAGAACCGCTCCCGGCGGAACAACATAAGAGTCCGGGGAGTCCCATCAAAAGCGGAAGGGAATAGCGTCACCATGTACCTCCAAGATCTGTTCCGGGAAATTCTCAAGGAACCCACAGACTTCCCCATCCGCATTAACCGGGCGCATCGAGTGGGTCTGTCACGCCGAGCCCCGGCCCCCCCCCTCCCGACATACTAGTTTTCCTCCCAGACGTTCCACTCAAAGAGAGGATTCTCAGAGAGGCACGCCAGTCCCAGCCTCTCCGGTTCAGAGACGCATCAGTGGAACTCTTTCAAGATCTCTCTATGATAACACTCCAAAAGAGAAGGGTCTTCAAGATTGTCACCACTTTCCTGAGAGACAAAGGGGTGCCCTATTCTTGGGGCCACCCGTTTAGACTCATCTTTCGGTGGGACGGAGCACTTCACCAGATGCGCTCCCTCCAGGACACCTGCGTTCTACTGGGGCTCGAGCTGCCGGATCAAGAACACAGCGACGACGCTAACACGGAGTCGTCACAAGAAAATCAGTCACAGACCCGACGTGATGGCTGGCAGAAAGTCCGAAGACAGCGACAACCCAAGTTGTGTGCACGCCCGGATCAGACGACCATTGCTAAGGAGCACGCTGCAGCGGTCCAGGAAAGGACACCTCAGGGCCTTCTTAGGACAGCCACTGAGGGGGCATACATGGACAGTCGCGACAAAGAGGGGGGCGGGGTGGGGGCCCACGAAGGTCGCTGATGCCACATCCCCAGTCTATTTTTGACTCCACAGGTTTGGGTCTAATCTGACTTTGGTCACTCTACAGGTCTACTCTACATTTGACTGACCTGGGACTATGACTTTTACTTGGGTTTCTTTGGTTGGGATCGAGGGGGAGGGGGCGGTGGGTGGGTTTTGCAAGGGGGGGGGGCGGCACGGTTGGGGTTGCCGGGAGGGGCTCTTTTTTGGGGTTGGGGGTTGGGGTGGGGTGGGGGGAGGGACCTCCTTGTCCACTAGTGCTGAGAGGAACCATTTTTCCCTTTTTCCCTATTGCACTGACTGGTCACACACATAGCGCACCTGCCCTTGCTACATGCCCGGGATGACTCAACCCTTGACAGTTCTCTCACTAAATGTGAGGGGGCTTAATAACCCGAACAAACGCAGGGCGATTCTCTCTTTTCTGAGGAACTCACAAGCTGACATCTGCCTACTGCAGGAGACACACCTGCTGCCCAAAGATCACCATAGGCTTAAATCCCGCTTCTTCCCAGAGCAGTTTTTCTCATCGGAATCCAGGAAAGTGGCTGGAGTGGCGATCCTAGTAGCGAGATCCTTTAGAGGCCGGGTGTTGCAAAAAGAGGCGGAGATTAAGGGTAGGCTATTAGTCCATCGCTTCCTGGTGGCGGGACAGACGTTGTTGATAGGCTCAGCGTACGCACCTAATGATGGTCAGGAGCGATACCTACACTCAGCTCTAGAAGCGGCCACAGCCAACACCCACCCACACTTACTAATAGGGGGAGATCTAAACCTTGTATTTCATAACACTGCAGACCGCTCTAACCAGCGCTTCAGACTGGTCGGGGCACTTTCCACAGAGGGACACGCACATCTTGCTGATTTGGGCTTAGTTGACCTGTGGAGACTCTCCCATCCCCGAGCTACAGCCTACACACACTACTCAGCAGCCCATAAATCATATGCGAGGCTAGACTATTTCCTATGCTCTACCCAACTAGCGGCGCGCGTGCGGGATGTCGAGATCCTCCCGGCCTCGCTGTCGGATCACTCCCCAGTGGTGGCGTCCTTCCTGGTACCGGACACTCCCAGTTCACAGCGGCACTGGCGCCTGCGTATTGGCCTATTGCAAAACCCTGCCACCGTAGAGAAGATAACAACTGCCATCAGCCACTTCCTTGTTAATAACGCCCATGATGACACCTCCAAAGCCACTCAATGGGCCACGCTTAAGGCTGTCCTGCGGAGCTAATTTATCTCGGTGGCCGCGGCCAACAATAGGGAGCGCGCACAGAAGAGGGCCGAACTTACGCAAAGGGTGGCAGAGCTGGAGCAGATGCATCAGCGCACGGGGGCAGCCAGGGCCTGGCGCCAACTGTGCACAGAGAGGAAGATGTTAGCGGCCCTGGATCAGGATGTGGCGGAATTTGCAGCCTTGCGCCTGAAACATGCCTACTACACCGGGGGGACCGATGTGGGAAATTGCTGGCGAGCAAGCTGAGAGAGCAGCGCCAGAGGCAACACATTCGGACTATTCAACCTAGCAAAGGGAACCCGATTACTGAGGACGCGGCTATAGCGGCAGAGTTCGGTAGCTTTTATGCCTACCTGTACGACGCAGACACTCTAGACATACAAGCGGGCAGCGATTATCTAAATGGGGCGACCCTCCCATCCTTGAACGAGGCGTAAGCGAAGTTTCTAGATAGGCCCATTGGTCTAGAGGAAGTCATCTCGGCGATATCTCGCCTCAAGCTAGGAAAATCCCCAGGCCCGGACGGCTACCCCGCGGCTTTCTATAAGAAATTATGTCCGCAGGTGGCCCCCTTATTGCGAGATCTGTTTAATACCTTTGATCGGCCCGGAGCCCACCCTCCGGAACTACTGGAAGCCGCAATCTCGGTGATACCCAAGCCCGGTAAGGACCCGACCAGGTGCGGTTCCCACAGGCCAATATCCCTACTAAATATTGACCTCAAACTCTATACAAGTATCATAGCTGGCCGACTGGGCCCCTATATGCAACAGCTGGTGGACCCGGACCAGGCCGGCTTCATCCCCCAAAGACAGACGAGTGATAACACCAAACGCGTCCTTCACCTGATTGAGGCCGGATCACGGGCAAAGCCGGGCTGCATGCTCCTCACGGTCAACGCTGAGATAGCGTTCGATCGGGTGCACTGGCCCTATCTAGACCTGGCGCTACAGCGATTCGGCTTCGGGGCTACTCTCCGAAACCGCATTTTCAACTGCTATAGCAACCTAACGCTACGGTCCGGGTGAATGGCCACACCTCACCACGATATCCGATTAGCAGGGGGACCAGGCAGGGCTGCCCACTCTCCCCCCTTTTATTCGCGCTCTATATGAAGCCATTGACACAGCGGATTAGACAACACCGGCTCATCAGAGGCATCCCCTTTGGTGGAGATACACACAAAATCAGTCTGTACGCCGATGACATTCTGCTCTCACTCATGGACCCAATGCAATCCCTGAGAGCGCTCTTTATCGAGCTGCATACATTTGCCCAGGCCTCGGGCTTTAAAATTAATGTGGATAAATCGGAGGCACTGAATGTGTCCCTACCCCCAGAGGTGTTGGCGGAAGCTAAAGCGGAATTTGACTTGCGATTGTCTACATCTACTGTTCCCTATCTGGGAGTCTTACTAGCGCCCACGATACAGGCCACAGCAGAGGTCAATTATGCCAGACTTAGCGCACGCCTTACAGAGACTCTTAGGAAATGGAAACACCTCACATTGTCCTGGCTGGGCCGTATTGCTTCTATTAAGATGACGCTGCTCCCCCAGGCCCTATACGTCTTCCAGACTCTCCCGCTGCGCCCCCCAGCAGGTTGGCTCCAGAAAACACAGGGTGATCTATCGCGTTTTGTTTTGAATGGTCGCCGCCCCCGATTTAAGCACCTAATTGCCATGCTTCCCCCGGCACATGGGGGAGTAGGGCTGCCCGACCTCGCCCTGTACTTTCAAGCGGCACAGTTACGTACGCTTGTAGAGTGGTACCAGCTGGAGTCCAGCAAGCACTGGCTTTTTCAAGACCAGGCAGTGGCGGGCCTGACACTCCAGGGTGTACCCTTCCTGCCGCGGCGCCATAGGCTACCTAACCTATATGCGTCGTATATCACCGGTACGGTCATGGAAGTATGGGATAAAGTGGCAGCCCGGAGAGATCTCACTTCCTTTCCTTCCCCGCTAACGCCGATATTCGACAACCCGGAGTTCACCCCGGGCCTGGATGCACAGGCATTCGCGACTTGGAGGACTACGCCTTGCCGGGAGGTATGCCACATGTTTGACCTTCAGGGCATCCTTCCATTCCAGAGGGTGAAGGAGACCTATGGCATACCGGAAGCAGATCGCATGCCCAATTTGCAGGTCCGGCATTGGGTCCTACAGCCGCCGATCAAACCGGGAGCGCAGCGCTTTCTTACACCCTATGAAAAATGGCTGCTAACAGGCACGTCGGAGAAGAAACTGCTCTCGGACATATACCAACACCTGCTTCTCACTAACAAATACACCTATAGCGCGGGGCAGGCTAGATGGGAAAAAGACCTAGGAAGGCAGCTCACGCGCAAGGAGTGGGAGGGGATCTACCACAGAGCCCGGCACTCGGCCTACCACACGTGCCTCACTGAGACACTCACAAAAATGGCCACCTACTGGTATCACACCCCAGAACGCATACACCGCTGGGACCCCCAAGTCAGTGACCGCTGTTGGAGAGGTTGCGGAGGGTTGGGCACACTGGAACACCTGCTGTGGAGTTGTGAGAACCTGCAGAAATATTGGACTTCTATTTTAGACCTGATAGACCTCCATTTAGACACCCAGCTCCCCCGATTTCCTGCCTATGTGTTACTGGGACTACCCAACGCATTGATGTACCCCCTAAAGTCTATGAGAGGGAGACTAATAGCGCTTGCATTAGGGGCAGCGGTGCAAAACATTGTGGCCCGCTGGAGGGATCCTCAACCGCCTGTGCAGTTGGGCTGGCTGCACAGACTCTGGACCATTCTGGGAATGGACAAGCTGTCTCTGACCACGGCGGGCAGAGGAGACGAATTTGCGGACATCTGGCGGCCTTTTCTGACGCTTCTTACCGGGCAATTCAGGGAACTGAGCTGTCCCTGATACCTGCGATTGCTGCATCTGGCAGACACACCCCTCTCAGAGCCTAAGACAAAATCCCGCAAAAAGACATCCCAGAATTAGGGTTCCCTCCGTGATGCCCTAGCCACTACTACTGGTTTCTTTAGTGTTTCCTTTCTTTTACCTCAGCGGACAAGGTGGAGGGGAGGGGGGTAGGGGGGGGGGGGAAAGATGGTGTTTTTTTTTTTTTTCGAATAATGTTTGCATTGTTGTTGCGACCGACTGATTCTCAGCCTTTCAAACGCGGCCGGCCCAGCTGGGTTGTAGGCGGCATGCTGTGTTTAATATGCATCGTAAAGCACCTGCATTGGCGTTGGCGCAGCAACTGTTTTGTCACTGTTCGGCCCTTGCCTCCAAAAGCACTGGTCGGTGTATTGGCTTTCAATAAAAAAGATTTAATACTGAAAGCAGTCGTAGGTGGGGCAATGTCGGAAAGCAGACGGAAGGGAATTCCAGATTTTGGGGGTCAAAAAAGAAAAACATAAACCACCATGTTTTTTGCGTTTGATTTTAGGGATAACTGAAAGGATGTGAGAGGAGGAGCGAAGATCTCTCTAGGGAACATATCGCTTCAGACTAGAAGAAATGAAAACAGGACCCAAATCAGACAGTACTTTGAATATCGTGCAGCCCAGTTTGAAAATGCAGCACTTAGCCACCGGGAGCCAATGCAGGCTCTGCAGCAACAGCGAAACATGCTGATGCTTAGGCTGATGGTAAACCAAGCGTGCTGCCTGATTTTGCACCAGCTGCAACCTGTGGAGGTGGTATGCAGGAATTCCCACATACAGAGTGTTGGCGTAGTCAATTCTCGACATAACAAGGGCCATGATGACAAGGATAGGTGCATCTCTAGTGAGAAATCTGCTGATTTTAAGTATCCTGCGCAGATGGAAAAAGCAGTGTTAGACGGGACCTGGAGGGTCGGCCGAGGACAAGGGGAGAGGTCTCCGGGGGGAGCCGTCTCCAGCGATCGTACAGACAAGTAACTTCCCCCCCACAGAATAGGCACCACACAAGGATAAGATTTAACGTTCTTTATAAGTAATCTTGAAGTACGGTAGGATGGTACAAGGAGGTCTGGACTCAGGGGTCCCCTCGATTTTAGTCTCTTGGATGGGAAAGGGGTAGCGGGACAGTCTTATTACCAATCTGGTAGTTACGATGAGATGGTGGGTAGCTCACAATCCTCGAGCTCGGCGTTCTTGAAGGACGGGTTGCGGCAGCGCCAGCAGATCCCGGAGTGGTCGAAGGTGGCAACGGTCCGCGGCAGTGCCAGCAGGTCCCGACGAAGATGGTAGTTACAACGGGTCGCGGCAGCGCCAGCAGGTCCCAACGAAGATGGTAGTCACAACGGATCGCGGCAGCGCCAGCAGGTCCCAACGAAGATGGTAGATTGCAGAGGGCCGCGGCAGCGCCAGCGGCAGGACGATAGTTCACAAGGCAGGGCTGCGGCAGCGCCAGCAGTCCGTCAAGGATGAGTTCTTCTAGGTGTCTCTCGACTCCAGGATACAACTGCCTTCCTGCTCTGGAGCTGCCCCAGTTATAGGTCTGGCGCCCTTTGATGTCCGGACCCTCGCACTTGGAGGTCGGGAGGTCCGGGATGAGGGAGTCCAGACACCCAGCAGGGGGGTGGAGCCAGCGCCTGGGGAGGCTGGGGGCGATCGGCACCTTGCGGGGGAGAGCCATCGACACTTCTTCCTCCCATTGACCTGCCAAGTGGTCCGTTCACCCCCTGGGTGGATGGTGGTGCCGGGTTGTCGGGCCCTGGCCAGGCCCAGGGTTGGGGTCGAGCTGAGGCCACGCGGCCTCGTGGTGCAGTGTCCAAGATGGCGGCCGGGCCGGGCAATGGTGCTGACGATGGCCCGGGCCGGTAATACAGAGATGTCCGGGAGCAGGGGTCCCGTAGGGGACGGTTTGCGAGTTGCTTCTGTGGGTAGCACCTGGAGAGCCGGTGCCCGGGCCCTGTCGTGCGGGGAGGGAGCGAGCCCTTCATGTGGCCTGTCCAACAAGCAGGATGACGTGACAGCACTAATCTGAGGCCTCATAGATAGGTCACTGGAGATGACTATGCCAAGACTCTTCACAGAGTTGACGGGGCAAGGAGGAGGCCCTAATGAGGGAGGCCAAATGCTGTCATTCCATGGGTTGGCTGCTCCGCCCACCAGCACAAGCTCGGTCTTGGTAGGATTTAATTTGAGCTGGCTGTGGTACATCCATTCCGATATCTCAAGCATGGTAAATTGGAAGCTAGTGCAGGAGGAAAGGGAGGTGTCAATAGGAAAAATTAACTGCAAGTCGTCCGCGTAATTAAAGATAGTGGCCGCGGATTTGCAAAGAGAAGCAATTAGGGGCTGCATGTACAAATTAAATAACAAAGGGGATAAAGCGGAGCCCTGTGGGACTCCGCAGGATAGGGGGGAATAGGAGGCGGAGAAGGTAGACAGGTGCACTGCCTGAGAGCGTTTATCCAGAAAGGATCTAACCCAGTCGAGAGCTACGCCCTGAATGCCGGCATTTCCGACACGGTCGATCAATATTGCATGATCGACCGCGTCAAAGGCCGCCGATAAGTCCAGCAAGACAAGTGCTTGGGAGATGTTATTGTCGGCGCCCCTTCTCAGGGTATCCATCACAGCCACAATGACTGCCTCGGTGGAATGAAGTGGGCGGAAACCGGCTTGCTGGGCCTCCAGAAAAGACGCGCTCTCAATAAAAGCACTCAGGCAGCAAGTGACATATGTCTCCAAAATTTTCCCTAGACAGGGGAGAAGGGCGATGGGCCTATAATTGCTAAAGACCGTAGGGTCGGCATTGGTCTTTTTTAGGATCGGTATCACAACTGCCTGTTTAAAGGAGTCCGGGACCACCCCGTCGCCAGCGAGTTGTTCAGTAATGCCAGTGGAGGGTCGGGGAAGGCCAAGAAGATTTCCTTAAGGACTTGGGGAGGGCAGCAATCATTGGGGGAGCCAGAGCTCACTTTATGCAGTAACGAATAAAACTCCGAGAGGGAGATCGGGGGAAAGACATCCAGGCAGCAAGGATTTCTGGGAGGTAAAGGAGGAGGAGAAGAGGATGAGGGCGGGGGGATATTGTTCTTGATAGTGATGATTTTATCAATGAAAAAAGCATTGAGTGAGTCGCACAAGGACTGTGTAGGTTGAGGTTGAGGAGTGACACGGTCTGGCAGGAGAGCTTATTCACTATGGAGAAAATATCCTTTGCCTTGGAAGCAGACTCCATAATTTTTTGGGAAAAATAAATTGTTTTAGCCGATAAGATGGATTTTTTATAGGCTTTCAGACGGTCCACAAACTCAGCTTTAAGTTGTTGGTCATAATTACACCTCCAGCGGCGCTCAGCCTGGCGTAAGGCTAATTTGTCTAGCTTTAGTTGATCCATAAACCACCGCTGGGCATCATGAGGGCACTTCGTTTTTATAGTTTTCAGGGGGGCGACAGTATTACAGGCGGACAGCAGCCATTGTTCAAGAAGGAAGGCCTGGCGAGTCACCAAAGCGGAATGAATGAATGAATGAAAAATATTTGTAGAGCGCACGATGGCCAAACGGCTTCCTGGCGCTGGGAGCTCTAAAGAACCGAACAGACAGGGCCAGGAGGTTTAGCAGGGGTAGGCCAGGGCAAACAGAAAAGTTTTCAGCGCTTTACGGAAATGTGAAAAAATAGGGATCGAACGCATAGAAAGAGGAAGGGAGTTCCAGAACCGGGGAGCAAGAACAGAAAAACGGGTTCCACCAGTGCGAGATTTGTGAAAGCGGGGAACAGTGAGGAGGGCGGAAGATGATGAACGGAGAGTGCGGGCGGGGGTGTGACGGGAAATCAAAGAATTGATGAAAGCCGGTGCAGAGTGATCAAGGGCCCGATAAACAAGGCACCCTAGTTTAAACAGAGATCTCTGCGAAATGGGCAGCCAGTGAAGGGATTTGAGGACGGGAGTGATATGATGGGTTTTGGGCAAGTGAAAGATAAGACGGGCGGCCTGATTCTGGATAGCTTGTAAGCGGCGGGTTTCATAGGCAGGAATGCCAGCGAACAAGCTATTGCCATAATCAAGGCGGGAAGTGATAAGGGCAGAAATAATGATTTTAAGGGAGTCAAGAGAAAAGAAACGAGAAATTTTCCGAATCATTCGGAGGGAAAGAAAACAGGAGGACACCACGGCACTGACCTGGCCATGCATGGACAGGTCCTGTCTGACCTTGATGCCCAAAGTTTTAACAGAGGGAACGGGGGTGGGAGGGGGGCCAAGAATGGGAGGCCAGAAAGCAGGGGACCAGGGACTGGATGAGCCGCCAATCAGGACAAGCTCAGTCTTATCTGGGTTGAGCTTGAGGTGGTTGGCGCTCATCCACCCAGAAATAAAGACCATGGTGGAGTGAAAAAAGGATAGAGAGTGAGAAGAAGAGGAAAGATCAAAGACGAGCTGGAGGTCGTCAGCGTAGTTATACACAGAGACCCCCAGCTCAAGAAGGGAAGAGATAAGAGGGTGAATATAGAGGTTGAAAAGAAGGGGAGAGAGAGAGGAACCTTGGGGGACCCCACAGGGCACCGGGAGAGGAGAAGCAGAGAAGCCGGGAAGGTGAACGGCTTGAGAACGACCTGTCAAGAAGGAAGTGATCCAGGAGAGGGCAGAACCTCGTATGCCCGCTGCGCTGACACGGTCCAAAAGAATGTTATGGTCGACCGTGTCAAACGCAGCGGACAAGTCGAGGAGGATCAAAGCTTGGGGGGAGTTGACGTCGGCCTTGGCCTTAAGCTCGTCGAGGACGGCTAACACCACGGTTTCGGTCGAATGACCCGAACGGAAACCAGCTTGGTGAGAAGCCAGGAGCTCGGAGGGACTGTAGAGGCTAGTATAGAATGAAGTTCCACCAGGTTGGCTCTCTTCCAGTTCCGAGTAGTGAAATTGGTCGTAGGGGAGGGGCGACTGGGGGTAGTCAAGTTAAAAGAAAAAGAAATAAAGCAATGATCTGACCAAGAACAAGGGGCCACTATAGGGGACGAAATTTCGAAATTGGCCGTCCACACTTGATCTAAGATGTGGCCTTTGCAGTGAGTGGGTATTTTAATGTGTTGATGACAGTTCAGGCCTGATAAGAGATCAGAGAATTCCTCTGAGAGACGGCTTTCCCGTGGGTCAGAGGGCTAATAATTGAAGTCACCGATAATGATAACCTTAGCATGGTTGATGATGAGTTGGGAAATAAGATCACCAAACTGTTGAGGAAAGGAGGGCATAGGGTCAGGGGGTCTATACACAAGAACAACGATAAAAGAGGACCTGGGAGAAGTGAATTTGATAGTGAGACTTTCCATTTTGGAGATCCTAGCACAAGCTAAGGTTGTAAAAATATACTGGGAGCATGTGATGGCTGCCACCCCGCTGCCGGCTTGCCCAGCTAGTCGATTAGATTGCAGGATGTAATAGCCGGCGGGGATAGCAGCAAGGATGTCAAGGGCGGAGTCCTCAGTCAGCCAAGTCTCTGATAAAAGGAGGATATCCACAGCTCTATCTTTTAGCAGCTGGAACATTTCGAGTTGATGTTTCACCATTGACCGGGTATTGAGATATATCACAGTCAATGGAGTGGTCCCCAGAGTTGACGATTTGAGGCGAGAAGATATCGGCTTAGAGCAGGGAGAAGAAGTCTCCAAAATAGGAGTATCCAGGGAAACAAGAATGCCACAATCCAGAGCAGCCCTTGCGGCGCGGGCCTGTAAGGGTACAGTGCGGCAAAACATTAAAAGGTCAGCGGAGGAATAGGTAATGAGTTGGGCATTGTGACTGGCCCCAGGGCCCAGTCGGCCGCGAACGGGCGCAGACAGGCTTAACTTAGGCGCAACTTCAGGAAGTAAGCCACTAGACTGCTAACCTGCGAGGTGAAGGAGCAGGGCGGAAGTGGTGTTAGGAGCAGAAAATGGCGCTCAACTAGAGGACCCGCCGCACAAACGGCACAATGCCAGGGCGGAACAGGGCCAAGAGCGTTAGGAACAGGTAAGTGAGCTCTAGTACCCTTAAGCATACAACACCGAATAAATTGTACAGTCAATATGAGAAGAGAGAGTTCTCCCAGATACTTTAAGGCCCAGAGGGGGGAGACAAACTAAGTAAGAAAGACAAAGCCTCTGTAGGGACCTATATTTCTTTTAACATTGAGTGTATCCGAACGATTAGTGAAAGAGATGCCAAAGAGAGGAACTTTTAAAGTATTATTTAAACATAAAGGTTTATTTAACTATTTTTTCATTTTTTAAAAAGATTTTTTAAGAGACATTTGTGCAAAAGTACATATTATTGTCACTGTGAAAATCAACATTTTTAAATACATATTTTTGTAATAAACCTATCATTCAAAGTGCCCTCTAATATTAATTAATTTTTAATGATCAAAAAAACAAACTCATATATCAATCATACTATTTCTTAAAGAAAAGGAAACATACCTAACAAAATAAACACATAGGCAGAATTATACAAAACATAAGACTAACACAGATGGTAGCTCTAAGGTGTACTTAATGGAATACGTATAGGAACCTAGATGGTACAGTTCTACTAGTTGTGATGGAGTTAACCAGTTCGTATCCAAAACAGTAGATGTTGGGCCGACGTACGTTTCGGTGAGTGTCACCTTCCTCAGGGCCAAGGACAACGAATACAAAAATATATAATAATTGATCTTAAAAATATGAGGGCATGATACAATGTTCTGAAAGACAGAGAGTACAAAAAAAAACTTTTTAAGTATCAAAATTTCTTTTGCTTTTTTATATATCACAGTCTGAATCAGTGGCATCAATTATATACATATCTTCTTTACAAATTTAAAATTTGGTAAAAGCTCATAGCTAGCTATACATCCTTCTGTGCAGTTAGAGGTTGGATAAACCAAAGGGGTTGAGAGTCAACATAGTGGAGAGATAAAAGATAGAGCATGACAGTTCCCATTGAATCTGGTTCACCCAAGGTGCTTGCGATCAATTTATAAGGTGCATGCAGTGCTTATGGGGTATTTTAGAGTGCTGTTATCTTGTATTAACATAAAGGAAGAAAGGTTTACCTATGATGTGGTAAGTCTAGGCGTTGGTTGTTTTTTGGGTAAGATTCTGGCCGGTCTCTTTAAGGCAAGAGCTAGGAGAAACAAAAGGATTTCTGTAGTTGCCTGATTGCATAGAAGCTGTATTAATGATGACAAGTGGATGGTATGGTGTTACCTCAAAATCCGAGGCAACGGTCCCTTACGTTTTCTTAGTTTAGGAGCCAACAGGGGGGGCTTCTGTATATCGAAGGGTGGTTACTGTGCAAACACAAATATGAAGAAAAACGATATACTAGCTGCTTAGGTAGACGGCAAAGCTCAAAGTGAGTTCGCACCATGTAGTAGGTTAATTACCTGATCGTTCGTATTTCTCGATGTTTTTAAACAAGGGTCATATGATACAAGACGCCTCTATCTGTATGTTGAGATAACAAAACATATAGACATGAGTGGGGTTTTATTACTCGGTTTTTATAGCGACTGGCGGTGACAAAAGTTGCTTTCAAACTAGCACTACATAGTAAACAATGACCTAATGTTTTTATATACTACGAGGTTCAGATTAGTTATACAAATTATTGATAGGCTAAAAGCAAATCTATAGTTAGACTTTTTATATGCTATGATAGAGATTTGGTTGTTGGTAACACAGCTAGGAGCTGTGACTGCAGCGCGTTCGGATGATACGGCCGCATATATGCATTCTATTGGGGGAACGGCAAAGTGATGAGGGTAACTCGTCTTACCTTATTTTTAATGGTCCGATGTCGCGACCGGGGGTTCCAGGGACTCAGCCCAATATGGGTAATTATTTAGATACACGTGGTTGCAGTCTGTAAAAGTAATAAGGGTAGCGGTCAGTCGGATCACTTGGAATAGTTAAACAATGCCCGAATTTGTTGTAAAAATAATGGCAAGGAGTTTAGGTTACGTGTTGCAGGTAATGCGGCGTGGATTGGGGCTGCGTGTGGTCCGCATCAGTTTACTGCAGCTGAGCGCGAGAACGGGGCAAGTTTGAGAGCGTCTTTTACCTTTTACTCGAAGAGCTGTTGCCGCGACCGGGGGTTCTTGGGGGTAGTCCCAGCATGAAGGGATTGCGAGCATAGGGAACGATTTAAATGTAATCCAGCAATTAGGAACAGATGGTGGGTCATGAACACAGAAGTAAGACTCATACTCTGCATCCATTTAGATGGAGGTTAAGCATAGTTAACAGACTCGGGCTAAGCGTGCTCACACTGTGGCGGCCATATTGAAATGGGAAAGGGTGATAAGAGATTAAGGTACATGGTACTGTATTATGACATAACTTTACAGGATTTAATTGTAATGGGACTATAGACGTCACCTATTTATGAAAGTTTGCAGTATATCATAGCATAAAGTTGGTCTTGCACTCAGGTCAGGCGTTTTTAGGTGGCAAAATAGTCAATTGAAGTTGCAGGTGCAGCAATATCATTGGAGTGTTACTATCCAGGAGATTTCTTCATTGTGCCCAAAACGGACTGTGTCCAGAAAGTGGATCCAAAAAGTTTTGCGTTTTTTGCGAAAAATTGATGGGTCTTTTCCTGGAGGTATGTGAACGTGTTCCAGAATTTGCCATCGCAGGTCTTTTTCATTGTGGTCATACTGGACAAAATGGGACACCATGGGGGCATTGATTTTTTGCGTTCTAATTGCGGATTTATGTTCCGAGAGTCTAGTACGGAATTCTCTGGATGTTTCACCTATATATCCTGTCACACGGACATATAATCAGATGTATAACGTTTTTGGTTCTGCAGTTAGTCATTTCTTTTAGGTTTCCATGCTTTTGACCGTAAGTCCATTTCTCACCGGGAATTACCTGGTCACATGCGTGGCAGTTGCCACATCTGTGGTTTCCTTTTGGCAAGGGATTTCCATCCATGGTTTTCTGTTTATTTTTTTCTTTGCTTTTCCACCTGCTGTGTACCAGCTTGTCTCGGAGATTTTGGTTTCTTCTGAATGCTAGGATAGGTTTACTTAGTCTACTTTCTTGATCATTTGTGTTCAATATCTTCCAATTGTTGTGGATCACCTTCCTTATTTTATTGTTGATGGTAGAGTGATTCAGAACGCATACAAGTTTTTGATCTTGGGATTTCGGAGTTGGGTTTAATAGGACATCTCTGTTGTAATATTTCGCTCTTTTCATAGAGCTACGTATGAGGCGTTTAGGATATCCTCTTGCCAATAACCGTTCCGTTAATTGGTTGGCATGTGTCATGAAGTCTTTCATAGACGTGCAGTTTCATTTTATTCGTAAGAATTCCCCAAACGGGATAGAATCCTTTTGGCAGTTAGGATGGTAGCTGCCATGTTCCAGGATGGTGTTTTTGGCTGTGGGTTTGCGGTATAGGTCGACTGTCAGTTTGCCATCTGTATGTCGTACCCATATATCCAGGAATTCCACTTTGTCTGGGGAGAAATTATGAGTAAATTTCAGATTTTTGTCGGCTAAGTTGAGCCATTCTTTGAATTCCTTTAAAAGGTCTTCTGTCCCTGACCAGATAAAGAACACATCGTCTATAAATCTGTGCCAGCTGGAGATGTTCTCAAAAAACGGCGCGATTTCATTGTAGATATTCTTGCGTTCAAATTCTCCCATATAGATGTTAGCTATACTGTCGAATAGCGAGGTCTTCCTCGTCCTCTGCCCCTCAATAAAAAAGGATGTCGTGGGCCTCGGTTTGGTCTTCCTGAGAAGTGGCCTCTTTGATTGTGGTTAGGGAAGCCATAGTCATAATCTTCTTCTGTTATCATTCCTTCTTGTTCTGAATCTGAGACATCCTTTTTTATTGAGGGGCAGAGGACGAGGAAGACCTCGTTATTCGACAGCGAATCAAAACCAATACCAACAACCGAACCAATACCAACAACCGAACCCTCCACATCCTCAGCCATATGTCCAAACGAGACGACAACAATATTGGAAACAATAAAAAATCAGAACAACATATCCATACCAATATTTAATCTTTCTTCACATAAACTATCATCAGAAGAAGTGAAAATGTTAAGTAAAGGTCTATCATATGTTCCTAGTACTGGAGCAAACAGATTTCAAATCCACCAAGACATTTTTTCCTTCTTTAGGAAGATTAGGTTAAGAAAATACTTTGACAACAAAGAAGCAAGAGAAGAAGAGGAAAATTTATCAGGCTGCCACCCTCCCTCCACCTTCACCCCCACTTTGGACATGCTTGGACCGGAAGTGGCAATATTTGAGAAAAGTGTTCTTAATGAACTGGAAAGAGTTTTGAAATATATTCCATTGCCCCACACAAATCTGGAGAAAGAGGAAAGATCAGCTTTGAAAACGCTACAAAATAACCAAGACATCATAATAAAACCATGCGACAAAGCAGGAGGGATTGTGATCATGGACACAAGCCACTATGCAGACAAAATCAACCAAATGTTAGGAGTGGAAGAGCATTACAGAAGAGCAAGCAGACGATCACTTACAAACTTAACAGAAGAGATAAAAGTTATAGTATCCAATGCTTTTTTAGAAGGGCACATTTGCCAGAAAGAAATGGACTACCTCATCAATACCTACCCTGTGGTCCCTGCCATCTACGGTGTTCCAAAAACACATAAGAACACATTGGACCCACCTTTGAGACCTATAGTAGCCTCCATAAACTCTAGCACGGAACCCCTCTCGAAATACTTAGATGCCTTCCTATGCCCTCTTACCACCACGTATGCTTCCTACATCAAGGATACTGGGCACATGATTAAAGTTCTTGAAAACTCCCCATTCAATAATGCCACCCAACTGCTTGTGACATGTGATATAGAATCCCTATACACGAATATTCCTCAAGACAAAGCTATGGAATCTGTTGCAGCACTCTTAGCAAGAACACCAGGATCTAGACCGGACACCTTCATTTTGGAATGTTTAAGAATGGTCCTACAAAACAACTTTTTTGAATTCGGAGATGAAGTATACCATCAAGTCAAAGGTGTAAGCATGGGGGCCTCTTGTGCCCCCAGTATAGCTAACATCTATATGAGAGAATTTGAAAGCAAGAATATCTACAATGAAATCGCGCCGTTTTTTGAGAACATCTCCAGCTGGCACAGATTTATAGACAATGTGTTCTTTATCTGGTCAGGGGCAGAAGACCTTTTAAAGGAATTCATAGAATGGCTCAACTTAGCCGACAAAAATCTGAAATTTACTCATAATTTCTCCCCAGACAAAGTGGAATTCCTGGATATATGGGTACGACATACAGATGGCAAACTGACAGTCGACCTATACCGCAAACCCACAGCCAAAAACACCATCCTGGAACATGGCAGCTACCATCCTAACTGCCAAAAGGATTCTATCCCGTTTGGGGAATTCTTACGAATAAAAAGAAACTGCACGTCTATGAAAGACTTCATGACACATGCCAACCAATTAACGGAACGGTTATTGGCAAGAGGATATCCTAAACGCCTCATACGTAGCTCTATGAAAAGAGCGAAATATTACAACAGAGATGTCCTATTAAACCCAACTCCGAAATCCCAAGATCAAAAACTTGTATGCGTTCTGAATCACTCTACCATCAACAATAAAATAAGGAAGGTGATCCACAACAATTGGAAGATATTGAACACAAATGATCAAGAAAGTAGACTAAGTAAACCTATCCTAGCATTCAGAAGAAACCAAAATCTCCGAGACAAGCTGGTACACAGCAGGTGGAAAAGCAAAGAAAAAAATAAACAGAAAACCATGGATGGAAATCCCTTGCCAAAAGGAAACCACAGATGTGGCAACTGCCACGCATGTGACCAGGTAATTCCCGGTGAGAAATGGACTTACGGTCAAAAGCATGGAAACCTAAAAGAAATGACTAACTGCAGAACCAAAAACGTTATATATCTGATAATATGTCCGTGTGACATAGGATATATAGGTGAAACATCCAGAGAATTCCGTACTAGACTCTCGGAACATAAATCCGCAATTAGAACGCAAAAAAAAAATGCCCCCATGGTGTCCCATTTTGTCCAGTATGACCACAATAAAAAAGACCTGCGATGGCAAATTCTGGAACACATTCACACACCTCCAGGAAAAGACCCATCAATTTTTCGCAAAAAACGCGAAACTTTTTGGATCCACTTTCTGGACACAGTCCGTTTTGGGCACAATGAAGAAATCTCCTGGATAGTAACACTCCAATGATATTGCTGCACCTGCAACTTCAATTGACTATTTTGCCACCTAAAAACGCCTGACCTGAGTGCAAGACCAACTTTATGCTATGATATACTGCAAACTTTCATAAATAGGTGACGTCTATAGTCCCATTACAATTAAATCCTGTAAAGTTATGTCATAATACAGTACCATGTACCTTAATCTCTTATCACCCTTTCCCATTTTAATATGGCCGCCACAGTGTGAGCACGCTTAGCCCGAGTCTGTTAACTATGCTTAACCTCCATCTAAATGGATGCAGAGTATGAGTCTTACTTCTGTGTTCATGACCCACCATCTGTTCCTAATTGCTGGATTACATTTAAATCGTTCCCTATGCTCGCAATCCCTTCATGCTGGGACTACCCCCAAGAACCCCCGGTCGCGGCAACAGCTCTTCAAGTAAAAGGTAAAAGACGCTCTCAAACTTGCCCCGTTCTCGCGCTCAGCTGCAGTAAACTGATGCGGACCACACGCAGCCCCAATCCACGCCGCATTACCTGCAACACGTAACCTAAACTCTTTGCCATTATTTTTACAACAAATTCGGGCATTGTTTAACTATTCCAAGTGATCCGACTGACCGCTACCCTTATTACTTTTACAGACTGCAACCACGTGTATCTAAATAATTACCCATATTGGGCTGAGTCCCTGGAACCCCCGGTCGCGACATCGGACCGTTAAAAATAAGGTAAAACGAGTTACCCTCATCACTTTGCCGTTCCCCCAATAGAATGCATATATGCAGCCGTATCATCCGAACGCGCTGCAGTCACAGCTCCTAGCTGTGTTACCAACAACCAAATCTCTATCATAGCATATAAAAAGTCTAACTATAGATTTGCTTTTAGCCTATCAATAATTTGTATAACTAATCTGAACCTCGTAGTATATAAAAACATTAGGTCATTGTTTACTATGTAGTGCTAGTTTGAAAGCAACTTTTGTCACCGCCAGTCGCTATAAAAACCGAGTAATAAAACCCCACTCATGTCTATATGTTTTGTTATCTCAACATACAGATAGAGGCGTCTTGTATCATATGACCCTTGTTTAAAAACATCGAGAAATACGAACGATCAGGTAATTAACCTACTACATGGTGCGAACTCACTTTGAGCTTTGCCGTCTACCTAAGCAGCTAGTATATCGTTTTTCTTCATATTTGTGTTTGCACAGTAACCACCCTTCGATATACAGAAGCCCCCCCTGTTGGCTCCTAAACTAAGAAAACGTAAGGGACCGTTGCCTCGGATTTTGAGGTAACACCATACCATCCACTTGTCATCATTAATACAGCTTCTATGCAATCAGGCAACTACAGAAATCCTTTTGTTTCTCCTAGCTCTTGCCTTAAAGAGACCGGCCAGAATCTTACCCAAAAAACAACCAACGCCTAGACTTACCACATCATAGGTAAACCTTTCTTCCTTTATGTTAATACAAGATAACAGCACTCTAAAATACCCCATAAGCACTGCATGCACCTTATAAATTGATCGCAAGCACCTTGGGTGAACCAGATTCAATGGGAACTGTCATGCTCTATCTTTTATCTCTCCACTATGTTGACTCTCAACCCCTTTGGTTTATCCAACCTCTAACTGCACAGAAGGATGTATAGCTAGCTATGAGCTTTTACCAAATTTTAAATTTGTAAAGAAGATATGTATATAATTGATGCCACTGATTCAGACTGTGATATATAAAAAAGCAAAAGAAATTTTGATACTTAAAAAGTTTTTTTTTGTACTCTCTGTCTTTCAGAACATTGTATCATGCCCTCATATTTTTAAGATCAATTATTATATATTTTTGTATTCGTTGTCCTTGGCCCTGAGGAAGGTGACACTCACCGAAACGTACGTCGGCCCAACATCTACTGTTTTGGATACGAACTGGTTAACTCCATCACAACTAGTAGAACTGTACCATCTAGGTTCCTATACGTATTCCATTAAGTACACCTTAGAGCTACCATCTGTGTTAGTCTTATGTTTTGTATAATTCTGCCTATGTGTTTATTTTGTTAGGTATGTTTCCTTTTCTTTAAGAAATAGTATGATTGATATATGAGTTTGTTTTTTTGATCATTAAAAATTAATTAATATTAGAGGGCACTTTGAATGATAGGTTTATTACAAAAATATGTATGTAAAAATGTTGATTTTCACAGTGACAATGATATGTACTTTTGCACAAATGTCTCTTAAAAAATCTTTTAAAAAAATGAAAAAATAGTTAAATAAACCTTTATGTTTAAATAATACTTTTAAAAGTTCCTCTCTTTGGCATCTCTTTCACTAATCGTTAGGATACACTCAATGTTAAAAGAAATATAGGTCCCTACAGAGGCTTTGTCTTTCTTACTTAAATTGTACAGTCAAGTTAAAATTGCAACACAGCTATTAGATCAGCTTTTAAAATAAAGTTCAGTGAGACAAGCACACACCCGCAGCCTAAATCGCCGCGTTTATCTGAGGAAAGGTGCAACTACCGTGCCTAAAATAGAAAAATGTCTGCAGCCACTAGACCGCTAACCTGCGAGGTGGAGGGGCAGGGCAGAAGTGGTGTTAGGAGCAGAAAATGGCGCTAAACTAGATGACCCTCCGCACAAACGGCACAATGCCGGGGCGGAACGGGGCAAAGAGCATTAGGTAAGTGAGCTCTAGTACCCTTAAGCATACAACACCGAATAAATTGTACGGTCAAGTTAAAATTGCAATACAGCTATTAGATCAGCTTTTAAAATAAAGTTCAGCGAGACAAGCACACACCGCAGCCTAAATCGCCGCGTTTATCTGAGGAAAGGTGCAACTACCGCGCCTAAAATAGAAAAATGTCTGCAGCCACTAGACCGCTAACCTGCGAGGTGGAGGGGCAGGGCGGAAGTGGTGTTAGGAGCAGAAAATGGCGCTCAACTAGACGACCCTCCGCACAAACGGCACAATGCCGGGGCGGAACGTGGCCAAGAGCGTTAGGAACAGGTAAGTGAGCTCTAGTACCCTTAAGCATACAACACCAAATAAATTGTACAGTCAAGTTAAAATTGCAACACAGCTATTAGATCAGCTTTTAAAATAAAGTTCAGCGAGACAAGCACACACCGCAGCCTAAATCGCCGCGTTTATTGAAGAATGGGTTATTATGGTAAATACATTTGATATCCTTATGTTCCAGGAGACCTGGGCAACTAAAGAATTATACCTAGAAGGATATGAGTGCTATAATATTATACCCCCTCACCCCAAACACGGTAGACCCTCTTGCGGTTTATTAATATGGGTCAGTATCGCATCAGGTGGCAGACCGAAATTAATTCCCATTAGAAACGCTAACTTTCAAGTACTGATTTATACACGGGGGGTTTCTATTTGTTTTATTAATTTTTATAATAATGACTTCTTAACCACACCTAACGTTAATTTTGTTAATCTTTTTAACTTTATTTCGGACATGGATAATCTACTGGGAAAGCATAAACCGGTAGGGATATGTTTGGGAGGTGACTTTAATGCGAAGATAGCAGGGGGAAATACTGCGAGTCCCACCCAGCCTATCTCAGTTAATCCATGTAAGAGAGGACACAAATTAATAAACCACCTATCAAATAACAGCCTTTTAAATGTTATGGATATTTTTTCTGTAAATAATGGGGAAAATTCAACACCGACTTATAGAGGTTTTAGTCGAGCCTCAACTATAGACTATGTTTTTATATCTGCACCATTAGAAGATCATCTGGTTTTGGTAGAGGTTAGGGCATCGACTTTTGGGGATTGCAATCCCATCTTAGGGCCAGATGTAGGAGCCATAATACCGGTCGGAAACGGCCGATTTCGGCCGATTTTGGCCGTTTCCGACCGGTATTAGGGTTTTCAGATGTAGGGCTTGCATTTACAGAATCGGTATTTTACCGATTCTGTATTTACCGATTCGGTAAAATTACCGAATCGGTAAATACAGACTCGGTAAAATACCGATTCTGTAAATGCAGATGTAGCTGGCACATGTCAGAGTGCCACAGGGCTTTAAGAATCGGTATTTTACCACCCAATCCAATTGGGTGGTAAAATACCGAGTCCAGGTGTGCATGCACATGTGTGCATGCACACCTGTGCCATGTGACACACAGACATGCCCTTAGGGCATGTATGTGTGCCACATGGCACACGTGCCTGAATTCGGGGTGCTAGAGGGTGTCAAAAAGACACCCCCTGCACCCTTGCAACATTCGGTATTTACCGAATCGGTAAGTCAATAGTCTTTATTTCGAATAAAAAAATTCATAAAAGACACAGATAAAAACATTTCCAGTAAACAACATTGTACAAAAAGACCCCCATATATAAAATGTGGTATGTAACATTAAAAATTGATAAAACAGTTTACAGATTCTTTACACGGATAAGCCACATCCAACCCAAAAATTTTGCTACACAAATCACAGATATGGCAGTGCGTAGATCTCTTAATTTAAGAAGGGCTGTGTGGCTACCCCCACAATTTAAAGTTTTACAAATTGGTCTCAACCATTTTAGTCTGGGCTGTCGATAGGCAGGACATGCAAAAAATACATGGCCCAGACTTTCTACGTGTTCAGGGCAAAAGGGGCATTTATCGCTAGAATTTAATGCCCACTTTGCAGTAAAGGACTTGATCGGTAAGGTTCCCACTCGGAACTGATGGTACAGCTTGCGATCAAGCGTCTTACAAATCAAGTCCCAGTATGGTTCCAGAACAGGGGTTAATTTGTGCATAAGAAACTGTCCTGTTAGGTTGTTAGCAGCTGAGAGGGAGACCAGAGTGGATTTTTATGCAGCCCAGAAGAGCTCTTTGAATTCAGCTTTTGATGGGAAGTTTGAGCATTCTGGATGTAGCCATAGCTCTGGGAGGCCCATCAGATACAGTATCTGCTTTACCTCCCTAAGCCAAGGAATTTTCTGGGCACCCCACAATGCTCTGACCTCACCAAGTTCTTGGGCAAATAAGCTAAGTTCTTCGGTCGTCCAAAGGCGACGCCAAAGAGCGACAAGACGGTACTGGGCCATCTCACCCAGCGGTTTGCAACCTAAGTCTAAAAGCAGAGGGGTAATGGGGGAAGATTGGGGGAGGCCCACTAACATCCTGAGGAACTTGTTCTGAGCGTTGGTAAGGGCAGACAAACCTATATACCCCCAGATATCCGCACCATACAGTGTAGCCGCATTCACTTTAGCATCGTATATTTTTAAAGCAGGTGTAATACGCTTCGTTAGTGATTTTTTCTGTTCCTTTAACAGGCACCCTGAAAGGCGAATAAACTTAAGGGCTAACACTTCCAGCTGGGGTTTCCAAGTGAGTTGGTGGTCCAAGGTTACACCCAAATAGGACATCACTTTAACTTGTTCTATCGGAACACCCTCTAAAGAAAATGAGCTGGTGATGGGCTTGATTTTGTTGAAAATCATAAATTTGGTTTTGTCTGTATTAATTTGGAGGTCATTTTGTGTACAAAACTCAGAAAATCTATTTAAGGCCGCCTGCAGGCCACTACGGGTCCTGGAGAGGAGCAGGGTGTCATCAGCAAATATTAGCAGAGGATATTTTGTGTTTCCCAGGGTGGGTGCGTCTGTGTGGATTTCATTGAAGAAAGCAACCACCCGGTTAATAAACAAGAGGAACAAGGTGGGGGCTAGCACGCAGCCCTGCCGGACTCCTCGTTCTACAGGGAAGCTAGCAGTCACCTGTCCCTGGTTGCCCCATCTTACGCGCGCAAAGTTGTCCTCATGAAGGCGTCTGACCAGGTCTAAAAGGTCTGGGGGAAATTCCATGCTTTTTAGGGCATCCCAAAGTTTGGCCCTGGGAACCATATCAAATGCCGACCGAAGGTCGACAAAGGCCGCATATATGACCCCCCCGCCCAAAAAGACCACCTTCCAGTATAACATGGTTAGCCGAAACACCTGGTCTAGGGTGCTGGTGCCTGATCTAAACCCTGCCTGCAGGGGGGAGAGTATGTTGTTTTGCTCAATCCACCCCTGTATTCTAGCTAGGGCCATTCGTGCTACCACTTTTTGGATGGTGTCGATCAGGCTAATTGGGCGGTAATTTTTTGGTAAAGATCGATCACCCTTTTTAAAAACCGGTATTATTTCAGCCCCTTTCCAAGACTGCGGTATTTTTTCCCCGGCTGCTATCGAGTTGGCTAAGATAGTAATATAGGGGACCCACAGATCTAGGTTTAATTTGAAAAGGTCAGCTGGTACAGCGTCAATACTTGGGGCTTTCCCGGACTGGATGGATCCTAGAGCATGTTTGGTGTCAGAGCAGCTAAAAATAAGTCTATTCTCATGTGTTGCTGATTGGGTCCCTGATGGGTGCACTTCGGCCGACTGGGGAACGTTCTGAATGGCAAATTGAGCAGAAAAAAATTCCACCCAATCTCCCGCTGAAACATGATTTTCAGGGGATGATGTATCCGAGCCCCTTCCTCGCCTGACTATCTCCCAGAATCTGATTTGGTTGGAAGACTCACATGCATGAAGAAGGTCAAGCCAATATAAGTCATCCCAGTCCCTTTTTGCTTCCCAGATAGTACGTTTATAAATCTGTCTCGCTGTTCTAATGGCCAGGGAGTTTCTAGATTTGACTGCAGCAATGAGTGTGCCGTGGGCTTCCCTGCAGTTTTTGTTGTACCATCCTTTACCTTGCTTAGCCTTCAATTTCCGGCATGGTCTGGTAAGAAGATCTTTAATTGCCACAAAGCATGCCTCGTGAAGGTCAACCTTGTTAGTCGTGGGCAGGTCACTAGGAGAAGGTGCCAACATCTTTTCTTTGGTGATAAGAGCCAATTCTTCTATCTGGCTGACAAGCTCGGGGCAGCTATCACCTTGGACCATTTGACCCGTCTTCTGTTATCACACAGGACGAGGTCAGATGTGATACAGTCTGATTCCTCCTGTGGTGGCGCTAACCCTGGGACCTTAAGTACTAGAGAGAGGGGGTTGTGATCACTCTCCGGCCTGCTATCTATAATCATGTCAGACATGGATGCCCAAGATTCGATGTTAATGAGTATGTAATCAATGCGACTTGCGCAAGACCCATTGTCGAAGGTTGGCTTCCCCTCCTTATCAGATGAGCTGCGACCATTTACGGCTCGGAACCCCCATTCCAGACACAGCCCAAGCCAATGGAAAGCTGCCTCCGTTCCCCTGACAGCCTTGGTGATTGTTAACGGAGGGATGTTCCATGCAGAGTCCTCGTCTAAGCCAACATCTTCGGCAAGGTTCATAATAGGCTCAAATGAGCAGTTCAAGTCCCCGGCCACTAAGGTGAGTTGGTCACTTTTGTGCTCATTCAAGAGGGCTTCCAGATCATTAAGGATCGGTTGCTTCTTGCCGCCCTGGCAACCTCTAGCATAAATATTAATGAGGAGTATTTCTTTGCAGTTCGCCTTCCTTAGGGATATGCAAAGCAGGTCGGGATTTGTCCCTACTATTTCTCTAATATTAAAACCCAAGCTGATTTTTATCCAGATGGAGAGACCACCCGACGCCCTGCCCTTCATACCCTGAGTTGCCGGTTTATAGAAGTTAAGATAACCTTGTCTGAAGAGTGGGGCTACTGACCAGGTTTCTTGGAACAGGATGACATCGTGAGAGGAAATATAATCAGCCCAGTCATCATTGTCCAAGCGACCCCTAAGACCCGCAATGTTCCAGGATATTATTTTTAGTTGGCCATCTAGGCTATTAGTACAAGGGGAAACGAGGTGGGCCGGGGTTCCTGCATCAGCCTGGAAAGAATAATGGTCAGTGGGAACACATGTTAGTTCGGATGAAGGCGACATTTGGCAACCTATGCTATCATCTCTTGTGGGGTTCGTACTAGGGGCTGTCAGCTCCCCTTTTGTGTTTGCCCCCCCGAGTCAGTCAACCTCCTCCAGGCAGCCAAACATATTAGATGTTGGAGCTCCCTGCCACCAACTACTCTGGCTAGGTCCCTCGTACCTATGACCCCTATTTCTAGACTTTTGGAATGTTAACCAAGTCCCACCTGTCCTGTCCAAATTTCTAGGGGGATAGAAAAAGGTGAGGGGTCTGACGACAACTGACTGGTCATTTATGCAAGGGGCCCATGAGCAGAGGTGGTGTGCAGTGTTAGGATCAGCAAACGTCACCACTATACAATCCCCCAAGATGGATTTATGGCTCGGTCCAATCCACGGTACTCTTCGGACCATTAGAACCCGGCTTCTTAGATGGCTAGGGAGCTGTCTGTTTGTATTTAGCCAGTGTATGACCTTGTTTTTGAGGGACCAATGGTCCTCTTTTGTTAGTGGGTCAAGGGTCGGTACACCGGCTAAGATGGCGACATATGGACTAGCTTCCGGTGGTAAATCTATATAGCCCCCACGGAAGTTTGGTCTACTGGGTTCAAGGGGTGGCTGAGCATTGGGGGCTGGCTGAATAGTTTGCCGATCGGCTGGTGGTTTAGGTTTTGGTCGTGCAGTGTGTGATTCAGCCCCTGCTCGAGGGGTACTGGGCTTGGATTTGGGTGGTACTGGGGGCACAATGGAGGGGCCTGCTTTTGCAATTGGGATGATGGGGATACTATTTCCTATTATTGTACGAGGTTTGGGTACAGGTTTGGGTCGCTCAATAGGAGCAGCAGATGCATCTACTTCTAAGCATTGTAAAGGTGAGCCCCCCCCCTGTGAAAGTCTAGCTTCCATTTGCTTGAGACTAAGGCTGGCCAGTGTAACTATTGTCTTATCCATCTCAAGCAGATGGTTTTCTATTCTAGTAAGTTTGAGTTCCAAGGGGGTGAGTAATTTCTTAAGAGTGACCCAAACAGTATGTACAAATTCCTCGTCACCCCTATTGTCCCTCCCCGCCCCACCCAAACTTCCCTCTCTTGACCCCTCTACAAACGAGCCAGGAGATGCTACCACCTGGGTGACATTCGAAGCTCCATCCGGAGCATAGGTGGTGGCACAAGCGATGCTGTCAGTGTGGGTATTATCGTTTGGTTCACCATGTGCTGAGGCGATCAATGGGCGTCGGCAATTAAAGAACTGGGCTCTCGCGATTTTTGCCTTCTTGCGAGCAAAGGCAGATCTGGCCAAGCTCTTTTTTTGCTGTAGCGCCTTTTTATTCGCAATGGTGTTAGCCCTTGTTGCAACCCTAGGTGATTTGCTCTTCGCCTTTGAGCTTGTACTGACTACAGGTTTAACTGGCGCTACCTCCTCCGCCGGGTTAGATGGAGGTTCCCTATCCGGGACACTTAGGGGCTGAGAGGGGCAATGATGTATATCAGCTAAAGTAAGCAAGGGGCGTGGGCCTGTTGTCCGCTCAGGGGTAAGTGCTAGGGCAAGGTTACCAAGTGACGATTTCTTCGAGGAAGCAATATTAAGAGACAATTTACGGGCAGCATCAAGTTCAAGAGAGACTCTGTGTTGCATTTTGTTAATTTCGTGGTCAATCGCCAAGTTAGTCTTAAATAAAAAGTCATCCAAGGTTCCACTAGGTCCACCAAGTCCCCTTGCGGTTTTACTTCGTGTGGTTCGTGTGCACATGATGGTCAATGGGGGGCTTGCCACAGAATAATAGAAACAGACTCACGTGCAATGACTAGCCGTGGGGCCAAATAACGTGGCCCAGCCCAGGCCTCTTAGGCCTCGAACGGCCTAAAACGGTCCCGCCCTTGTCCCGGGCTTCTCCCGGTCGCTCCCGCGAAGCGGTGATCCTGCACTCCTTAAGATACTGCAGCTATGTGTTTATTTGGTGATAGGCGGGGGGGCGTGTCCAGCGGGGAGAGCAGCCCAGGTGTTGCTGGATAGGCGCGCAGGGGCTCCTGGTCACTGGAGTCCCCTGCCTTGCTCGCAGCCCCGCTAGATCACTTGCCTGACCCCGCGCTCCTCCTCAGCTCCTCGGTGCAGCCCCCAAGCAGATGACGCGCTGCGGGACCCGCGAAGCGGGTCCGGCGAGTCGTGGCTCCGATGTCAGGAAAGAAAGGTCCGCTGGGCAGCAGGTCCGCCGCGCTCCACAAACAGGCGATTTGCTCGGTGCAAGAGTGTCCCACAGGCTCTGGGGTTGAGGCAGCTTTTGGCTCCGTTGGCGGGGGGGCGTGTCCAGCGGGGAGAGCAGCCCAGGTGTTGCTGGTTGGGCGCGCAGGGGCTCCTGGTCACTGGAGTCCCCTGCCTTGCTCGCAGCCCCGCTAGATCACTTGCCTGACCCCGCGCTCCTCCTCAGCTCCTCGGTGCAGCCCCCAAGCAGATGACGCGCTGCGGGACCCGCGAAGCGGGTCCGGCGAGTCGTGGCTCCGATGTCAGGAAAGAAAGGTCCGCTGGGCAGCAGGTCCGCCGCGCTCCACAAACAGGTGATTTGCTCGGTGCAAGAGTGTGCCCATAGGAATCAATGGCCATTACTGAATCGGTATTTACCGATTCGGTAAATACCGATTCTTACAGAATGGGTAATTCAATTACCGATTCTACCTAAATCTCCCCCCTTCTATTTTACCGATTCATAAATACCGAATCGGTAAAATTCGGTATTTATGAATCGGTAAAACAGACTTACCTACATCTGGCCCCAAGTCTCTTTCTGGGCAGCCCGAGACCCAAAACTAGAAAGGAGGCAGGGGCTGGCAATTTAGACATTTCCACTGATAACCTAAGAGTTAAATGGAAGGGCATGGACTGCACGAAGGTGTTCCAAAAGATGGTATAAAACTATCCATCGCTCTGTGAGACTTGTCTCACACTGGCTAACCCTAACCCAGAGACAGTCTCTGCTTTTATCTTACTATGCGCAGGTATTAAAGAACAAATCTGCAGACCCGCAGCTACACCTATACCCGACCCTAGGTGGATTGATAACATTTGCTCCAGGGCTAACAGAGAACTCAGAGCTTCCCTATCAGCTTCCCCTAGAGATCCTAACCTCATTAGAGTACTAAGGCACACTTATAAAAGTGCAGTAAAGCACAGGCGAGATGGGGCCCTAGATAGAAGAGCCCAGCTCAGCCCCAGGGGCCCCCAGATAGAAGAGCCCAACTCAGCCCCAGGGCCCCCAGATAGAAGAGCCCAGCTCAGCCCCAGGGCCCTCAGATAGAAGAGCCCAGCAGAGCCCAGGGGCCCCCGGATAGAAGAGCCCAGCTCAGCCCCAAGGGCCCCGGATAGAAGAGCCCAGCTCAGCTCCCCAAGGGCCCCTGGATAGAAGAGCCCAGCTCAGCCCCAGGGGCCCTGGATAGAAGAGCCCAGCTCAGCCCAGGGGCCCCGGATAGAAGAACCCAGCTCAGCCCAGGGGCCCCGGATAGAAGAGCCCAGCTCAGCCCCAGGGGGCCCCCGGATAGAAGAACCCAGCTCAGCCTCAGGGCCCCCGGATAGAAGAGCCCAGCTGGTGTGGCAGGGTATGCTCAGACATGAGTCCCTTTCTCACTGCTCCATCAGGATTCAAGCAAGCCGGGCCGAAGACGGCTGAAATGCCAGAAACCGGTCCCCGGTAGCTTGTTTCCTTTCTGGTGAAGAATTGGCTTGGTAGTTTAGTCTGCCCTGTTCCCATGATGCACTGGGCCAGGGACAGACTGATTTGCATATAGCCAGGTTCTGAGCTGGGATGGGGCAGTGAGATAAATAACGGTGATGGATCAAGCCCTGATCTTTGGACTGGGTAAGAGTGGTCTGCTCAATTCAGACACTCTGTTCATCACCACCCCCTTTTCTGAATCGATTTTGGCCACTATAGGTGTGGCAGGGTATGCTCAGACATGAGTCCCTTTCTCACTGCTCCATCAGGATTCAAGCAAGCCGGGCCGAAGACGGCTGAAATGCCAGAAACCGGTCCCCGGTAGCTTGTTTCCTTTCTGGTGAAGAATTGGCTTGGTAGTTTAGTCTGCCCTGTTCCCATGATGCACTGGGCCAGGGACAGACTGATTTGCATATAGCCAGGTTCTGAGCTGGGATGGGGCAGGGAGATAAATAACGGTGATGGATCAAGCCCTGATCTTTGGACTGGGTAAGAGTGGTCTGCTCAATTCAGACACTCTGTTCATCACCACCCCCTTTTCTGAATCGATTTTGGCCACTATAGGTGTGGCAGGGTATGCTCAGACATGAGTCCCTTTCTCACTGCTCCATCAGGATTCAAGCAAGCCGGGCCGAAGACGGCTGAAATGCCAGAAACCGGTCCCCGGTAGCTTGTTTCCTTTCTGGTGAAGAATTGGCTTGGTAGTTTAGTCTGCCCTGTTCCCATGATGCACTGGGCCAGGGACAGACTGATTTGCATATAGCCAGGTTCTGAGCTGGGATGGGGCAGTGAGATAAATAACGGTGATGGATCAAGCCCTGATCTTTGGACTGGGTAAGAGTGGTCTGCTCAATTCAGACACTCTGTTCATCACCACCCCCTTTTCTGAATCGATTTTGGCCACTATAGGTGTGGCAGGGTATGCTCAGACATGAGTCCCTTTCTCACTGCTCCATCAGGATTCAAGCAAGCCGGGCCGAAGACGGCTGAAATGCCAGAAACCGGTCCCCGGTAGCTTGTTTCCTTTCTGGTGAAGAATTGGCTTGGTAGTTTAGTCTGCCCTGTTCCCATGATGCACTGGGCCAGGGACAGACTGATTTGCATATAGCCAGGTTCTGAGCTGGGATGGGGCAGTGAGATAAATAACGGTGATGGATCAAGCCCTGATCTTTGGACTGGGTAAGAGTGGTCTGCTCAATTCAGACACTCTGTTCATCACCACCCCCTTTTCTGAATCGATTTTGGCCACTATAGGTGTGGCAGGGTATGCTCAGACATGAGTCCCTTTCTCACTGCTCCATCAGGATTCAAGCAAGCCGGGCCGAAGACGGCTGAAATGCCAGAAACCGGTCCCCGGTAGCTTGTTTCCTTTCTGGTGAAGAATTGGCTTGGTAGTTTAGTCTGCCCTGTTCCCATGATGCACTGGGCCAGGGACAGACTGATTTGCATATAGCCAGGTTCTGAGCTGGGATGGGGCAGTGAGATAAATAACGGTGATGGATCAAGCCCTGATCTTTGGACTGGGTAAGAGTGGTCTGCTCAATTCAGACACTCTGTTCATCACCACCCCCTTTTCTGAATCGATTTTGGCCACTATAGGTGTGGCAGGGTATGCTCAGACATGAGTCCCTTTCTCACTGCTCCATCAGGATTCAAGCAAGCCGGGCCGAAGACGGCTGAAATGCCAGAAACCGGTCCCCGGTAGCTTGTTTCCTTTCTGGTGAAGAATTGGCTTGGTAGTTTAGTCTGCCCTGTTCCCATGATGCACTGGGCCAGGGACAGACTGATTTGCATATAGCCAGGTTCTGAGCTGGGATGGGGCAGTGAGATAAATAACGGTGATGGATCAAGCCCTGATCTTTGGACTGGGTAAGAGTGGTCTGCTCAATTCAGACACTCTGTTCATCACCACCCCCTTTTCTGAATCAGCTCAGCCACAGGGGCCCCGGATAGAAGAGCCCAGCTCAGCCCAGGGGCCCCCGGATAGAAGAGCCCAGCTCAGTCCCAGGCCCCCAGATAAAAGAGCCCAGCTCAGCCCCAGGGGCCCCGGATAGAAGGGCCCAGCTCAGTCCCAGGGGCCCAGGATAGAAGAGCCAAGCTCAGCCTCACAGGCCCCCAGATAGAAGAGCCCAGCTCAGCCCAGGGGCCCCCAGATAGAAGAGCCCAGCTCAGTCCCAGGGGCCCCAGGATAGAAGAGCCCAGCTCAGCTCCCCAGGGGCCCTTGGATAGAAGAGCCAAGCTCAGCCCAGGGGCCCCCGGATGGAAGAGCTCAGCTCAGCCCAGGGGCCCCCGGATCGAAGAGCCCAGCTCAGCCCCAGGGGCCCCGGATAGAAGAGCCCAGCTCAGCCCCAGGGCCCCCAGATAGAAGAGCCCAGCTCAGCCCCAGGGGCCCCAGATAGAAGAGCCCAGCTCAGCCACAGGGGCCCCCGCATAGAAGAGCCCAGCTCAGCTCCAGGGGCCCCGGATAGAAGAGCCCAGCTCAGCCCAGGGGCCCCGGATAGAAGAACCCAGCTCAGCCCAGGGGCCCCGGATAGAAGAGCCCAGCTCAGCCCCAGGGGGCCCCCGGATAGAAGAACCCAGCTCAGCCTCAGGGCCCCCGGATAGAAGAGCCCAGCTCAGCCACAGGGGCCCCGGATAGAAGAGCCCAGCTCAGTCCCAGGCCCCCAGATAAAAGAGCCCAGCTCAGCCCCAGGGGCCCCGGATAGAAGGGCCCAGCTCAGTCCCAGGGGCCCAGGATAGAAGAGCCAAGCTGAGCCTCACAGGCCCCCAGATAGAAGAGCCCAGCTCAGCCCAGGGGCCCCCAGATAGAAGAGCCCAGCTCAGTCCCAGGGGCCCCCGGATAGAAGAGCCCAGCTCAGCTCCCCAGGGGCCCTTGGATAGAAGAGCCAAGCTCAGCCCAGGGGCCCCCGGATGGAAGAGCTCAGCTCAGCCCAGGGGCCCCCGGATCGAAGAGCCCAGCTCAGCCCCAGGGGCCCCGGATAGAAGAGCCCAGCTCAGCCCCAAGGCCCCCAGATAGAAGAGCCCAGCTCAGCCCCAGGGGCCCCAGATAGAAGAGCCCAGCTCAGCCACAGGGGCCCCCGGATAGAAGAGCCCAGCTCAGCCCCAGGGGCCCCGGATAGAAGAGCCCAGCTCAGCCCGGCTTCTGCAGAGATTCCCTCCAGGATTATTCAGTCTATTTCTCCAAACACAGCATAAGGTGCTGACAATCTCCTACCTGAGCAGAGACCTGTGCAGACGTGTCCAGGCTCTCTACCCCTCCTGGGGGGCTGTGGGGGGGGGGGGGTGCAGATCTGGGGTCTGAGGGGGGCAGTGTGAAGGGGGAGCAGGGGCAGATCTGGGGTCTGAGGGGGGGCGCCGGGGCAGATCTGGGGTCTGGGGGGAGCGGCAGGTCTGGGGTCTGAGGGAGGGGTCTGTGAGGATCTGTACATGGTGGTATCTGCCCCCCAGACAGGGCTCCTTCCTCCTCTGCAGCAGGCTGGACACACCATGAGTGCTCTTTCTGGTCCCTACACGCTGGGAAAGAACATGCATGTGCGTGATCCAAAGGATCAGAATCAGCTTCCGGCCTGGCCATTGTAATGTCAGCCAAGCGCATTGCTCGCATGCGTGTTATCTCTTTGTACCATACGTTATCTTAACAGCATCTATCTAACATTTTCTAGCTTTACAATTGCACCAAAATACGTTCTTATTAATGTCATTCTTTTTTTAAGGCCCTTGGATTTCTATCCATGGGCTGTGTTTGGATGCGTATCATTGGAAGAGATTTCTAAAGTATCAGGTTTTAAATTAGTTATGCCACTGATGGCCGTATGAACCACATATTCCTAAACATAATGGGGTGCATTGTAGTGGCGGCTTGTGACTTTTGAAAGTAGTAAGGCGTAGAAGTTGGGGCTGAGTGTTACATCGGAACCAAGCAAAGCAAGCAAGCCTGATCAACAAAAGGGGATTTGGGGGGTTGTCCCCTCTGTGAAGATGTTTAAAAAGAGTGCACTTTAATACAAAATTATTTTACATGCAATTAGACATGGGGTCACAAATTTAAAAAGTTCTAGCACCTGCCTCCTTAAACTGGCGGACTTGCATGCACAGCTGTACCTTTTATAATGTGCATATGTAATTGTGATTGTGTGTACATGTAGTGTGTATGAAGCATGAGCTGCTGTACTGTACCTGCTACGTGTGTGTAAAGCTTGTGCTGTTGTTGCCTGACTGTGCATGTCATATGTAAGTGAGCGAGAGAGCGAGTGAAGCTTTTTCTGATACTGATGTGTGTGTGTGTTTCTGTATGCTTGTGAAAGCACATGTATGTGCAGCACTGCTTCTGCCAGAGGGTGCCTGCCAGTCATGTGTGTGTGTGTGTTTCTGTATGCTTGTGAAAGCACATGTATGTGCAGCACTGCTTCTGTTAGAGGGTGCCTGCCAGTCATGTGTGTGTGTGTTTCTGTATGTTTGTGAAAGCACATGTATGTGCAGCACTGCTTCTGCCAGAGGGTGCCTGCCAGTGTGTGTGTGTGTGTTTCTGCATGTTTGTGAAAGCACATGTATGTGCAGCACTGCTTCTGCCAGAGGGTGCCTGCCAGTGTGTGTGTGTGTGTTTCTGCATGTTTGTGAAAGCACATGTATGTGCAGCACTGCTTCTGCCAGAGGGTGCCTGCCAGTGTGTGTGTGTGTGTTTCTGCATGTTTGTGAAAGCACATGTATGTGCAGCACTGCTTCTGCCAGAGGGTGCCTGCCAGTGTGTGTGTGTGTGTTTCTGCATGTTTGTGAAAGCACATGTATGTGCAGCACTGCTTCTGCCAGAGGGTGCCTGCCAGTGTGTGTGTGTGTGTGTGTGTGTGTGTGTGTGGGTTTGTGTTACTATCCTTGTGGGGACTTGGGTATGATAACACACTCACGCTGTGGGGACTTGATTGCACTGTGGGGACCTGAACCCAGGTCCCCACAAGGTAATGTCCTTTAAATGATAAAAAATGGCTTCAGGAACATCTGTGTCAATTTTTACAACTTTTAAAAAAATTGTCTTGTGGGGACCTGTGTTTCAGAAAGTGTGTTTATATTTTTGCTCCCTCTGCCCCCATAGACAGGAGGCGGTACTGCAGTCTTAAACACACTTTGCATTTAAACACACTTTGTTCACCAGGAACACCAGTTAGCAGCAGAAAGCACAGATGTTTCAAAGGAAAAGCTGAAAAACCCGGGGTTAAAACATATTTTTCATGCAAAGTAAAATTTTCCCCATTTAATAAAGTAAAACTTTATTTACATGAAAATTTTGAATTCAGACTATTTGAGTTTAAAAATTGTTAAACATTGTTACAAGCAATTTGGATACAATTTGAATCCCAGATTACATCACTATTGTGGTATGATCCTTATATGCAATTAAATAATGATGGTGCATTAAAACATGATACAATATAACTGATTGATCGTTTTTTACAAATTTGATTACATAATAATATGCACTTTGGAATACGTTCTTAAGATGATGGTTAGATGAGTGAGTGCCTAGAGTTGCATTGTGCGAACAGCTATGCTCTCTCAGATGCCGAACTGCAGTATTGTCATGCCTACAGCAATGGGAAGTTTAATTAGTGACATTCTTAAAAAATATATTCAAATATTGCCATAAGTTGAAATTACATTTAATCGAATTGCTTAATTTTAAAACTGTTCCTAATACTTTACAAATTAAATCCGCTTCATTCCCATAGATGGGTGAAGAACAGCCATATAACAAGCATTGGCAAAGCCAACAGGTATCACCTATGAGACTCTGCTATCTATCAACCGTAGTGAAGTAGGTGCAGAGGCACAGACTCCTGGTTCACCCTAACTAGTGGGTATGTTTTAAAAGCCAACAAAGGGGAGGTGGATAGGAGACCAAATCCCCAGCTTGCATTTGGGCTCACAGTGCCCTTACTACTGCATTGGCACTCACATGTATTACTGTTTGGACTTAGTGCTTCAGCTAAGGTGCAAAGTTCTGCTGTAAAATGGGCACCCTCGTGTTGATGTCCACTTCAATTTGCCCTTCCTTTGTATTTAAATATAGTTTGCCTTCCAAGATCATACTAGTTTAACTACAACATACTGCAGTAGCATAGGCTGTGCTCAACCACCTGCCTTATAAGTGAGAAGGTGATCAAGTCGGAAGAGTGGAGACGATGTGGCGTTATGCTAGAGCTGCAAACTTCAAACTCAATTCTTGACGTTAGCTTGACATCCTGTGATTCTGGTCAAAATCACTTAATTTCCCTGTGCCTTAAGAAATTGTACATGACTTAACTGGTGCTCATTTAAAGTGCTTCAAAGTGGAGTGACACAAGCACAGCACTGGTGGGAATGAGGCATTTACAGAAGTATGTGAGAAGTGGCTTCTGTTGCTTCACCATGAGAACTTTTGTGTTGGTTAAGTCTATTAAAGCAACCACAGCCATGGGTGAGGATGATATAGACTACTGCTCAGGTCTCGAGATCTGTCATGAGGTAGCTGCAGCCTGTTACACATCAGTACTAGACCTACTGAGAAGATGAACTGCATGTGTGTTTATATTCCTTCCTCTTTCCTTCAATTGGGAATGTTACTATCATGTGTCTGGAGAAGAAACCCAGGCAGAGCTTCAGGGCAATGACCCTTGCACATAACACATTTCCCATTAACAAGTGAATAGGCCGGTGCACCTGAACCTTCTGAAGTTGATTCCACTCCCATAGTGGGAGATGGGCCCTGCTGGTAACAGCACACCTCTGGAAAGAGAAGCAGTGTGTGTTGTGTCTGACCTAGGACCTTCAAAGCAACTAGTCAGGGAATGAAGCATCCAAAACAGAGGGCCTCACTGATCAAAAACATTTGCTCACGGCATAACATACTTCAATATCAAAATGTCTGGAGCACATAATTGCTGTTAACTCAAGAATGGGAAACAAACAAACTCAGGGCGCTCCTCACTTAATATCAGGGAAATGTGTAACCTATATACTCAATCAGGTTTGGTGCATCTAGAGGAAGGGCGTGTATCCAACACCCCTGTCTTTCTGTTACTGTATACCCCTGAGCACACAATAAAGTAATATGATCAGTGTATCCAATTGTCCTTGTGCTTCAAATCGTTCAGTAGACCACAAAATTACCAATTACATAATAACACTTTAGTCAGTAAAATGTCTCTCGATTGTCCTTCAAAGTTTTATTCCAAAGGTTCCAAGTAAGATCCAAATCCAAAATTTATTTCTTCAGTACTTCAATTCAATGAGGATAATAACGTTGCCAACACATGTTTCGTCGTGTGTACTTTCCACACATAGACTTCCTCAGGGCTGTAACACAATATACACAAAAGCCCTATATTAGAATCATACATATTATTGATAACTGGGAAAGAAAACTATAGTCCCCATCACCTCCGAAAAATATATATTAAGTGCAACCTCCAGACCGGAGAAAAATAGGAGAAAAGTAGGCTCCAGACCGGAGAAAAATAGGAGAAAAGAAATCCACCACATAAAAACCACCAACATATGGTGTCTACCTTATAACCCAAAAACAGAAGAGTGAGAGGGCAGTGTAGTAATCACCTGGAAAAATATTTACAATCCTCTCTTATACTTCTGACCTCCACTCCAGTGTAAATACGACCCAATGTCTGAATGGTAAAAAACAGACATTAAAAATATACTCCAAAATATATAATCAACAACTCCCTACGTTCTTAGCAGAAGTCTGTATATTAAAATAAACTCATATATTTAATGAACCGAAAACGCGCGTGATAGCTACATCATAATGTGACATGATAATCATAATGCGTATATCCAGACATGGCCCCGCCATTAACTTTCGTATGCTAGTTCAAAACCCTAATTCGGGTACAAATAAGAAACTCACCCAATATCATGAATTTATTCCTTCACATGAAATATCTTATTCACAGAGTCAGAGTCGTTCTAAAAACAGAAATAACGGTGTAACATATAGTGCGCTGAGCTGACTGTACATATATCATGACAGTGAAATCTCGGTAAGAGATCCTCCACTCACCCACTCCAATACTGCGTGTCTGTATGCAGGGGCACTAAAAAGTAAAAAGAATATATATACTCTACACTCTCACAAATCTATTAATTGTATCAATAATAATCGATCTTGAAGGTTCTCACCCTCATATCAAAATAGTTCTGCCCGGTCCCCAGACAAATCCGTGCTATTCAGTAGTGTCTCTTTTATAAGCCAAAATCTAGGTAGTCATGGGACCCTAAAATCAAGAAATATAAGAAAATCCTCTATAAGCGGTAGTTTTCCAGGTTATAGGCGTAAAATCAGTGCACATCTTACCCCACGTCGTCATCTTACCGAGGGTAGTCAGTATTAGTAAAATTCATCAACGTCCCGACCTGAAACACGAAGGGATACATTGGAAACCAAGTATTCAGAAAGTATAATCCGCTCATTCATAAAGACCCGGTAACGGTCTCAGAGCAAAGAGCCACATACCCGTGGTTCAGCGGTAAGTGTCCTCGCTGTACTCCGGCGTTATCCACAGGCGCCATCTTAGAATGTCTAAATATAGGCTCAACCGTAGTCGCCATCTTGTAGTGGTGACGTTTACATTATAATAATTCTTACTCACGTTGTACATTATCCCCTACGTTCTGATAAAGTGTCCACATTGTTTCGATACGACATCATGTATCGACATAGTAATTTCAAATATAACCAATCCTTCGTGCCAGATAAAATATAAGAACAATTCATCGCGTGACTGGTACTCGCGAAACAGTATTCCGTAAGTGTCTTTGATAGTTATTAGAAACACGAAAATAATCTAATCCATCTAGTCTAAAACATTAGATGCTCATTAATCGTGAAACTATCGCCTACAGCATTTTAAATATTATCAACTGCAGAATAGAGTGGATAAAGAACGAGGCATAGATAGATAATCTTAATTAGTTAGAACACTGTTACTCATAAGATTATCAAAGTTAATCATCGCGTAACTGACTCACAAGTCATGTTGAAATAACAGACGCGTTCCATGGTCAGGTCCAAGCTAATATAAAATAACTTGACACCATGTGTGACAAGGTGTAGTATAAGGTACACAGTATAGGTGAGAATAGAAAAGGTGTAAAGGCAGATCACCCACCAAAGGAAGGAGAAAAACTTCCTATTATACATAAGGTACCTATAAGCATTCATATGACATACAGTGGTACATATCTGTACTAAGCAATAATTGTAGGCTAAATTCAGAGGATAGCATCAGATCATGTCGGCAGTAGTCGCTCACAGCTGAGAAGAAAGACATTTAAAGTTATATCACGATGAATCCACTTCTCAACCTATACATTACCCAGTACATGAAAAACAGACACAGTGCATTAAAGATTTTTTCTCTCACTTCGAATATCAAGTACATTTGATCACATATCTGAAGATATAAGGCACAAATCATCAACATGGACATAGTTAATCCTGCCCCAAATAGTATTGATATTCATTGTCAATATTCAAACCCCTGCTTACTGCCCGAAGCTTCATAATCCAGATTACTTCTCTTCTCCTTAATTTAAGTTGTCTGTTGCCACCCCTAGGGTCAGGTGCAACATGATCAATTCCATGATAGCTAAATTGGTGCTGCTCCTGTTTATCATGATATTGTACACTATGGGCTGCAATTGGGTATCTAGTGTCACCATTCTTCCATGCTCATAATTGCTGTACACAACTGAACTATTTTAACTACTCAAAGCCCTTACTATGACTATACACTTATTCTGTATAAAAATGACTCAATCTTGGAGAGCCTCATACTCCACCCAAGAGACGAAAGGCTTTCACTGCAGACATAGGATGCATAAAGTATGGACAAGTATATCACATTAAGGGGGTGAAAAGTTTCTTGATTAGAAGTGAAAAATGTATTTGCCATAATATGTTGTCTATGATCATATTGGTCAGTAGTTGGGAGAAGAGATTGTGGGGTTTGCTTAACTGCAGACTATAAAGAGTGTTTATAGGTTTTGGAGGCCTATCTTTAGCAAGGAATCTAGCATACGTATATTGGAATTGAAGCATGAATGTTGCAGTAAATAGACTGTCATTTAAGGAGGGCAGTACTTTTTAAAACGAGGGACTACACTTAATATTTTGGGTAAGCCTAGAAAATTATTGGTATACATCTAAGAAGAAAGAGCCATAGGTATGGATATGGGTGCGGGCAGAAAACAGTAGATGTGTGTCTGTTTTGGAATGTAATTGTGCTACATTACCTACAGCTCATACCCTAGCATGGAAATAGTCTAAGTTAGTATCTAAGCTGTAGACAGTATACTATAAATATTATATCTATTATAAATACAGACATAATTTGCTCACATTTTGATCATGTACTCGTGTGACATTGAAGGGGATTCAATCAACTTTGCCATATAAAATGATTTATGTGTCAAACATTGATGTGAGTGCAGCACCAAATTCTCTGTTCTGTGGTCACAAACCCAATATCAGGGTGGGAACAGTTCAAAGACAACTGGAATCCACACAAAGCCAGATCTACGTAACTAATGTATCCTGCATTTGCATGAAGTGATACCACCAAATGAAACCAGGAGCAAACAATGGGTATACAGAAAAGCCTAGGATATTTCCTGACACACATATCATTTCTGCAAAAATATCCACTTGACACAGCTTACCCTTAGTCTCTTGACATTATGTTGAAGTTTGTACTGGAGGGCTTCGTCGTATATAAATTTCACAAAAGACACTATTAGCTTGCCTTGGCACTGTCGTGCAATGCTTAGAATCGCACAAAACAGACATGATTGGCATGCGACTCTTTGAAAATATGGTGCTTTACTATTTTTCCTGTTTGTCCAAGGGAGTGCAACGGAGTATTACAAATGTTTATATAGCACTGCCAGATGTTTAGTTTATCTAGATCACTGGGTGGCACCGCAGCTCTATGTTTCTAAACAAGGGAGTACTTGTAACAACAAGAGAGTCAGGGAAGGAAAAGAGACGCTCCTATACCCCTTGAATAATCATACATCAAACCACAAAGGAGCGTCACTACTGAAGTGACTGTAGAACAAAACTGATTAGTTTGTCAGCAAGTGTACAAGTACAAAAGAAACCATGTTCGGTTCTTAAAAAGGCCCTCACTCACCACTAGTTGGTGACATGCTTCATCATTGGGCCCCACCGGGAGTGGCCGAATGCCACCCCAGTGTGCTACAACACCAGAAATACTGCGGAGCTGGTTTGTGAAGGGGAAGTGAAGGGTTTAAAATGTCACAATTAGGTTAAAAAAAAGTATTTTATTAGGTTGCCAATTGGATGGTATAAAAACAGTGAAGGATAAAGGACCAAAATTCAAAGTCCAAGTTTATCCCTATGTGTGGTGTAAAAAAGGGAACCGCCATGGTTCCGCAAGGCAGTCCTATTCCGCCCGCCTTGCAGAACCCGGAACCAGGACATCATTGCGGTGGTACCATGCAGGCACTGCCGTAGTGATTAACATGAGCCCTTCCACCTGTCTTTTTGCGGCGGATATCCCGCCGCAAAAAGACGGGTGGAGACTGGCTTTTGTGGGCCCGTTGTGGGCCCCTTTTGTGGGGGTGCACTGGGGGGTATCCATGGTACCCCCCTACATTTCCATGCACAAAGTGGCAGGCACTGCGTGGTGCCTGCCATGTTGTGCATGGAAATGCACATCGTGGCATTTTGAAATTGTGCACAGTGCTGCAGCCAGCAGCACCGTCCGCAATGTTAAATGACCAGGAAGCGCCCCCCAGTGTAGCGGACGCATCCTAATTGGGCAGGGTGTCCCATCACCATTATGATGGCGGACAGACTGATCATAATAAGCCCCTTAGTCTCTGCACCCAGATTTGAACATGCCTATAATCAGATAGTAATCCTGTTTAAATGTGAACATCATTACCTTCACACACTATCTGTGAGAATACTTGAAGTTAGTATTTAAACACTACCACTATAGGGACATAGGTCCTGATTTAGATTTCATAACAGTGATGGATATCACGTCCACCGAAATGTAAATCCCATAATATTCTATGGGATTTATATTTCGGCGGATGCAATATCTGTCACTGTTGTGACAGAGTAGCCCTTCCGCCGAAATCTATATCAGGCCCTTGAACACTATTATCTTTGCACACTATCTTTGTGGGGACTTGAACATCCTAATAAATATACACTATCTTTGTGGTAGCTTGAACATCCCAGTAACCCCACACTATCACTACTGGGACATGAGCACCCCTGTAACCACACAATATCTTTGTGGGGACTTGAACTTGTTAGTAATCACACAATTTTTGGGGGGAGATTTGAACAATAAATTCACACACTACTATCTTCGTGGGGAATTGAATAAGATTAATTTCACACACAATCTGTGTGAGATCTTAAACAGTCCTATAATCACGCGCTGTCTGTGTGGGACCTGAACATCATTTACTTCACATACAATCCTTTTGAAACTTGAACATCCCTATAATTACACACTATGTATGTGCAGGGTTGAACATGCCTATAATCCCGGTTTGAATGTGAACAATCTTGCCTTTACATGCTATCTGTGTAAGGACATGAAGATTATTTAAACACTATCACTGTTGGTACTTGAACAGTACTATAGTTGCACACTATCTCTGTGGGTACTTGAACACCATAAACATAATAAACACACACTATCTTTGTGGCAGCTTGAACATCCCAATAACCACATGCTGTCTCTGTAGGGAGTTAAGCATCCCTGTAACCACACACTATCTTTGTGGGGACTTGAAAATCCTAATAAACACACGATATCTTTTTGGCAGCTTAAACATCCCAGTAACTGCACACTATCACTGTGGGGACATGAGCATCCCTGTAACCACAGACTGTCTTTGTGGGAACTTTAACATCCTAATAAATACACACTATCTTTGCGGCAGCTTGAACATCTCAGTAACCACACACTATCACTGCGGGGACTTGAACATCCCTGTAACCACACACTATCTTTGTGGGGACTTGAATATCCTAACACACACTATCTTTGTGGCAGCTTGAACATCTCAGTAACCACACACTATCACTGTGGGGACTTAAGCATTCCTGTAACCACACACTATCTTTGTGGGGACTTGAACATGTCTATAATCATACAATTCTTATGGAGATATTTGAACATCATATTCACACACTATCTTTGTGGGGACTTGAACCTGTTTAAATTCGCTCCATTTTTATGGGGAGATTTGTACATCATATTCACACACAATCTATGTCAATTGTTGAACAGTCCTATAATCATGCACTATCTGTGTGGGGACCTGAACATCATTTACTTCACACGCAATCTTTTTTAAACTTGAACATCACTATATTAACACTATATATGTGCAGGGTTATATATGCCTGTAATCCCTGTTTGAATGTGAACAATCTTACCTTTACATGCTATCTGTGTAAGGACATGAAGATTATTTAAACACTATCACTTTTGGGACTTGAACACTACTATAGTTGCACACTATCTCTGGGGGTACATGATCATAATAAACACACACTATCTTTGTGGCAGCTTGAACATCCCAATAACCACATGCTGTCTCTGTAGGGACTCAAACATATCACTAACCATATACTATCTGTGGGGAGATTCGACTATTATATCCACACACTATCTTTCCGGGGACTTGAATATGATTAACTTCACGCATAATCTGTGGAAGATCTTGAGCATTCCCATAATCACACAGGGCCTGATTCACAAAGGTAAACTTAAACATTGGTGAAAGTTTATGACATTTTGTAATCCGCAAAGCAATTTATTGAGCAGTATTTTTAAGACTCTCTACCTTTTTATGTAGGGAGTCTCTGCCCCGAGTGCAGAGACTCCTCAGTCATAAAGATACTGCTAGTAAAATTCCATGGGAATTTCGAAAAATCGTAAACTTACTCAAAGGTGTAAGTATACCATTGTGAATCAGCACCACAGTATCTCTCTGATACTAAAACAGCATTACAGTCACACACTCTTTATGGAGACTTGAACATTATTTTCAACTACTATTTTTTTGGTGACTTGAACAGGATTACCTTCACACAAAATCAGTAAGGTCTTGAACATTCCTGTAATAGTTTCGATCTCTATGGGGATTAGAACATCATTATCTACATATTTGTGTGGAGACCTGAATATCGTCTTCATACACTGTCTTTGTGGGAACTTGATCATTATTACCTTCTCACACCATCTATACAAGGTCTTGATCATACCTATAATCTCACACTATCTCTGTGGGGACTGTGAGAAAGTACCATTTATTTTTCTTGCATGGTATGCCCCCACTTTTTGCTGAATTGCTGATGTGCTTTGACTAAGTGTGCCCTGGGCTCCTGCCAATCAGGAGCCCAAGGTCTGTGTTCCTTCCCTAAAACTGTATTGAAGCTAAAACCCAATTGGCATCTCTGGCCACATGTCAGCCCCTGGTAAATGGTACCCTAGGTACCCAGGGCATTGTTATGTTATGTTATAGTATTTTTAAAGCGCAACTGCTACCCGAAGGTGTCCTTGCACTGTCTATACGCAACCCAAAGAGATATAGATGAAGAGCCCGGCATTAAGCGCCAAAAAGCCAAGTTTTTAAGGCTTTCCTGAATGCCAGTAAATCCAGAATGTTTCTAAGATGAAGTGGTAGGGTATTCCTAGCCTTGGCTGCTTCTGTTAAGAAGCATCTACCTCCCCAGCTAGCTTTTTTAGAGATGGGGGCCGATACCAATTTTGCTCCCAGAGAGTGAAGTGGTCTATTGGGGACATACCACTGAAACTGTTGCTTCAGATGTTCTGGCCCGAAACCATGAAGAGCTTTGTAAGCTGTACAGAGTGATTTGAACTACACCTGTTTCTTAACAGGCAACCAGTGAAGTCTTCTGATATCTCCGGAGACTGAAGCATATTTAGCTGTCCCTGTGAGCAGTCTGGCGGCCGAATTTTGTAAAAGTTGGAGTCTATGCAGAAACGTTCCTGAATGTTTAGGTAAAGGCTGTTGCAGTAGTCCAACCGCGACATAGTTAATGCCGTCACTACTGTTCGTTGGTTTTCCTTAGGTAGAAACTGCAAGATTTTCTTGCATGTTCTAAGAGCAAATGTAGTCGCTGAGACAACTGCATTGACCTGGTCCTCAAAGTTGAGTTTGCCATCAATCAGGACACCCAAGTTCTTTACTTTCCTCATAGGAGTCGGAAGTACTCCCAGCGAATCTGGCCACCAACTTGGGGTCCAGAGCGTTGGGTCATTGCCAAACAGAATAACTCATGTCTTACCCGAATTAGGTTTTAAACAATTTTGGGTCATCCATTTACCCACTGATTCCATACAGTCATGAAATCGTTTTACAGTCACCGTCTCTTGCCCAGGCAGCTGGTGCACCACAATCTGAGTGTCGTCTGCATACAATGTCAGAGAAAATCTAAAGGATTTGATCAGGGGGGCCAGCAGGGACACGTAGACATTAGAAAGCGTGGGGGTAAGTGAGGACCCCTGCGGAACTCCGCAGGGTAGAGAGAAGGGTTTAGAATAGGGGTGGGTGGAATTTGCGTAATGGTGTTACGCAAATCTCTGCGAAATGGTAAAAAATCTCCGCGAACACGCAGAAATTCTGCAAACACGCGGAATTGCTTGTTCGCGATGCTTTTTTACTGTTCACTATCACTGTTTGCATGCTCGGGGGGGAAATATCTTGCAAACACGCATTTGAGAACGCGAACAAGCAAAATAAATTCGTGAAGTTGCGGGGCGCAGAATTTTGGGCAATTTCGCGTTCTCCGCGGAACGCAAAATTATCCAAATTCAGTAAATTCCGTGAGCGGAACCGAATTTACCGCTCATACCCAGTTTGGACCAGAATGCACCGAGCAAAACTGTTTGCACTCTGTCGGAGAGGAAGGACTTCAGGAGATCCCAAGCTTTACCTTGGATTCCACAATCCCACAAACGGTCCAGCAACAAGTCATGGTGGACCGTGTCAAAAGTCGCAGACAGTTCCAACATAATCATTGCAGCTTTGCCTCCCTGATCGAGCGCGGCCATAATTTCCTCTGTTGATTTTAAGAGAGCGGACTCAATACTGTGTCCCTCTCTGAACCCGTATTGCGTTGGATCCAATATTTGTGCCTCTCGTAAGAATGTACTTAGTTGTGCATTCATGCCTTTCTCTATCAATTTAGCTGGAAGGGGGATGTGCGAGATCGCCGAAGGTTATTGGGATCCTTTGGGTCCAGATTCGACTTCTTGAGTAGAGGAAGTATTGAAGCAGTTTATCAGGCTTTAGTAAAATATCCTTCCTTAAACATCGAGTTCATCATGGCAGTGAGCGTTATAACAATGGGTTCAGGGGCTAGTTTTAACACCGCCACCGGGCATGGGTCATAGGGGAAACCCGATTTGGCTGACATCAGTGATTTACGAATGTCCTTGATGGACAGAGGTGTGAACTCTTCAAAACTCGGATAGAGACCCGACCGAGCTTTATATTTCTCCCTGACACCAAGTGTTCCATCTGTCCTTGGCCCTTTAAATGTGGTAAAAATAGCCTCTACTTTACTACAGAAAAAAATGGCTATTTCCTCACAAAGCCCTTGACTTGGAGAGACACTAGGTGTGCCAGGGTATGCTAGGTTGGTGACTATTTTGAAGAGTTCTTTAGCTGAGTTTATACAGAATTATTTGGTTGGCAAAGAAATATTTCTTAGTTGTAAAAAGTAGAACTTTATAGGCCACCAGGCTTAGTTTATAGGCCTCTTTTTCTGCGATGTTGTATCCCCTCCTCCATTTCCTCTCAAGCAGTTTACACTTTAGTTTTTGATCTTTCAGCTCCTGAGAGTACCATGGGGCGGAGGGCCGTGCTCTATTAGAGTTAGAGACTTTTTTAGATGCTAACTTATTGCTATCTACATCGATCCAGTTAGAATATTGAGTAGTCTCCTCTTCAATGTCTACAGACGGACAGAATAGGGTAGAGTTCAGCAGATCTTCTAATTCTTTAGCCTCAATTGTATTCCATGCTCTTGAGATCCTTTGCTTCTTAGTTAGTTTATCCATCTCATGATGATTGGACCCAGTAAGCTCAAAGCATACAGCCGCAAGGTTTGACCAGACCAGGGGCAGCAGACCTGTAAAAGTAAGTTGCCGGTTGTTGGAAATGATCCCTTCCAACGTGTGCCCTGCCGTATGAGTAGGCCCCACAACATGCTGTTTAAAATCAACGCTTTTCATGAAGTCCAAAAGATTCACTGTATCTGGGTCTGTGTGTGCCTCTAAGTGGAAGTTAAAATCTCCCAGTATGGTTTAGGAGCTGGAACGAAGCCATTTTTCCACCAGATTTCCCACCAATGTTAAAAAAGGCCTCTTAAGGCCAGGAGTTCTATATAGGAGGGTGCCTTTGAAAGTAGCCTAATAGGAGTAGTATAGGCAGAACTCCAATGCCTCACAATCTGGGATGGATGCTGTTCCAAAAGTCACATTGATGGAGGTGTGGTAGATAACCGCCAGACCCCCCCCCCTTACCTCAAAGGCCTATTTAAGGTATAGCAAGCATAACCTGGGGGCGTAGCCTTCACTAAATCTGGCCCCGATTCCTCATCAGTCCAAGATTCTGTGATAAAGGCTACCATTATTGCCTCATCCTCAATTAGTCTGGCGCACTCCAGACTGTGCTTTACCAAGGATCTAGCACTCAACAGAATGCACTTCAACCGATGCAATTGTAAGGTGTCTTTCTTATTCCTTCTAGTATGATTACAGGAGTTAGCAGGTATGTAAAGTAGGGCAGGTAGCACCACATTACACTTAGGGCATGTAGTAGAGCAGGAGGGAACCTCCTTATCAAGACTTATATGTGGGCACCCCACCTCTCCAGCCCTGCCATTAACACTGCTTAAGTAAACACCAGAGTATTGTTGTATAATTGGCTCATCAGCTCCGTAACCTACAGGGGTACTGGTGCTGAGTGCTGGTCTTGCACGGAGGGGTGCAAACGGGCTTGCCCTTGGCGCGCCTTCAGCGCCCCAGCGGTGCGCCCACTGCACGCACAAGCCATCCTTTCCAATTATACCGTCAGGGGCAAAAAAGACTAGCCCGCTGACCGTACTTCCCCCAAAATGGCGGCCCGCTTTGCCCAGTACAGCCCCCGGCCTCAGCCGGGGGAACAATTATACCGTCAGGGGCGAAAAAGACCATACTTCCCCCAAAATGGCGGCCCACTTTGCCCAGTACAGCCCCCGGCCTCAGCCGGAATCGAGTACCAGGATCCCAGAGTGCCTGCCCAAATTTAATAGTAAGTACTGTTTTTAAGTATTAAAACAGGCTCTAGCAGCATGAGTGCAAGGTAGCAAATTTTAGCAGCAGTCAGAACGGACATAAAAACATCACGTAAAGGCTAAAAAACTCGTGGACACAAGGTAATTTATAAAACAATGGTAAAAGTACACTTTCTAAAAAGACAGCAGCAGCGTTTTTCTCCCGGCTCAAGCCTCAGGAGCATATAGAGTGACGCACCCACGCCAAACCTTCCAATTATACAGTCCAATTTTGACCAGGGAAGACCCCTAAGGGCTGCAGCACTCATTGTACCACCATTAGGCGCCCTGCACCCTGACACCCACACACTGCCTTTGCAGACTGAGTGTCCTGGTGCAGAACTAAACAAAGAGTCGACATGGCGCACATCTCTGTGTGCCATGCCCACAAACCCACTGCCCTGGCATACATCAGTCACCCCTCTAGCTGGGTGCTCTATGCCAGTGGTGTGGGTACAGGTGCACGAGCCCTGTGCCCCTACAGTACCCAGGGCCATTCCTGGGCACTGTAAGTGCAGTGATGCAATTAAGAGTACATGGTGCTGGGAGGTTGTCATTATGAACTCCACAGCACCATAATGGCTACACTGAAGACTGACAAGTTTGATATCAAACTTCTCAGCACATTAAACCCACACTGATGCCAGTGTGGGATTTAATGTAAAATGCACTACAGAGGGCATCTTAGAGATGCCCCGGAAACCTAACCTTCAATCCACGTCTTGTCTAAGAGGCTGCCTAGGCTGCCATACAGCAGACATGTTGCTGGACTCCTGGGTGGAGAGCCCCCCTGCACTCCTGGGCCTGCAAAAATGCATATTATGGGCGAGGTGCTAGGTCTCCTCCCCCAAGATGGGCAGGGGGAAGCTTCAAAGGCATGCCGCCTTTGTGAGCTTCTCCAGCCAGGAACCGCGAATCCAACTCACTCTGCATCCACCAAGCCCGGCCTGTGCCCAAGTGGACAAAGACCCTGAGGACTACCCCCCGGTGATTCTGACCTGGAATCCAGTCCCAAAGACCCTCCTCAATGACCCAGACGATGCCTGCAATCTCAGAACCAGGGACCCCTCCGACCGCGACCAGCAGAGGGTACGATTTCCCGACGTCCAAAGACACCCCGGCGCCCCCCGGCCTCCTGTGCCCAACTCCGGGGTGCCTACCTATCCTCCAAGATCCCAACTTACCTCTCAAAGTGTTGGTCGCCCCAGAAGATCCTCCATTCCTGAGTCTGCAGCCTTTGTTCCCTTTTTAAGATCTCCATTGAATAACATTGAGCGCCCCGATGGCTCAAAACCACCCTGAACCCAACTGCCCGAGTGCCCCTGGTAATGCAACCTTTGTCCTATCCTACTTCCCCCTTTGCCCTGAGCAGGTGACCAGGAGCCCAGCTCCCACAGCCGGGTGGGTGGCCTGCTAGCCAGCAGCCACCAACCGAAGGCCCCCTGCCTTTTTTGGATAACATTTGGCCTAACTACTTCTGCATCCGGCTGCCCCTGTGCCACTAAGGGTTTCCAACTGAACCTACCTGACCCTGGGAGACCCCTGAGTCTATGCCCAGAACCTTAACTCTTCCAGTCGAGTACTTACCTAAAAGCTGATAACTCACTTTTCTTCCATAGGCTAACATTGACTGGTTAAACTTGGAAATTCTTTAAAGTGTGGAGTTTTGGAACTTTAAAATATTCATCTAAAATCAGCCGAACTACGAATTCCGATTTACTCACCTGTTATCAGGAAAGACCTTAGTGCTGCATCTTTGAGCCCAGTACTGACCCTGAAAAGTAATTCTAACCGTACTTACCAGTAACTTGAATTTCCTTCCATAGGATATCATTGCCTGCTTTTTGCTGAAAAAGTTTCGAAGAGTCGATTTTTGAAACTTACAAATATTCTCTAAAAATCGTGCCAACTATAAAAATTTAATTACTTGCCTGTTTTAGATAGAGGTCCCAGTGCTGAACCTAGGAGTCCAGCACTGGATTACAAAAGTAACGTGAACATACTTTACCTGCAAATTGAATTTCCTTCCATAGGATAACATTGGTAATTTCAACTGAAAAGGTTTTTGTGTCAACTTTTAAAATACATATGATTCCTTAAAAATCACTACTGTAACCAAAACACTTTTACTTAACTGTTTACAGCTCATGTCACGGGACTGAATCAAGGATCCAGTTCTGTGGTTAGAAAAGTAATCTACAAAGTAACTAATTGCTTTTAACTAGAAATTCCCCTTGAGCTGAATGTTGCATTGTGTTTGAAATTGTGTTGCCTATTGCAACAAACTGTAACTATTGCATTCAAAAAGTATATTGCATATTTGAACAGTATTTAACTGAAGTAACTCATCCTGAGAAAGTATATTTTGATACCTGTTGGTTCTAAAATAAAACAGCTATATATTTTTATACAAACCATTGGCCTAGACTTCAGTTCTTGAGTGTGTGAGACCATTTGCTGACTGAGTGTGTACAACAAATGCTTTACACTGTCCCCTGATACTGCCTTACTGCTCGACCAAGCACTCACTTTAGAGAGTAAGGTTATATCTAACTTTAGCCTCTGCCAAACCTCTGGGGACTATGGACTCTGTGCACACTGTACCTCACTTTGGTGCAGTATATATAGAGCCACTTTCCTACAGGACTTGAACATCATTATCACACACTATGTATATGCCGTTTTGAACATTCCCATAATCATATACTATAGCTGCCAAGGTTTCAGATTATGTGTGACATTTTCATAATTTCAGTGTAATTATGAGTAAAATTTCAATGACTATGAGAGGCAGTTTCTCGCAACTATCTATACATTTAGGCACTAGTATAATGAAACTAAACATTTTATTTTGTCCTAGTTTTTATATATGCCATCATGCAATGAGTTTATAATAGAGGTAGGCATAACTTGCATAATTTGCTGTTGCGTAATTACGCCAAATTTCAGCTAAATTATCCAACATCACACAGAATGACGTGAAGAGTGTAACCATTCATTTAGTGCTATTTTCCTAGTGCAAAATGCACTTGTGTGTCCAAAATGGACCACAGGATGCATTTTGAGCTATGAAAATAGCGCTAATTGCAACAGAAAAGGAACAGCAACAGCCAGCAGCAGTTCGCGATAGGCATTTTTGGCCCACATTACTCTAAATTATGCAAGTGGATTAAGTGGGTTTAATCACATAATGTTTGTAGTTTCACATCACAGTAGTAATGCAAAATTACTGAAACTACTCTGATTACCCTGACGTAATTAAAATTTCACCCAGGACTAGTATACGCAGTTGTGCGAGTGATGATGGCTTTTCATTCTTGTTTCCTTCTGGGGAGACTGCCGAAAGGCTGGCTTTTTTACCTTAATTATGTCATGGTATGTTGGATACATGTTATGTGTGAGCTATTTGTGAGATGTGTGGTTATCAGGGGGATATGCAAATAGAGTGATCATCAATTTTGACTCTGTTAATGTATACTTCACAAAACGATGATCCTTTTATCTCAGTCGGATGATGTCCCGTACATATATCCCAGTGTGCACATACATTCTTCCTGTACTTCACTCAAGAAGCATGGGAAGCTGATAAGTGGGGAAAGTTTAAAGGCCCTTACGTTTGTCCCATGCCAGTGTTCTATGCCCGAAACTCACTTCAACTCTCCAGGCAGAGGGAGTAAATGCAGTCCTCGGCCTCAGACCAGACCAATAAACGTAAAAACATCGCCAGTCAGAATGTGTCTGATTGTGGACACTGATCTCAATTACTGGATATCGGAATAGGCTGACAAATGATAGATCATATATATAGTGGTTTGTTGCATACTTAGCAACTTCTAAGCGCTGAAATGGATGCAGGTGCAGCACCTTCAACAAACATCAACCATGCTACCTGGCCAGTCATGTGTGGCCTCGCAAACTATGATTCACAATACTCTATGAGACAGAAGGAAGTTCTACTGTCTGCTTCAACACTTTTTTGCTGCTGTGCAAGTCGAAAAAACAATTATGTTAAGCACTTGGATTTCGGAACGGGAATGGCAAAAAAAGTTAAAGTGCTTGGGGGCTTTAAAATTATCGCCTCTTTAGCGGCAGGAAAGGGCATATTATCAAGACCATTATTTTTAGCATCATGAAACCACTGTCCTTTTAGCATCAGCATACATAATGTTTGTACAATGCAATGCTGCAAGTTTTTGTGTGCATATGAATCAAAAAAGTGGGTGCACAATATAGATGTGAGCCATTAATAATCTGTGTGCATATGTATTGATTGCGATGAGGGTACAAAAACGAGAAAAAATGTTATGCGGACAACAACTAAATGTGCTCCTTAGTTGCTCCATGTTATGTACATTACGTCATGAATGTTAGTGTTCCAATTTCATGCAACATGGAGAGTTGTTCACTCACAATATTTTATGAATTGGGTATGCCAGAATGAAAACTGATTTGAATGTAATGCAGACTCTTTAGCTTCTCGCCGGAGTATCGCGCCATAATTTGTATTTTCTTCTACTTGTTTAAAATAAAGATCCAGGACATAAACGTGTAGGAATGAGAATAGCTTAGAGGAAACAAGTCCCGACCAATGCAACTGTTCCTATTGACAGTGAGAATCCCAAGCAGCGCTTAAGTTAGACCAGCCAGCCCAGCCCAGCCAGCGACGTGCAATGCACGATCGCGCATAACAAAAGACTGATTAGCATGAGCAGAGGCCAAGGCTCTGAAAGTCCCTGAACTTGCTGAAAACCGGCTGGGGGAAGGGTCCGGCTGCCACAGAGCACACCTTTACTTTACAAAGCGGGCAGGCAGTGCAGCAGCATGGTGTCTGATTGTCTGGTGAATCTGACAACAGCAATGATGGGGCCGAGTCAATAGGCTCTCCCAAATCGCGCTGGGACCTTTTTATGCTCTCAAGAAGAAGAGAAAGTAAAAATTTCAAGTGGCCTGCCAAACATTATATTCACCAGGTCACTTATTTGTAATTTTAACACTACCTAGTAAATAAACAAAGCTTCCCTCGTGCGCAAGCAGCAGCTGTGTTTGTAGTAAGGCTCAGAGACAGGAAAACGACTTGGCAATGGTTTAATGGAGATATTTCATTGTTTGTTTTGAAATGGGTACATTTTTGATGATTTTCGAATAACTATCATAGCTGTAGCGGTTGATTTTCTATATTGGCTTTACTAAATCCCCCTGGAGAGAGCGCCTAGCCTTTCCCACCTGCTCCTTTTCTCTTCAAGGGGCCAAGAGCGCTGGTGAATGATTATTTACCAAAATACCTGCGTGGGGTGGTGGAATTGGGAGTGGAGGTTGTCCTAATTACAATAGATTCCCTTGGCATTTTTCACATTTAAACAAAAGTATAGATGGAGTGTAATGGGTTACAGAGAAAGCCATGTAGGGAAGAAAGAGAAGCAGGAGAAGTCGAGGTGGAAAATAGAATATGAAAATTAAGATCCATATAGAGGGGAAAGACAAAGAAGGAGGAACTGTAAAGACGTGAAAAACTTAGCTCCTAAGATGAGACTTGATAGTTAGGCATGAACAAAGTGTATTTTACACTTACGTAATTGACATCATTTTGGGATATTCGCATTACACTTTTTATGTCAAATTCCCCAAATTACTCCGTTATGCCACTTTGCATATTTACACACCATTTGTGGGAAAAGGTTATCGCACGTGGGTAGCTGCTTTTCATGGTGCTATCGTTTTTTTGCACTATTTTTTGCACGAAATGCACTTCACATCAAAAATAGATGTTTTGGACACATTTTGAGCTAAAATATAGCATCAGATAACATATTTGCACTTCAAGTAATTTTGTATAATTTCACATCATTTTACTGAAATTTCACATAGGTACATGACAGCAAATTTCACACACACACAGTGATGGCACAGATAGTGAAAACCAGGACCTGGTGAGTAAAGAGGTAGGTGCACATTAAAGGAAAGGGAAGGAGCTACTTCAGGGAGAAAGAAGGAAAGACAGGAAACAATAGATGTGTGCGATCCAACAAGCTAACAGGAAGATCCGTGCCAAGGGTCAGCTCTGGCACTAACCCCCAGATTCATCAGATTCATCATGGTCATGTTTTGCGAGTCCTTAATAGAGAATTTTAAGGATTCGCTATTAAAGACTCGCAAACGGGATGCATGTAGAAATCGCAATATTTCATGCAATTTCTACTGCTTCCTTATTTGCGATTCGCTAATTGCTAATCGCAAATAAGGAATGGCTTTCCCATCCATTCCTATGGGCCTAAAGGCCTATAGGAATGAATGGGGAGTCATTCCTCATTTGCGATTAGCAATTAGCGAATCGCAAATAAGGAAGCAATTTTAAGGGTGCCAGGGTGTCACCCTGTAGCACCCCATAAATGGTAATATACACTGGTGTTGCGCACACACATGTCCAAAGGACATGTGTGTGTGTAACATACAACTTAGAAAAATGCACTAAAGTGCATTTTTCTAGGTTTTTGCTATTTACCACGTAGTTAGACTTCGTGGTAAATAGCGGCCCCAGATTGCAAATTTGCAATTTTAAAATGGTTCTTGAATTGCATTTAAGGAATCTCAAATTGAGATTCCTTAAATGCAATTAATCGCAATTTAGCGATTTCTAGAATTGCGATTTTTGCATTTGGGATGATGAATCCCAAATGCGAAAATAGCGTTCGCAAAATGCCAGATTCTCAGAATCTGACCCTTTGCGAGCCGATTTCGACTTGATGAATCTACCTGTAAGAGCCCATGCATTAGTTGAGCCATGAAAATATTTGACATGCGAATCATGAAACAACAATAAAAATATAATAAAGTCTCTTCAAAATGTGCTTTTTAACATACTGAGTGTTTCATTTTACATTAGATAATTTCACCAAACAGAGAGACATTTATTAAAAATGATAATTTTTTAACTTGAAATTATAAACATTCTTGCCCTCCAACCTGACGTCAATGGGGTTAGTGAACTATGAGGCAAGACAGTTGCCATGTGCACCACCTATATATGACTTATTTGAATTATATATATGAATAAACATTATAGTCTATTACACCAAGGACAAGAGAAGTTTTTGTACAGTGCGCATTCTGAACTCCTGTATTTCAAGGTGCTCTCATATGTTATGTTAATTGAATTTTGAAATAGCGCACAGCTCATCCCCAAAGGGACATCTCGGTGCATTAGCAGGCAGGAGATGAGAGAGCATCGTGAGAGCTGCTTGTTAGAACAGTCATGCTTTGAGTTGTTTTTTAAAACTGGAAAAGCTAGAACATGCATGAATAAACTGAGTGAGTTTATTCCAGTGAAGTGGTGCAAGCTAAGAAAATGCCTGGCATCCATATTTTGACATGTGAAGGCATCGAGGATGCAGCAGATGCTGCTTTTTTATCTTAAATTCCTGTAAGTGAGGTATGGGGTAAGTCTGTCCTGAATATAGTTTGGGCCTAGTCCGAACCTAGATTTGTAAGTGAGGCAAAGGAGTTTGAACAATTCTGTCTTTTTGCGAGGAGCCATTGGAGTGCTCGAAGTGTGGCGGGTAGCAGAGTGCGTGGAGGCATATTGTAAACCATTTGGACAGCGGTGTTTTGAACAGTCTGTATTTTAGCTACCAGAGATTTATTTACGGCAAGGAACAGAGCATTGCCATAATCCCAGAGGCTGATGAATAATGCTTTGATTAGTGTCTTCCAGGAACACAGAGGGAGCCATTGGAAGACTTTTCTAAGAAGGCTCAGTGTCCCAAAGATAGTATTGCAGGCGGAAATGATCTGGTCTTTCATGGACAAGTGTCGTCCAGAAGTATACCCAAGTTCCTAGCTGTTCTGCTGGTCACAGGGGCTAGATGGAGTTTGGCTGGCCACCAGTCATTCAACCAATAGAGTTGGGCATTACCAAACAAAGTAATCTCTGTTTTGCCTCCATTCAGTTGAAGACAGTTATGGGACATCCAAATGCCTATTTTCCTCACAAGCGACAAATCGCTGTTTGACATTCTCAATGTCATGCACGAATGGGATAAACAGTTTGGTGTCATCAGCATAGGAGAGTATTTCAAACCCACTGGACTTCACCAATTGGGCTAGGATGCCACATATATGTTAAAGAATGTGGGCCTCAACAAGGATCCCTAAGGAACCCCCTTGTCCAAGTGGATGGTTTTAGAGTGATAGTAACCTACAGAGACATTCTGGACCCTTTCTGTAAAAGTCCCTGAGCCAGTCAAGGGCGGTGCCCTGGATAAGAATCTGTTTACACTTTTGTATTAGAGTAGAATAAGACATTACATCGAATGCCACCAACACATCAAGCAAAACCAACATGGCAGGATTTCCATCATCAAGGGATAGCCTGATAGTATCTGCGACTGCAAGAAGGACAGTCTCTATACTGTGGAAAGGACTGAAGCCTGATTGAGAGGCATCCAACAAACCTTAAGTCTCCAAATATGAGAAGAGTTCTTTGTTGACATGAGTTGCCTGATCTTTGCCCAATAGAGGATGATGGGATATGGGGCGGGCGAAAGTTAGCTTGGTCACTCGTATCTGCATTTATTTTTTTCAGGATTGCTGTAACCTGGACTGCTTTGCAAAGTCGCGGAATAGAGGCTAGAGTCAGGGACTGGTTGCCTAGAACTGTGATAACTGGTGCGAGAAAAGAGGAGAGAATGGCAGCGATATACAGGGGATAGACAGAGATCAGAAGGAAAATCTGATTTTGTATAAATCAGCAGGTCATGCGTCTTGGATTTAGAGAGAGGCTCAAATCCTTCTAATATTACTGATGCAGTTATTTGAGGTGGTTCATTGGTTTGGAAAATATCTAGTTTATTAGTCACTGAATGAAAGCTTTTGTAGGTATTGCTGATTTTGGTTTGAAAGTGGCTAGCTAAAATGTTACAGAGTAGTTGTGAAGTAAGTATGGCCATTGAACAGGCTTGAGGTTTGGCAAAGTTGTTTAAGATTTTAAATAATTCCTTAGAGGAATTGCTTGCTTGCTCTATCTGGTTGACAGGGAAATGCCTTCTGGCTGATCTTATTTTACAGTGGTAGGCATGAGGGGCTGATTTATGTGTTTGTTTCTCTGTATTTGTTTTAGTAGCGCTCCATTTACGTTCTAGTCTCCTGCAACTTTTTTTGTCGTTTTTCAAATCAGCTGTGTACCACAAAGCGTTGAGCCTGGATATTTTGGCAGAAAGTGGCTCATGAGGGCAAACAATATTAAGTGCATGTAAAATGGTGTCATGAAATTGAGCTGATGCTGAGTTTATATTCTGCAAATGGTCTAAGATGGGAGCAGAAAAAACAGATTGGAAAGTTTACACAGTAATCTGTTTCCATGTTCTCGAACAAATAACCTGAGGTGTAGTTTTGGCATACATGATCATGGTAGGAACCTGAACACTTATTAGGAAATGGTCAGTCCAGGTTAGGGTTAGGGAAAGTGGAGCATCAGCTTGAAGAGACCTGAGAGTAAAAACATTAGATCCAATGTGTGTCCTGCTGAATAGGTAGGACCGCTCTTGGTCAGGTGACGGTCTAGCAATTCAAGGTCAGATACCAATGTGAGTATGTCAGGGTTGGTGGCTGTGTCGGTGTGATAGTTAAAGTCCCCGATTAGGAGGAAATTATGTGTAGATAGAACGTACGGTGCTAATCGTTCCGCTAGTTTTTGACTGAACTCTTTCTTTGGGCCAAGAGGGCAATAAACGAAGGCAATAAACTAAGGTGCAGAATGCTACATATGCAATATTTAGGAAAAAGGAGGCTTGTCTAAATAAAATATTTGTCTATTCTCACACAATTTGCTCAAAGAAGACAGCTTGGATTTATCCCACGTTTTCGGGATAAACTTTTTGCAATGCAGCCACCAGGTGGGTATCTCTTTCTCTCTCCTGTTTTTTACATCAACGTTTAATGTTTGTCTCTAATACCTAGCACATGATGTTAGAGTTTAGGTGGGAGGCAGAAGCCACGTGGTGGCTCAGCTGGTTGTGGGTTTGAGGGTACATGAGGACCTCGAGTTGAGGCAGAGCTGGTCATATGGCTCGAGCCATTATAGACTTGACCACCTCTATGAAACCTGCAGGGCTTTGAAGAACTGACATGGTGATAGATGGATATGCAGGAAGAGCAAAAACTACAGAAACAGACAGGATGGCAGGAACAGTCAAGAAGAGATGGACAGGTACAGCAAATGCAGAGAGAGAGTAAATAACTGGGGAAAGGCATGCAGATAAAGAAAATACAGGGAGAACAGAAGTAAATAAGGGGAAATGGACAGATAAGGAGAAAACATAGGGAGCACAACGACACAGTCAAAGTGTTCTGTACCAGATACTAGTATCTAATCTAGTGCTGATTTTTTTTCTTTGCATATTGGTACTTGCTGCATTTTTAATGGAGAAAACATAGTGAACAATAAAATGATGTAAAGAAAAATAACAGGGCTGGATAAGCTTTATCTGCCTAATAACTAACAGCTTAATGGTACCGAAAACTGCAGAGGAAATATAAGACTTAAGGCAAACACAGGATGAAGAAACTGTAGAGGAATGATGGACAGATAAGGGAACTCAAGAGACCCAAATGGTGATGGAAGTTAATGGCATGACCTATTATACCTGTTATACCAACTGAACTGCCCCAGCATATTGGACAAGCTCAATTCTGCACCCAGCTCACAAAAAAAGTGGCAACAGGAAACCCTGACTATGATAGACTAACTGATCTTGACGTGGATGCAAAATACTGTGTATCTCCACTTCAAACTCCTCTACATCATGAACTACATCCTGAGTGGCACTGTCGTCTACCACCATGCGCCAATTTCAATAGCACCATAGCAAATATTGTCAGCTCCATGATCTTGAACTCAACTGCCTTTATCGTCCTCAGTGACCTCAAATACCAACTGGATGACCTCGCCAATCTCAATACGGCCAACATCTTCGAGGACCTGTACAACCTCGGACTTTCTCAGTGCATGGAACCCCTACACATGCCCATCAGACAACTACTGGACCCCATCTTCAGCAAACTCACTGTACAGAAGCCCACACCGATCAACTTCAGTATAGTCATTCCATATTACTTAGAAACACCATCACAAGATCGGCATTTCACCTGTCGGTTGTCCATGACTTCTTAATGCATCTTAAAATGCAGACCCACCTTTGGGGAGAGATTGCTTTGGTATCTGTTGTAAGGTAAGGAATCTTAGTGACTGCAACATGATTAGCATCACACACTATCTCTATGAACTTGAACATGAATATACTAACACATTTCTGTGGGGTCTTGGGTATTGCTATTATCACTCATATTCTCTTTGGAGACCTGGGCATCACTATCATCAGACACTAGGTTTGTGGGACATGGACATGGCTGACATCACACATGATCTCTACAGAGACTTGCCACCCAAATACCCACACAAACACAAAACCCTAAAAGATGAATCACCACCCAACAACCCATACCCATCCTAAACCCTAAAGGTACCCTTGGCACCCAAAGCCTACACCCATTATAAACCCTAAAAATTCAACTGCCACCCAAAAACTAATATCCACCATAAACCCTAATATATCCCTAACCATTCAAAAACCCATACTCGCCCTAAACCCTAATAATTCCCATGCCACTCTAAAACCAATACCCAAACAAAAAAATTCCTTGCCACCCAAAAACCCATACAAACACTAAGCCCTAAAAGAATCATTACCACTCAAAAAACAAAACCCAAGACAAACCTCACAGCCCTAAAACCCATAACTACACTATACCCTAAAAAAATCGGTATCACCAAAAAAACCATACCCAACCCAAACCATAGTTTCCCTTGCCCCCCAAAAACCCACACCCACTCTAAACCTTAAAAATTCTCTTGACACCAAAAAACCCATGCCCACTATAAACCCTAAAAAATCCCTAAACCCTAAAAAATACATTACTACCCAAAAACCCCGTACCCACCCTAAACCCTAGAATTTCCCTTGCCATCCTGAAACCCATTCACACCCTAAAACCTAAAAAAACCATCACCTAAAGACCCATAGCCAGCCTAAAACCTAATAAATCCCTTACCACCCAAAAACCCATACCCATCCTAAACCTACAAAATTCCCTTGCCACCCAAAAAGTCATACCCATCCTAAACCCTAATAATTTCTGTGCTGCCCAAAAACCCATACCCACCCTAAACCCTAAAAAAACCTTATCACCTATAAACCTATACTCAACCTAAACCCTAAAAAATACCTTAACACAAAAACCCAGGCCCACCCTAAACCCCAGAAATTCCCTTGCCACCCAAAAACACATTTACACCATAAACCCTAAGACAAACCTCACAACTAAAAAACCATAACCACCCTAAACCCTAAAACTTCCTTATCATCGGAAAACCCATACACACCCTATACCATAAAATTTCTATTGCCCCTCAAAAACCCACACCCACCATAAACCTTAAAAAACCTCTTGCCATCCAAAAACCAATACAAGCAATAAACCTTACAAAATTCCTTGCCACCAAAACATCGCACACACCTCCTAAACAATATAAATACCCCTGCCACCGAAAAAACCCATATCTATCCTAAACCCTAAACAATCACTTAACACTCAAAAACCTACACTGATCCTAAACCCTAAAAAATCAATTGCCACCCAAAACCCATACGCACCCTAAAAAATATTCTTGCCACCCAAATACCCACACAAACACAAACCCCTAAAAGATTAATTACCACGCAAAAACCCATACCCATCCCAAACCATAAAGGTTCCCTTTCCACCCAAAACCTATGCCCACCATAAACCCTAAAAAATACCTTACCACCCAAAATACCCATACATACCTAAACTGTAAAAAAATATCCCATACCTCCCAAACACCTATCATCACCCTAAACCCTAGAAATTCCCTAACCACGTAAAAACACATACCCACCCAAATCCCTTAGAGTTCCCGTGCCACCTAAAAGCCCATGCCCACCATAAACCCTAAAAATCCCATTCCACTCAAAAACCCATACCCACCCCAAACCCTTAAAAATCTCTTACCACCCAAAAACCCATAGAAATGCTAAACCCTAAAAATCCCTTGCCACCCAAAAACCCATAGAAATGCTAAACCCTAATAAAATCATTATCACCCAAAAACCCATGCCCAACCTAAACCATACAATTTCCCTTGCCCCACAAAAACAAACCACCACCCAAAACCATAAAATTTCCCTTGCCACTCAAAAACTCATACCAACTATAAATCCTACAAAATCTCTTGCCACCAAAAATCCCACACCCATTTTAAATGATAACAATTCCCCACGTCACCCATAAAACCCATACCCATCCTAAACCCTAAAAAATCCCTGAACACCCAAAACCCTACACCCACCCTAAACCCTAAAAATGCACTTAACACCCAAAAATCATACCCATCCTAAACCCTAAAATAGGGAAGCACCTACCTATTTATGTAAACTGGTCCAGAAATACTTGCCCTCCCGCACTCTTCGGTCTATGTCACAAGCCAAATTTGTTGTTCCCAGGTTCAAACGAGCACGCTTGGGCGGACGCTCATTCACTTATTTGGCCCCAGTTCTGTGGAATTCTCTTCCACTCAAACTACGTCTGCAACCTAGTTACCTCCAATACCGGAGGGGAGTCAAAGCCTGGCTTTTTAATCAGTAGCGTCCACAGTACTCTTTGTTCAGTTAAACAGATCCAAGGCTCTGGGAAACCCTCAGGGTAGCTGTTGCGCTATACAAATGTAATAAATAAATAAATAAAATAGCTCTTACCAACCCTCAACCTATACCACCCTAAACCCCAAAAAATCACTTTCCACCCAAATACCTATTTCAATCCTAAATCTAACAAATTCAGTTGCCACCCAAAACCCATACACACCATAAACCCTGAAAAATACCTTACCATTCAAAAATCCATACCCATCCTGAACCCTAAAAATTCCCTTGCCGCCCAAAAACACATACCCACCCTAAACCCTAAAAATTCCCTTACCACCCAAAAACCCATACCAACTGTATATCCTACAAAATCTCTTGCCCCCAAAAATCCCACACCCATTTTAAATGATAAAAATTCCCCACGTCACCCATAAAACCCATACCCATCCTAAACCCTAAAAAATCCCTCAACACCCAAAAACCTATACCCACCCTAAACCCTAAAAATTAACTTGTCACCCATTATTCATACCCATCCTAAACCCTAAAATAGCTCTTACCAACCCAAAACCTATACCCACCCTAAACTCCAAAAAAACACTTTCCACCCAAATACCTATACCCATCCTAAATCTAACAAATTCAGCTGCCACCCAAAACCCATACCCACATAAACCCTGAAAAATACCTTAGCATTCAAAAATCCATACCCATCCTGAACCCTAAAAATTCCCTTGCCGCCCAAAAACACATACCCACCCTAAACCCTAAAAAAGCCCTTCTCACCTAAAAACCTATACTCACCCTAAACCCTGAAAAATACCTTTCCACCCAAAAACCCATAACCACCCTAAACCCTAAAAAAGCCCTTATCACCTAAAAACCTATACTCCCCCTAAACCCTAAAAAATACCTTACCACCCAAAACCCCATATCCACCGTAAACGCTAGAAATTACCTTGCCACCCAAAAACCAGTACGCACTCTAAACCCTAAAAGATGCCTATATCACCTAAAAACACATTTCTATTGTAATTTGATGGCATAACCTTTTTCCAGAAACAGTAAGAAAGCCAATAGCTTTAACTTGTAGTTACATTCAGGTACAAATGTTGACTGCATGCCAATGTTTGTGTTTTAGAAAAAAGATATATTTAAAAGCAGGTCCTTTATAGTGCTATTGCCTTCTTTTTCTTATAACATGCCCTACTCTTTATAAGATCATCGTATGAGCAGCAGTTAAAAGTCTTTCTGAGCATCAGTCTTTCCACATCATGTTGTTCTTCCTCAAGTCAACAACATATAATCGTACAGTTTTAGGCAACCATGGTAATTCTATAGTCACATGCCATCTCTGTGGGGACCTCAAGATCTCTATAATCACACTATTTCTGTGGGGACCTAGGCATGGCTATAATCACGCACATTCTCTTTGTCAAACGTGGTAATACCATAGTCACACACCATCTCTGTGGGAACTTGAGCATTCCTGTAATTACATGCTTGAGCATCATTAACTTTGCATTCTCTATATGGGTCTTTGTGAATACTGATAAGTAGTAAAGTTAGACTTTTGTCTAAGTTTACATTGTTGAAACTGAAAAGCAGAAAAGTTAGATTTTTTATCTAAGTTTACCATTGTGAATCGGGCCCTATTTTAATGAGGACTTAAACTCAATCATCTTCATGCAGTATATCTGTGGGGACTTAAACGCTATAATAACACGCTATCTTTGCGGGGGCTTGAACAAAACTATAATAAAACATTATCTTTGTGGGGACTTGAACATCATTATAAAAACATATCTCTCTGTGGACTCGAGCATTCCTGTAATCAAACGCAAGCTGTTTCGACTTGAAGCAGCAGGGGGTGCCATTAGGCATAGAGTTAAGATTGAATTGCATATAGCTGATTCTGAAGTGTGGTGGCAAAGTGAGCTAAAGAACGATGATGGATTCAACCCTGATCTGTAACTGGGGGGGAGCGTCTGAAACGTTTCAGCGCTCCGTCGATCATCTCCTTGTGTTTGCTTTGTTTGCCCTAAGTTGGCAGGGTATGCCCAGACATGGGTCCCTTGCTCACTTTACCACTGGATTTAAGCTAGCCTGGCTGATGAGGGGTGTTAGCCCGACACCGGTCCCAGGATGCTTTTTTCGGGTCCAGGGAAGACATGGCTTGGCAGTTCAGGCTGGACTGTTCCCATGAGGGGCAGGGTCAAGACTGATTTACAGATAGCTATGTCTGAACTTTGGTGGCGAAGTGAGTTAAAGAACCATGATGGATTCAACCCAGATATGTGACTGGGGTGAGTGTCTAAAAAGTTTCAGCGCTCCGTCCATCATCTCCTTGTGTTTGCTCTGACTGGACAGTAAAAGGAGTTTTTAAAGTGAATTATGTGACAATGTAGAATGTTGTTTTTTGCAATACACAACAACATGTAAATAAACTGTATACATCTTGCAGTTAGGAAAGCAGATATTGAGCACTGTATTGTAATTATGAAGTGTGCGGGAAACAGAGATTTTAATAGGATTAAAACAAACCAAGACACTTAATTGGCCATTCTCAAATGATTCACATATACCCAATTCCCGCACAGTATCATTTGTGTGCATATGGTTTTATCAGTAAAACTGTATGTGTGTGCAAATTTAGTGGTCATTTCAATGGAAAATGGGCTGTCTGTAAATGACACCATGCTACTGTAAGATGCTTTAGTCACATTACAGAATCACACTTCCTCCTATCCATTTAAGTTAGATGAGTGTCCTGGAAGGTGGGGTGCTATTTATAGCCTTCCCCACCAGTAAATTCAGTACCTCAGATTTGGAATTCATTAGGTATGATAAATTGCCTTCATTATGATTCTGTCCCCCAAAATTGTACATAGAAAATGTATTTCGCAAAATGCAAATCTGTCATTTCATGCTATATTTTAGTTTGAAATATGTCCTCATAGACATATGATGTTTAAATATGCAAAGTGAAATAATGGTGTCATTTTGGCAAATTTGCACAACAAGCATAATGTGAAAATCCAGAAATTACAGGAATTATGCCATTGTAATTTAACTTTTGCCCAAAGCTAGCCTGATTTCCGTGCTGTTTTGAGCTGTAGGCCCCACCAGTGATAGTGTTTAATTAAAGTAGCAAGGTTGTGCTGAGCCCTAATGTAAGCATAGAAAATAGGTCTGCCAATCATTGCAATGGTGGTAGAATAATAGTAACAATGAGTCTAGTAAGCCCCTGGTCCATTAGGTCACTTCACCTGCTGCATTATTGATAGTAAGTCCTGTGTGTTTCTTTAAGAATCCAAAAAGCTTTCTACTGCCAACATAAACTACATTTCTGGCTTCATTACACTCAAGGTTCAATTATTTTGCTTTAAACACTGCGTTCCCAATATATATATTCAATGTAAAGTTCAAGCCAGCATATACAGCAAGTGTGAATCTGCCTATAGCTACTACATTTTCTTCTAGAGATATCAGAAACACTTATTCCGGTCTAGAAACCCTTTTCCTGCACTGGTAAGTAGCTGCAGTGCACCCCAAATATGTAGCAACATGTAATATGCTGGTGCCGTGTCTCTTCATAGAACATACTTTAAAGAAATGATTTGGTTAATTGTACCAAATCGTTTGGTTTCTTTCCCTAATCCTATTTGTTTAAAAATATTCAACTTAGAATGGCAAGAATTAACGGTAGTAGAATGTGTTACATATTTCATGTATTCATTTACAGGTTGCAATGAAATGAGCACTTTGCAATTTGAAATCGTAGGTTTTGGCTGATCATTGGGTGTGTACAATTGTCACATACATGTAAATTCCGTGGACGCTGAAATAAATACAGTGCAGACATAATGTTAAACATATGTAGAACCCCATCTCTCTTTTTTTTTTTTTTGCTGAATGTTCCTTTCCGTTGCACTTTCAAGTCCAAAAGCAAAACGTGCTTTTAAGGGATGGGGGAGGGGAGAGGTGCTCCTTTCATTCCGCAGCGCGAGGTTCAGCGCTTTGAATGTGACCTCTGTCTCCAGGCCGAGAAGTCAAAGGATGCAATCTGCATACATTCACACCTGAATGCCGGTCACTTAAGGTGCTTCCATAGAAACCTTTGTATTGTTAATGCGGCGCTTCTGCTCCAACAGCTACTGATGGCAGTGTGTCTTTGAATGTCTTTCTTTTGTAAAAGCCTACTTGCAGGACCTGCCTATGTCCTTGTTTAGTAAAAGTAACTTGTTTGTCCTTCGTGTCTCACAGCTTTGTTTTTTTGTCGTATTACAGACAAAACAAGAAACGAGGGGAGTTCCCAACATTCTGAAATGTTTTCTTTAAGTTTTTCTGATCTGGGCAGCTAAAGCCTTTCTCATTTTTTACCCGGGAAGAGATAGAAGGGGGAATGCTGCATTCCGTTCGGGTGGGACAGTGCTTAGTGTGAAATAAGTGACACAACCACAAGAATCTCAAGACAATAAAAAAACGCCATGGTTTGGGGCACTCGGGCAGCCTTCAACCCCCATGAAGTGCACTGAGCACACATTCATTCCACTGGGTGTCAAAGTCCAGGGAAACTGGCAAAAACTTCAATTATGATGCAAGTGCATTGTATTCAAATTATTTGATGATGTCTGCAGGCCACGATACTAGAGTATCGCTGCAAGAGCACTGTCTGTATCTCATTCCTGGACTAGCATAGTGTAGCTCCCAAAAAGGCACACTGTGAAAAAAAATAGCAAACACAAATATGACAGTAACTAAATCACCAGGGGCCTCATTTATAAAAAGTGACGCATCGCTGCGTGAAAACAGCGATGCGTCACTTTACACTGCGCACTCCTTACGACATTCCTGATGCGTCATATTTAATGTATGACGCATCATGTCGCAAGGAGTTACAGATACGTCAGTATTTCTGACGTATCTGTAAGCGCAAAAGTGACGCATTGCTGGAGTGTGTCACAAAAGTGACGCAAGTCCAGCAATGCGTCCTTTCACATGGGGAAAGCCCCATGTGAAAGGGCTTGCGTCAGTCTTACGCCTGCTGTGAGGCAGGCGCAAGATTTTGATGCAACAGCATCCTAGAAGTTACACTGTGGAATCTCATAGATTTCACTGCGTCACTATTACAAGGCTTTTTGCGGGGGAACGCCCCCTCTGCATACATTATACCTGACGCAGGTATAATGTGGCGCAGGGGTTTAAAAAGTGACGCATCTACCTAGATGCGTCACTTTTTAAATATGGCGCAACGAGGCGCATTTTTTACACCGCTGGTGCGTCACAAAAAGTGACGCACCGGCGGCGCAAAACTGACGCAAGGCCTTCATAAATATGGCCCCAGTTCTATATAAGCACGAGGCAAATTAGTTTGAAATGATGCTTTGCTTTATCCTGCAGTGGGGTTAGGCCAAAAAGATAACTTACTAGGCTGATAGCCACACTACACTGGGGGATCACTGATGGGTAAAATCCTGATCTGTACAATGTAATTAGGTAATGATGGCCCCTAAACATGATCTGTTTAACTTGGGCTGTGCACGTCATGGTAAGGAATATTATCATTCATAGCTAAAACCATTTTTTTTCACAGAGAAAACAGTGTCTTTTTGATGCAGCTACTCTGCCATAAAGCATTCACCAGGGTGAAATTTAAATTACACTGGCATAATTCACATGAATTTGGGAATTTCGGGCCACACTTCTTGCTTGAGATTGCCAAAATAATGCCATTACGCCACTTGCGGTACAAAAGGGGGTGGTAATGGACGGAGCATCTGAACCAATCAAACACTCACACCCAGTCAAAAGATCTGGGTTTAATCCATCACCGTTCTTTAGCCCACTCTGCCACCCCAGTTCAGACATGGCTATATGCAAATCAGTCTGACCCTGTGCCTCATGGGAACAGTCCAGCCCGAACTGCCAAGCCATGCCTTCCCTGGACCAGAAACAAGCTTCAGAAGACCGGTTTGTGGCATTCCAGCCGTCTTCAGCCCGGCTTGCTTGAATCCAGGGGCAAAGTGAGCAAGGGACTCACGTCTGAGCATACCCTGCCACACTTATGGCGGCCAAAAGCCACTTTGCATAATTATACACCGTTTGTGGTAAGCATTTACTGCAAATGGCGCAATTTGTTGTAAAAAACTATTACCTAAGGACAAGAACAGCAGAACACAATTGGGTGTTGTTTGCGGAGCTTATGTTTAAATGCTATCTATCCTGGTCCAAAAATTGATGGAAGGATGCATTACATGCTAAAATATAATGCAAAATTATGGATATTTTCACATGGTTTTGTTATAATTCCATGCATATCCACAACAGCAAAATATGCAAATATAAACATATATTTTTCCAATGCATAGATAGTTCGTAGGAATATGTTTGTTCCTATGTCTTTTCCACCTTCAACACTGCACATGGTGTTGTACAAACAAAGATATGCTACACTGACAAAGTGAGTTTTCTTGGCTTTTAAAGGAATTATATGGGTTTTCTGAATCTTCTTTAACACATAGCGCCTGGTTACATATTGCACTGTACTCATGGAGTGGATACTCTGCACCTGTAAACACAGTGAAGCTACTACCATGCAATTACAAGTTCATGACTACAGTATGGCGAATAATTTGTAAACCCATTTAGTCAGGTGGAAATTCTGCATAGAATTTCAAGTTCTATGTGGAATAATGCTCACATTTAGCACCTGCTCTGATGCGGTATGCAGGGCCAGTGAGGAATTCGAGAAGGGAATGGGGCAAGGGAAAGGGAACAAATATGTTGTGAACATTACCTGCTCCCCCTAAGTACAATAGGATGTGCTAATTTGGGTGGGGCTTTAGGGGTGAGGTGAGGATAGTCTTGCAGCTCAGCCTCAGTTTTCTTTGTACCAGACAGACATTCTGGTGGGTTAATTCACTACCGGTAAATTTGGGTCTTGTGTTCCTATACTTGTGTTCCTGCAGCAAGGAAATCTGAGTCTGAGAACACGAGGCCAGTTACGATTAGGTAGAACAGTATTTTACCCTCACTGCTGAACCTTTATTAAGGGCTATACAATAGGTGCAGCATAGATCATCAAGAGTCCTAGATAATCTTAGTTATTTTAACAGGTATAGAACAAGCTTCCAAAAATACAGAGAAAGAACATTTTAGACATTAGTGTTGCAAGTGTCACTTCACTTACAGGACAGGTACAACACAATGCAGTATTCTCTCACGGGAAACATCCATTACAACGCATGTCGCTACAACTCATGCATTACAACCCATTATAAGGTAAGTAATGGAGATTTTTTTGTTTAGGGTGGGTATAGGTTTTGGGGAAGATGGGAATTGTAATATTTACCCCTACACTATCTAACACTTTCAGCACTGTTGCACTCTGGAGTGGGAATAGCTATTTTTACCCTGACACTATCCAACACTTACCCGACTGTTGCACTCACTGGAGTGGGAATATACATTTTTACCCCCACACTATCCAACACTTACCCTACTGTTGCCCTAAAAGTATTATGCGTTGTAACGGTATGCGTTGTAAAGGTATGCGTTGTAATGGAATTCATTGTAATGGTAGTTTTAAAAATGCGTTTATTGGCATGCATTGTACAATCATGTGATGAAATGGTAGTTTTGCTGTAAAAACCGCGTTGTAAAAGCATGCGTTGTAATTGTTTGCATTGTAATGTCATATATTCGCCTCTCGCGTGTACAGTACAGGGGATTGTTAATAAACTGTACATTTCTCTCACACATATACAATAGGTACTATTCAGTTTACACCAATGCATGCTCCAAACACACTGAACAGTTGTACCACCATTGGTAGAACTGCAAACTTCTTTCTTGTATAGACAGAATATGTACAGCACAGGTTAAAGAAGTGTTACTTCTTTCACGCACAAAACAAGTATAAAGCTTGGGCAGTGGCAGTGCAAGCTTAGTTATACTCAGCAGAGAAAGCTTTTCTCTCTATGTCTCTCACAGTACATGCAGGAAAAGTCCATGTTTATCTCATACACACCCTACAAATGATAGTAGATATGGATTTGCACCAAAACCCATGGGTGGTTCCATGGGAATGCCACTATATCACCCATGGAATGCTACCTTACCATAAGGTAGCGCAAATTACTTTTGGCAACTTTTCAACAGAAATTGAGACTTGAACTGGAAAGTAAATTCCAACACAACACTTTGCACCACATCTGCATCACTTTTGTTTGAGGATGAAATGGGGCGGTGCTCTCCCTGTGGTAAAGTATAATGAACATGTAAAAAGTTTATCAAGGTTTAAAAAAATGTATAACATATTTTTATGTTAGAAATTAATATACATTAAATTTATTTATATTTTTTTAATTTAGAACAATATAAAAAACTCATATCGCTATCAAATTAATTTGGAATTAATAGCTCCCTCGTCATGTGTTACTTACCTCACATATTATATCACTTATGAAATGTTCTGTGACATCCTTGATAAAATCAATGATGGATGACATGTGAAATGACATAATTGGTGCCAAAATTCTGCATGATGAAATGTGAATTACAGTTTCTTTAGTTAACTATTTCAGTTTGAATTTCAGTGTTTTAGAGTTCATAACATCATTTTGGTTTTAGTTTTTTACTGTGAGTACACACATATCTGACCTTTGATTTGATCTAGCTGATGTTTCCCTTACTTTGGATGCAGTTGCCAGAAGCAGGGCACCAGGACCAGATGGCATTCCTGCAGACAAATTTCATCAGGAAAGAGCAAACTGGTGCTGGTATAGCCTCTCTCTGTCAAGCTCTATTGCACACAGAGCCCCAATACCCGACTCCTGAAAAGAAGCGGAGGTCATCCCAATAGAAAGGTGATAGATCGCTCCAGTGTAATTACAGGCCAATCAGTCTGATCGACTGCATACAAATATTTTTGCTTGTTAGTTTTGGGCAAAATACCGGAGTGGACTATAGAAAATGACATCATAATTCGAGCAAGGTTTTCGAAAAAAATATCCATGTTGGACCAGGTTTTTCGCTTTCTCCTTCTGTATTGGAGGACTGTAGAGATCGATGGGGAAGTATTTATGTTGCTTTTGTCGATCTTAAATCATCTTTTGACTTGGTCCCACGCACAAAAGCTATGGCAAGTGCTGGGTGACCTGGGTATTCTTAAGAACCACCTGAGTTTACTGATTCGTATACATGAGGAAAATTATGCCCAAGGGTAGCCAGGGCCAAGTATCTGACTGGCTTCTCATTAATAAAAGAGTCTGCAAGGCTGCGTTCTGGTGCCACCTTGTTTTCTCGATTTCTTAATGATATTGTTAATTTTTCTTTCTAGTTCACAAATTGATGTCCCTTCTCTGGCTGGTACAAAGACAGCTATACTGCCATTTGTGGACAACACCTTATTGATCTCTGAGACACCCCAGCACACATTATCCAGTTTCAAGGAATTTTTTCTCTGCTCATATCTAGAGATCAATTCTGTTAAGACTGTTTATTTGTCCTTTAAAAAACATAAGTCATTCAGAGGCAGATTAGAGCTGTGGGGTTTACCACTCGAGAGGTTAGATGTTATCAATTATTTAAGTGATACTCTATCTTCCAACCTCTCATGGAAACCCCAGGTGGAACTACTGACACTTAACCTTAGCACCAGTGCTTCAGATTTATGATGCCAATGATGCCTTAGCGGAGCAGCTGCCACTGTTGAAGTGGCTACATTAGTTTTCTAAGCCACCAGACTAAGACTATCTGTTTAAGTCTTCATAATACCTATAATCATAGACATCACTGTGGACACATGCTATCTCTGTGGGGACTTGAACAAGTCTATAATCACACACTATCTCAGTGGGGTCATGGGTATCAATATAATCAAACACTACCTTTGTGGGGAATTGAACAAGACTGTCATCACACACTATTTCTGCGGGGACTGTGGTAACGCTATAATCACACAACAACTCTGTGAGGACCTGGATATTTCTATAATTACACACTACCACTGTGGGGAGCTTGACATCACTATAATTATAGACTATCTCTGTGGGGACCTAGCACCCCTATAATCTCACACTATCTCTGTGCGGACCTGGGCATCAATATAACCAATCAAATGCTATCTTTTAGTAATTGAACATGACTATCATCACACATATCTCCATGGGGACCTGCCATCCCTATAAACACACACTATCTATGTGGGGGCCTGGCACCCCTATAATCACACACTATCTCTGTGGGGAACTGCCATCCCATAAACACACACTATCTCTGTGGGGACCTGCCATCCCTATAATCACACACTATCTCTGTGGGGACCCGGCATCCCTGTAGTCACACACTATCTCTGTGAAGACCTGGGCCTCCCTATAATTACACACTATCTCTGTGGGGACCTGCACATCACTATAATCACATACTATCTCTGTGGGACCTGGGCATCAATATAATCAATCAAGCGCTATATTTGAGTAATTGAACATGACTTTTATCACACATATCTCAATGGGGACCTGGCATGTCTATAATTACATTCTATCTCTGTGGGGTTGTGGGTTCAATATACTTTAACTTTGTGGGACTTGAATATGACTGTCATCACATACTATCTCTGCAGGGACATCAACATGTATATCATAACAGGCTGTCTTTAGAGGGACTGGAACATTACATGTATCACACACTTTCTCTATAGGTCAATAATCACCATCTTAGTGGGCATCCCTGTTATCATGCACTATCGCTTTGTGGACCTAAGCTTCACTATAATCACAACATATCTCAACATCACTTGAACATGACTGTAACGACACTACCTGAGCAGGCACCTAGGCATCATTATAATCACATATTGCCTCTGCAGGAGCTGGAGCAGGACTTTTATAACAGCAAGAACCTCAACATTATTGTTATAACACTCTCTATGTGGGGACTTGAACATGACTGTAATCACATACTATCTCTGTGGAGATGTAACATAACAATCACTCACTATCTCTGAGGGGACCTGACCATGAATATAATCACACATTTTGCCAATGGGGTCTTGAGAGTGACTATAATTAAGCGCTATACTAATTCTGAATGAATGTCAGAATGACTCTCATTGTACACTTTCTCTACAGGGATTTGAACAACACTATCATAATACTCTCTATGTGGGACTTTAATATGGTTATAATCACACACTATCTCTGTGGGGGCCCGGGCATTCCTATAGTAACACACTATCTCAGTGGGGACTGGAACATGACTATGATCACACACCATCTCTGTGGGGACTTGAACATTACTATGATCACATATTATCTCTGTGGGGACTTGAACATGACTATGATCACACACTATCTCTGTGGGGACTTGAACATGACTATGATCACACACTATCTCTGTGGGGACTTGAACATTACTATGATCACACACTATCTCTGTGGGGACTTGAACATTACTATGATCACACACTATCTCTGTGGGGACTTGAACATTACTATGATCACACACTATCTCTGTGGGGACTTGAACATGGCTATAATACCATACTATCTCTGTGGAGACCTGGGCAGTCCTATAATCACAAACTATCTTTGTGGGACCTGTGCATTAATGTAATAGTGTTATTTCGGCATGAACTGCAGCATGACTATCATCGTACACCAAAACCACAATATCTGTGGAGACTTGGGCATCAATCTAATCATGCAACGTCTCTGGGGGCTTGAAAATTACCATCATCATATACTTTCTCTGTCAGCTCTAGAATATTATGAAGATGGTGCCAATTGGTGAGGTTGATGAAAAACAACTAGGTGGTCAGATGGCAACTTGGTTTTGCCATCTGACCCCATTGCAGGATCTTAAACCTCTTCATTAATTTAACTGTGTGTTGTTTTCATATTCCTTAATGTTTGTGAGCACTCAGTAATAGGCTAAATATCCGTGAATCCCTGCCCATGCACTTTATATATATGATAATTTTCTACTGTAAAATGCATTATTAGACAGATCCCTTTTCTAGCTACACCTAGGACATAATGACCTATTCAAATTTGACTAAAGTATCATGTCATTTATGTATGGCACTGAAAAATAGCATTTATCTATTACATAATGAATGTATTCAATCACAAATGAGAATTATTGAGTAGGTCCCCACAAGGATGGTAACACATGTCCAAGTCCCCACAATGATGGTTCTGTGCGCGTGATTAAATAACAACATATTTGTAAAATTGAAGCAGGATCCTGTATTATTAATTTTTTCTTAACATTTTTCTGTTATTGGTATAATTTTAAAACATTGGGAAGGGTTAGTCCCCACAAGGCTGGTGAAAACATAGTCCCCACAAGGATGGTAACACGTGTATGTGTGTGTGTGTGTGTGTAGGCTTTTAGAGCTCCCAGGGGTTATTACTGTTAACCACATTATTAACAGGAAACAACTGCACATTTGATGAATATCCCAATCTTTGACTATTTGCATTTATCTTGTGCAAATACACCACACTTATGCATATTATGCCGGCATTACATCCTGCAAACACACACGTCAAACCCACTGTGCATGAATTGTAGGCAGCTAGGGATTGGTTGACCATCGCTATGTATCATATGGCTAAACAACCAATTTCTTTGTGTTGAGTGTTTCCATATCATGAGAGTATATGTGCTCGTATGCTAAGAGCTGTGGACTAAAAACACAGGACTGGCTAAAATTCACTCAGATGGCCAGGGGTCAATGGCCAGCTGTGCATGCTCTCACTCACGTCACTACTCATCATGGAACATCTAGTTGGGGATCTTGCACTCACCTTTGTTGCTGGAGTCAGCTTTCTGGCTGCCAAACATCCTCAGGGAGAATTTATTTTGACCCCCACTTGGAGCAAATGACGTAAATAGGTCGGTGAGTGACTGCTTTTGTCAGAGAGATCAGCACCTGAGCATAATAGGACAGAATGTATGAAGCTCTGTGGTAATACTGAATAAGCAGCTACCTATGTTATGCCATCTATTAATGTAATAACTGCACTTTCACAATTGCTTTATTGACCTTCCTGCTTTATCAAATTTGCTTGAAAATGCACGATTTTTCTTCTTTTTTTTCAAAATTTTCTTGTGGGGGGTAATCCCCCCAAACCCCCCTTTTGGGGTTCGGGCTCGCTCGCTGCGCTCGCCCGCTACGGTGCTGTATGCTAATTAGTTTGCGCCCCACCACTTTAAAATCTCACCCACCGCTACTGGGTGCTCCTAATGCCATCGGCCACCAGGAGTCGTCCCAGGCTGAGGGGGTGGAACCGAGGATGAGGACCTTCCGTGTTGTCCGAGTTCAGTTTCAGACCGCTGTTCCTCATCCAGTCGGCTACTGCCTTTATTCCTTCGTGGAGGTTGGTTTTGGCAGTGCGGGGGTCCTTGGTGAGTGAGAGGATCAGCTGGGTGTCATCAGCGTAGATGATGCTTAGGTCGTGCCGTAGGGCGACATGGGCGAGTGGTGCCATGTATATGTTGAACAACGTTGGGCTGAGGGATCACCCTTGGGGTACGCCGCAGATGATCTTGGTGGATTTGGAACGGAAGGGAGGGAGGTGGACTCTCTGGGTTCTCCCGGAGAGGAAGGAGGTGGTCCAGTCCAAGGCCTTCTCTTGGATTCCGATGTCGTGGAGGCGTGCTTTAGTGTGCGATGGCAGGCTGTGTCGAAGAAATTCCAGACTCTCAGAGCACGAGGTCTGTGGCTTGACCAGTGGAACTGCAATAAAGAAGATAACGTAGACCAGTTCTACCTCTCCCGACCTTTGAACTGTTCATTGAGGAAAGAAGCCCTTGTCTGGAAGGAAAATCTGCACAAGGCACAGCGGACAGAAGCCGCAGCCTGAAAGGAAGGTATGCACAAGGCGCATCTGACAGAAGCTGCAGCCTGAAAGGAAGATCTGCACAAGGCGAATCTGACAAAAGCCGCAGCCTGAAAGGAAGATCTGCACATGGCGCAGCTGACAGAGGTCCTGACTGGAAGGAAGATCTGCATAAGGCACAGCTGACAGAAGTCCAGCCTAGAAAGGAAGATCTGCACAAGGCGCAGCTGACAGAAGCCCTATCTGGAAGGAAGATCTTCACAGGGCGCAGCTGACAGAAGTCCTGCCTGGAAGGACGATCTGCACAAGGCGCAGCTGACAGAATTCCTACCTGGAAGGACAATCTGCACAAGGAACAGCTGACAGAAGTACAGCCTAGAAAGGAAGATCTGCACAAGGCGCAGCTGACAGAAGTCCTGCCTGAAAGGAAGATCCGCACAGGGCACAGCTGACAGAAGCACCTATATCGAAGGAAGATCTGCACACGGCCCAGCTGACAAAAGTCCTGCCTGAAAGGAAGATCTGCAGAACGCGCGGCTGACAAAATTCCTGCCTGGAAGGAAGATCTGCACATGGCAGAGCTGACAGAAGTCCTGCCTGAAAGGAAGATCTGCACAAGGCGCAGCTGACAGAATTCCTTCCTGGAAGGACAATCTGCACAAGGAGCAGTTGACAGAAGTCCAGCCTAGAAAGGAAGATCTGCCCAATGCGCAGCTGACAAAAGTCCTGCCTGGAATGAAGATCTGCACATGGCAGAGCTGACAGAAGTCCTGCCTGGAAGGAAGATCTGCACAAGGCACAGCTGACAGAATTCCTTCCTGGAAGGACAATCTGCACAAGGAGCAGCTGACAGAAGTCCAGCCTAGAAAGGAAGATCTGCCCAATGCGCAGCTGACAAAAGTCCTGCCTGGAATGAAGATCTGCACAAGGCGCAGCTGACAGAAGTCCTGCCTGGAAGTACGATCTGCACAAGGCGCAGCTGACAGAATTCCTTCCTTGAAGGACAATCTGCACAAGGAGTGGAGAAGTGTGGCTCACTGGTTAGAGCAGGCAGACCTTGAAGCAGAGGTCAGACCCGGGACCAGGGTTCAATTCCCGACGCGGCAGGGTCTTGAGCTCAAATGTCCACGGACTCGATAATTCTCGCTTTGGTGCCTGACCTAATCATGGGTTCACACTCTGCAACTCTGGGCATTAAGCTTGCTTAATCTCCACAACGGCCCCCGCGGCGGGATGCCTGGCTTTCACCTTGGGGATGCCCTGTAGGGGCTATCTCACAGGGAAAAGCCAGGACGGGTTCCCAAGGCAAGCTCTTAGAGACCCCTGGGTGATAAGCGCTATATAAATCCAATATACAATACAATACAATACAATACAATACAATGAGCAGCTGACAGAAGTCCAGCCTAGAAAGGAAGATCTGCACAAGGCGCAGCTGACAAAAGTCCTGCCTGGAATGAAGATCTGCACATGGCGCAGCTGACAGAAGTCCTGCCTGGAAGGACGATCTGCACAAGGAGCAGCTGACAGACGTCCAGCCTAGAAAGGAAGAGCTGCACAAAGCGCGGCTTACCGAAGTCCTGCCTGGAAGGAAGATCTGCACAAGGCGCAGATGACAGAAGTCCTGCCTGGCGGTGACCTCAAAGCAGTGAGAGACCAACAAACCACAAGATCCTTCAAGCCCAGCTAGCCACACTGGACACAATGACCACCAAAGGCCTGATTTAGATTTCAGCAAATGGTTTATTCCATCCCAAATGTGACAGGTATCCTGCCCGCCCCATTAAAAATGCATTACATCCTGTGGCAATTATAATAAGACAGACAGGATATCTGTCACGTTTTGATTATGCCTTGGTGCAGTTCACAGTGTTTTACTCCGCGGAACTCCACACATGCCAGGAAAACTCTGCCGTACTCCACGGACTTCCGCAAGTGGCAGAGTTTGTTAAGTTGCGCTTGGCTTTAATGCCAGGAGTTTGTCCCGCACTGTAAAATCAGCGCAAACAGCACTACATGTTGCGCCAGAAAGCGCTGCTGCTTTCTGCCACTCGAATTGACATTCTAATCAGGTGGCAGCTTCATCAACGAGAATGGCAGATTTCTTCACATGAGTGGTCGTGACCTGCCTTGACCTCCTGCAATGAGAAATCTCACCAGGAGGAGGTCTAGCGTGTTATATTTTCTCACAAGTACTCACCACCTTACCGTTGGTGAACCGCTTGAGAAAAAAAACCTCAGTTCTGCATTACTTTGTGGAGTTCTTTGGAACTCCGCACACTGGGCAAAAATTTGCGAGCTACGCCGACAGAGATGAATTCTTCACCAACCCCTAGTTTTGTGGCAATAATCTGTTAGACAAACTCAAACTAGGCCATATGTGTGCAATAAGTATTGTAGAAGAAGTGAGAACCATGGCCTTGTGACTATCAGGCCGTTATCTGACTTCTGATGAACCCCACAGAGTGAGTGTGCAACCAGAGGGCAGAAGGGGGGCCGAAGGACAGGAAATTAGATAAACTTGAAGATGAGAAATATGGAAAGGTAGAAATGTCGCATCACCTGTGGATAATTTACACCTCCTCCTGTTCTACCAAATGCCCATCCGGTCACAAAGTGGCATCCTGGGCCCCAAACAGACAAATACATGCCAGATGCCATGTAATGGTGGAAAAGGGGGAAAAAAGAGTAATATGCGCACATCTGCTCTGGGATATGTCAGGTAAATTATTGGTTGTGATGGATTCTCTATAAGTACTAAAGGACTGATATCGTTGAATATTAAATTATATGAATCAACGTTTGTTTTCCTTATCTGCGCTTATAATGTAAAGGATGGGCCTTACAGTGAACCCCTTGTTCTGTTTGACACAAAAGCCCCGGAAGGAGCTGCAACTTACAGAACGTTATCTACTTTAGGAAGATCTAAAGACTTGCTTTTTAAAGTTGTCTTTCAGGGCCAGAACCGAGCGCTGTAAGTTCCACTAGTTTCGGGGAGATGGCCAGATGTTATGACGATAGGAAACCCCGCTCAACTCACAATAATGTTCCAATCTTCCAAGTTAGAAGAAACGAGAAATGCTTGAACCAAGGGAGCTGTTGAAAGTGTCAAAGGTTGCTTAAGAACAGCGAGGTAAAGACAGGAGTTGGCATTTGAGATGATCTTAAGTGAATAGGAAAGGAACGAGAAGTGTGTGAATGGAGTAACTTTTGTTGTATACCTCGTGAAAAAGTTACTGGAAATTTTGCAGCCCACCCTGATCCATCTCTTTTTCTAAACTGTATTGTTGTTTAAATGAAATTCTGACCATATGCGTCTATCTTAAGCTATACCTCGAGCACTTGGGTGCTCCAGGGGCACCCGTACTTTGCTAAGTTAGCCTGTAAACACTGGTAAATCACCTCCTTTTCAGACATTAATAAGATATCACCTGATCAACAGAACTTTTAGTTAAATATCTTTGTATGATGAACAATTCCTTGCTAAGTTTTAAAGGCGGTAAAGAAGAAGGGGAAGATTTACTAATATTTTGCGCCGTATTTTCGTCACAAAAGTGGCACAAAACAGCGCTAAATCTTTTTTTCCTAATTCACTTTCCAGCCCTACTCTTGTTTAGCGGTACAAAATGGGGTGGTGATGGAGGGAGAATCTGAATCAATCAAACACTCACACCCAGTCAAAAGATTTGGGTTTAATCCATCACCGTTCTTTAGCCCACTCTGCCACCCCAGTTCAGACATGGCTATATGCAAATCAGTCTGACCATGCGCCTCATGGGAACAGTCCAGCCCGAACTGCCAAGCCAGGTCTTCCCTGGACCGGAAACAAGCTTCTGTGGACCGGTTTCTGGCATTCCAGACGTCTTCAGCCCGGCTTGCTTGAATCCAGTGGCAAAGTGAGCAAGGGACTCACGTCTGAGCATACCCTGCCACGCTTATGGCGGCCAAACGCGGTACAAAAGGGGGTGGTGATGGAGGGAGCATCTGAATCAATCAAACACTCACACCCAGTCAAAAGATCTGGGTTTAATCCATCCATTGTTTAGCGCTGGAAATAACGTAAAAGTAATGTGAAGCAGTACATATCACTGCTTCGCAATACTTCACACCTTGGGGGCCTGTCAAGGTGGGTGCATGGACGTTCCCGTGCAACCACCCAAGGTTTCTCACGCTAAAACCAATTTACCAAATACAGTAGATTGGGTGTAGCGTGAAAAAATTGCACCCTTTTAAACTAGGCGCAAGGAAGGAGAAATGCTTTGATTTATCCTTCCTTTTCCGACTTTGCATGCATGAAGCTCTCTGCAACACGCATACAAAGTGGGAAAAGCTTTCCCTCGTGTCTAGGCATAGTATTTTGTACAGGAAGGGTGTCATCCTGTACAAAAATCTATGCTAGACTCACACACTCACACCCTAGTGCTCTGGTGCTAAGGAGTGTTTATGGCGCAGGGCTGCTGTAATCAGTGCTGGCGCAAGGGAAAGGGAAGGATAGAGACATATCTTTGAAAATATGGTGCTTTCCTGCTCCCTCCCTGTCGAGCATCGTAGCCTCGCGGGGGTGCTGCACTGCATTGCGTGGAGATTTGGTAAATCTCCCCCGAAATGTCTTTTACAACCAGTTAACATTGTGAATTATAATTCCAATATGTTTCAATTTAGTAATTTTCAATATCTTTACATCCAACAGAAAACAAGCCTTGAATGTGTGAAATGACCATCAATAATGAAGCGAATGCTGTAAATCTTCAATAATAGCAGAAATAATGAGCTACAGTATTCAGCGCAGTCGGCGACAGAGGAACCTGCACACAAACTGACAGATCCTGGCTGAAGCATCAAGGGCAGTTCAGTGATTATAAGAGGCTGAACTGTACACCTCCACGCCACAAGATAAAGAAATTACCTTAGGAAAATTAAGGCAACAACAACAACAACAAACCACCTCCTGTATAAACAAGTGTCCAATACCAACTTTGATCATGGGATCTGTATGGTGTGATTACCGCAGTGCTCTGTTTTCTAATATGATGACAAGCCATCATTCCCTGCTCTAGGTGAATTGTAAACTCTTTCTGGACAAACAATAGTAACCAGAGAAGAGCACAACAGAGCGGAGCCAGACAACTGACCGGTAAAGGAAAGACGAGTTCTTCTATCTACAATACAATAGACTGTCCTAAATTGCACCGGTCAGAAGGAAGATACATCTTTACCCTCAAGCGTGTATAGCCATAATCCAATCTAAAGGCACAATCACCTACTAAAATACCTTCTACGTATTAGGAGTGTGGCAAATATTTGGTGGCTATTGCATTTATTGTTAAAACAGAAATCAAATGTGCAAAATACTGCACATATAAAGTGTGTGAGAAAAACACGAGCGCTTTATCAGCCATGTTGGCCCATCAGGAAATACAGTCATGGGATGTAGACAAATATATACCCGACCCACAGACACTAACCAAGAAAGAAGAATCCTACACATGCAGCAAGAGCTTTAGTTTGTCATCACCACTCAAGCTTCATCAGCAAACGTACACAGGACAAAAACCATTCAAGTGCAGTGAATGTGTCAAGAGCTTTAGTAGGTTATCAGAACTACAAAGACACCAGCGAACACACACAGGAGAAAAGCCATTCAAGTGTAGTGAATGTGTCAAGAGCTTTAGTAGGCTATCAGAACTAAAAAGACACCAGCGAACACACACAGGGGAAAAGCCATACCATTGCATTGAATGTGGGAAGAGCTTTAGTCAGTTATCAAGCCTTCAAAGTCATCAGAGAACACACACAGGGGAAAAACCATTCAAGTGCAGTGAGTGTGTAAAGAGCTTTAGTCACTCATTAAATCTCCAAACACATCAGCGAATACACACAGGGGAAAAACCATTCAAGTGCAGTGAATGTGCAAAGAACTTTAGTCAGTTGTCACACCTTAAAAGACATAATCAGACACACCAAGAGGAAAAACCATTCAAGTGCAGTGAATGTGCAAAGTGCTTTCGTCAGTTATCAGAACTAAAAAGTCATCAGCGAACACACATGGGGGAAAAACCATTCAAGTGCAGTGAATGTGCAAAGTGCTTTAGTGAGTTATCAAGCCTTCAAAGACATCAGCAAACCCACGCAAGGGAAAAGCCATTGAAGTGCAGTGAATGTGCAAAAAGCTTTAGTCACTTATCAGACTTACAAAGACATCAACGAACACACACAGGGGAAAAACCATTCAAGTGCAGTGAATGTGTGAAGAGCTTTAGTCGATTATCACACCTTCAAAGTCATCAACGAACACACACGGGGGAAAAACCATTCAAGTGCAGTGAATGTGCAAAGTGCTTTAGTCAGTTATCAGACCTAAATAGTCATCAGCGAACACACACTTGGGAAAAACCTTATCATTGTAGTGAATGTGACAGTAGTTTTCGCAGCTCTTCAGCATTAAGGAATCATCAGCGAACTCACACCGGAGAAAAAGCATTCAAGTGCAATGAATGTGGGAAGAGTTTTAGTCGGTTATCAAACCTCCAAGCACATCAGCGAACACACACAGGGGAAAAACCCTATCATTGCAGTGAATGTGACAGTAGTTTTCGCTTCTCTTCAGTATTAAGGAATCATCAGCGAACACACACAGGAGAAAAACCATTCAAGTGCAGTGAATGTGCAAAGTGCTTCAGAAAGTCATCACACCTACAAAATCATCAGCGAACACACACAGGAGAAAAGCCATTTAAATGCTGTGAATGTGGGAAGAGCTTTAGTAAATTAGAAAATCTAGATACCCATAATCGAACACACACAGGGGAAAAACCATACCATTGCAATGAATGTGAACGCATTTTTAGTCGTTCCTCAACATTAAGGATTCATCAGCGAACACACACAGCAGAATAGTCATTCAAGTGCAGTGAATGTGCAAAGTGCTTTAGTCACTTATCAAACCTCTAAACATATCAGCGAATGCACACAGGTGAAAAACCCTATAATTGTAGTGAATGTGACAGTAGTTTTCACTTCTCTTCAGCATTAAGGTATTATCAACAAACTCACACAGGAGAAAAACCATTCAAGTGCAATAAATGTGGGAAGAGTTTTAGTCGATTATCAGAGCTACAAAGCCATCAGCGAACACACACGGGGGAAAACATAGAAGGGCACGAAAGTGTGAAGGGCTTTTATCAATGTTCGATGCCACACAACTCTCTGTGAATGCAGTGCTTCATTTAACTCGATGGAAATAATCCTAGAGATGCAGAGAATCCGAAAAGATTTTAAGAACATCAAAAATAATATTGACCCATCAGCGGACATAGACAAGAGCTGAACAGTGCAGTTATTATGAGAGGAATGAATTACGGAAAAGATTAAATTCAAGTTATGTGGAACATTGAAATACCAGATTATAGAAGACTGGACTAGCAGTAAAGAAGAAAAGCAGATAACAGTATTTGCAGAATTATAAAAGTGTTTGTGTTCAGTGATTGTTCACTTCTGTACACATAGCAAAGCAACATGATGTATCAGGATACACAATGGGAGACGAGCACAATGTGGACTAAAAGAAAAGAAACATTGTTGATTTTTATTTGGTGAAGAAGAGATACAAAGAAAAACATTCAATTGCACCTGACCACACTACCTGAAAAAGCAACACAGAACAATACTGGGACTAACAACTGTACTTTCAGCTAACTTGTCAGATTAAAACTTGTAAACCCAACGCACCCAGAGTGGACATGTTGTCAGAGCTCTGGAGATGGAAGCTTCTTTGGTAAAATGTATGTATTACTATTAACAAATGCCACTGCAGTATATGTAATGAACTAAAGCGAAGCAACGGTGTTCAAGAAATAACCTATTTTTTAGATATAAAAGAGCATATACCTTGTTTTTAAGTAAGTTTTGCTGCACCTTTTACACACTGTTATTGGTTGATGGATCAGCTTGTGCCTCAGGCCTTGTAACACCGTGTGACGCGTGGCTCCTCTCAAGCTTGGCTCTCTCTATTCACTTGCCAAACTCTACTTTTTACCAGAATTAAGCCACTGTAAGCAGCAGACTCTGAATAATGTGGTGAAATAGTGAAATCTCACATCAAAAGCATATATGTGCCAGGACAATCAGTTGCACTCCCAGCAACTCGTCTTCCACACTGATTGCCCCTTGGTCTCAAATGTTCTGAAGGATTTGTTGTATGAATGCCAGAAGTGGCAGTGAGATACATGAAGCTAATGCTAACAGGAGTGTGTGGGAGATAGAGAGGGGGAGAGATAAAGAGAGCGAGAGAGACAAAGAAAGGGGGAGAAAAAGAGAGAAATGGAAGGGGGGGAACAGCAAGTGATCTTTATTCACCTAAAAATAGAAGAAGCAGCCGAATACATGTCAATGTATGACATCACCAGAAAAAACGGGCTGAATACCTGTGAATTTGTATATTTATTTTTAATAGCTATAGACCCATCTCATGCCAATAAACAGGGCACAAGTAAAGAAAATAGTGAAGGAGCACATTATCATATGCAAATCACAATGACGTCACATGTAGTGCGTCACAAGAAGTGATGTCAGACCCATATAATCATTTTCACATAAAAAGTCGACGGCCTGATTTAAAAAACAAGAAACATAAAATAATGTAAAAAGGTTTTGGTATCAGTTTTTATACATCATGTGTTTTTCCCACTATCAGTTTGTAAACTAAACTCGGAAAAGGCTGAAAGTGTAAATATTTTTAAACAGATATGTGGAACTTACATTTTTAAACAGTTTTTAGTGAATAAATAATATGTGCTTTTAATTTGCGTTTGTTTCCTGATGTTGTTCTTTATCCAGCCCCTAAGCTCCAAAGTGTTTCACATTTACTGTATATTAAGCAATAGAAAGGCTCATTTTGTCTAGATCTCTATTCCTCTCTTGTATCACTCACACTAAAAAATAATAGGGACTATCGGGCTATTTTCCGGTCTGGCATGCTCAAACCGGCATGCCGGACCAGAACAGAGCCCATTAGTAGGAGTTTTGCAGACGTCTGTCTGTGGTAATAAAAACCGTGGAGCTGGTAAAGTTTTTTACGGATAGAACCTTGGCGAGAGGATGCACAACATATTCAGCCATTTGAGTCTACTCCTATTTGTGCAAAAGAAATGACACAAAAGGGCCTGGTATAGGATAATAATTTGCTTCCCTGCACAGACAGTACACTGTTCCAATATTTGGAGGCATTGCTAAAGGCTGCACGAAGGCTGTTCGAATTGTCGTACTTGAAATGATTTCTCCACTGGCTTGGTAGCTACAGATTAACCCATTTTGGTTTGTTGTTTGAGATTCATTTTATAACAAGTATTGGTCCTGAAGAAGGTGGTGTTGCCACTGAAACGCGCGTAGACCAACACATCACCCATGAGGAACGGCCCCTGAGAGGCAGTGACATCACAAACAACTGATGTTTAAGACCTTCCAGGAGTGTACTGTTTGCTCTTTAGGCATTTGTGGGACCCATCATAGGGTTGAAACTCATCTTCTTTTAGCTATGAATGAGAGTGTATGAGTGTCTGCACTGCCACACCGGTATGGACTAACTCCTCCCTTCAACGTTAGTACTCTCACACGTATGGTGTAGGGACACATATGTTCGCGACTATCATTTTACAAGGCCGGACTTCTGTCAGTTGCGTCTATGGCAGTCTCCCCCTTCTGGGCTCATGTGCTTCAATTCCCTTTTAGAGCTATTGTGCATGACTTGTCTCTTCCCTATAAATTTTGGTTCCCATTACATCTGTTCCCCTACTCAGCTTGCCATTGATTATGTGTAATACTCAAGAGTCTCCTCTCATTTTCTCCATTGTACTACATATAGAATTTTGCACTTAGTGTGTTTGTGTTAAGAATTAACATGTAATTTTGCTCACGTAAATTTATTTACATTGCATTTCATGTTTCCACCTTTTGATGTCACCCCAACACCAATATTCACCACTTGTTAGTATTGTTTCTCATTATCATTCCACAATGGTTCTTTTGCTCTCTCCCTTGTGCAGTCACGATTTTTACGTCACGGGGCCTGTCTCCATACTAAGTCACATTTACATTTGTCTGTCCACTTTTCTTCCTAGGGTTTCCACGTGCTATTGGGGGTCTCGATATATATTTCCCCTTTGTTGTGTTTATCTTGGTTTTTGCAACAACTAATTCTATGATTTTCTATTATTTTACTATATGTTTGGTATCTTCCCCAGCCCTGAAGAAGTCAAGGGTTACTTCCCTTATGTGACGAAACACCTGTTGGCTGGTTGTTTTTCTTTGTTGTATTATTAAATACATTTGCATATTATACTGGTGTCGACCACAGATATTCGTACAATACGAGACATTTCAACCATTGTTATAACCTTATTACGTGTGCCCAGGACTGTGCTTTCAGTATGTGCATATACTCTGAGCAAACGAGATATCCGGCCAATTTTATTCTAGCTAAGAGCGGTGGTGCTTGCACAATAATAGGAGAGCAGTGTGTGGTCGGTATTACGAATAAGGAAAGGAATATCACTCAGCATATTTTAGACATTTTGTAAAATGTTCGAGGAATGGAGAGCGGTTATTTGAGTTGGTCTTTATTTGGTGGTTGGGGTTGAATTCTAGAAAAGGTGGTATATTTAATTGTTCTTTTAATTTGTTGCTGTGTCTTGATTCAGTGTCTTCCCTTATGCTGTTCATACTGTGCTACTTATTTCTCTCCCAAAAGGATTTCAGTTCATGATATTAATGCAACTATAATGCTTCATAAGGAGCTTGATACTATTATGCAAATAGATGAGGGTGTTTCTGGTTAAACTACTTCTCCTGCAGGTTTTGTTCCTGATGTTACTCGTACTACTGATGTTTAGTGTCATTTTCTTCCATACGTTTGCTATGCATATATACATATATTCGTATTTGACATTTTATTGCTTGTATTCATCTATTGTCTCAACTTGTAGAATTGTAACATCCTTTACCTGATAGCAAGAATAAAGATGTCCTTGTTAGCTAATAAATGCTAAAAGGAGGGTCTGTTAGAGTTGAAATGTATTACTGCCTTATTACTCGTGTTTTACCTGATGTTATGTTAACATTTAAGTAGCTATTTCATAATATATTCTTGCTGTATGCATATGCAATTAATAAATGCAGATGTTACATTAGTTAGGTTGACATCTTTTCCACCATTTTAGCTTTTGAAAATGCCATTTTGTATTATAACCAAAACCTTTACTGGAAACGTTTACCAGAAATGGTCCTTGGTAAGTTTTGTTTCTCAAAGGTTGAATCTTGCTCATTAATGCATGCCTTTTCTGTTACATAGAGGCCTTCACCTGTCTAGTGGGGAGGATAAGATTGACGACCTTGGGCAGTTAATAAGTTATGCCAGGCTGTGGAATCAAAACTTATGTTCTGTACCCCCATTGTATTATGACGGCTACCAGTGTTTTTACATAATAGGCAGGTCTTTGTGGGCTTCGCAGCATGCATATTGTAACTTTATGACTGTAAGTGTCAGTCCCTCGTCAGCCATCTTAGAAGGATGGTCAGATTGGATTCCAGTGCAGTGTTCTTTGTGAATAAACTAGTTTGCTTGTATTCTCTACTGTGTCATTAACTCTTTATTCTTTGAAGGTTAGAGGAGGTTGAGAGTGGAGAAGTGTGGCTCAATGGTTAGAGCGGCAGACCCTGATGCAGAGGTCTAGCCCGGGACCAGGGTTCAATTCCTCGCCTCGGCGGGTCTTCCACGGACCTGATAATTCTCGCCTCGGTGCCTATTCCAATCATGGACTCCCACTCTGCAACTCTGGGCAATAGCTTGCTTAATCTCCACAACGATCCCCACAACGCTAAGGATGCCTGGCCTGCACCTTGGGGTGCCCAGAAGTGGACGCCTCAGAGGGAAAGCCAGGATGGGTTCCACAGCGGTATTCGTACAAGCGCCTTGAGACCCTTGCGGGTGAGTAGTGCGCTATACAAGTATCAATTTTACATATTTTAATTTACATTTTACCCGGTGGCCCTAGTTGGGTCACTTCCTTCACAACATTTGCTATTTTCATTTCCTGGTCTCCAACTCCGTCCATGGCGTTCATTCTTCAAATTGCAGAGCCAGGTTTCTGATTGGCAGTGCTGTAAAGGGAACTACAGAACTGCGGGAACTCGCTCTCCAGCGTACCTGCTTGCTGCTCAGAACTGCCGTACTCTCCCATTACAGGTATCCTACCAGTACTGAGAAGTGCAGGTACTGTCCCTTGTGAATGAAAGTAGTGCAGGTGTCTCCCTTGTGAATGAAAGAAGTGCAGGTGTTGTCCACTGTGAATTAAAGAAGTGCAGGTTCTGTCCCTTGTGAAGGAAAGAAGTGCAGGTTCTGTCCCTTGTGAATGAAAGAAGTGCAGGTGTCTCCCTTGTGAATGAAGGAAGTGCAGGTTCTGTCCCTTGGGAATGAAAGAAGAGCAGGTTCTGTCCCTTGTGAATGAAAGAAGTGCAGGTGTCTCCCTTGTGAATGAAGGAAGTGCAGGTTCTGTCCCTTGTGAATGAAAGAAGTACATGTGCTGTCCCTTGTGAATGAATGAAGTGCAGGTGCTGTCCCTTGTGAATGAAAGAAGCGGAGGTGCTGTCCCATGTGAATGAAAGAAGCGCAGGTACTGTCCCTTGTGAATGAAAGAAGTGCAGGTGCCATCCCTTGTGAATGAAAGATGTGCAGGTGTCTACCTTGTGAATAAAAGAAGTGCAGGTGCTGTCCCCTGTGAATGAAAGAAGTGCTGGTGCTGTCCCCTTTGAATGAAAAAAGTGCAGGTGCTGTCTCTTGTGAATAAAAGGAGTGCAGGTGCTGGTCTTTGTGAATGAAAGAAGTGCAGGTGCTATGCAAGAAGTGGAGGTGCTGTCACAAATAGGTGCAGGTGCTGTCCCCTGTGAATATAGTAAATAGAGTGAGCAACCCAGTGAACCTTTGGGGGCTTGGGTAAAAATGTAATAAAGAGGGGTAAAGTAGCCTCCAAAGGAGTTGATTTAGTTATGTTAGTTATTTCGAAGTAATATGCAGGTGACTTAATCGTCCTGAGTGAAATTAATCCTAGGTGGTTCAGTAAACATAAATACACTTAACATTAACCAAATATGACAATACTTCACATAAACACAATATAATCAACGTAATAAACAATGGACTTGTGTATAGGCAAAAGAATGATTTTATCAAATTTCAGTTGTGAAGGGAATATACAATACAAGAAAATATGTACAACAGGAAAACAGGATAAAAATTAGACACTTAATCAAAATCACTGTAAAGCCTGTGGAATGCCTATCCAAAAAATATAGATGTAAATAATTCTCCTTTGGATAAGGCCGGGAGTCGACGTTTCGGTCTTTATGGATAGCTCGTTAAGACCATCATCAGGACGGAGAAAAGTTAATATTGTAACTCCCTTAGGACGAAAGGTGCTCTTTCCCTTTGTTGAGAAGAGTTGCAATTGATAGATAAACCAAGCGAGGAGATTCAATCTCCTTGATAGCGGGGAACTGGGCAATTATATTAGCACTTGTTTATTGGCTCAAGTTTGCCGTTCTGCTTTGGAATTGTAGAACTTCGTCATGTAGTAATGATCTTTAAGGATTCAGAAGTAGAACCGGCTAGTGTTCTCAGGGTTTGTGAAGAGTGACGATTGAACCCTCCCGCTATCGGTGAACCTTCGCGAATAACACAGATTGTTTACTTTGAAGTAACCGCTATCAAGGAGATTGAATCTCCTCGCTTGGTTTATCTATCAATTGCAACTCTTCTCAACAAAGGGAAAGAGCACCTTTCGTCCTAAGGGAGTTACAATATTAACTTTTCTCCGTCCTGATGATGGTCTTAACGAGCTATCCATAAAGACCGAAACGTCGACTCCCGGCCTTATCCAAAGGAGAATTATTTACATCTATATTTTTTGGATAGGCATTGCACAGGCTTTACAGTGATTTTGATTAAGTGTCTAATTTTTATCCTGTTTCCTGTTGTACATATTTTCTTGTATTGTATTTTCCCTTCACAACTGAAATTTGATAAAATCATTTTTTTGCCTATACACATGTCCATTGTTTATTACGTTGATTATATTGTGTTTATGTGAAGTATTGTCATATTTGGTTAATGTTAAGTGTATTTATGTTTACTGAACCACCTAGGATTAATTTCACTCAGGACGATTAAGTCACCTGCATATTACTTCGAAATAACTAACATAACTAAATCAACTCCTTTGGAGTCCCCTGTGAATGACAGAAGTGCAGGTGCTGTCCCCTGTAAATGAAAAAAGTGCAGGTGCTGTCCCTTGTGAATGAAAGAAGTGCAGGTGTCATCTCTTGTGAATGAAAGATGTGCAGGTGTCTCCCTTGTGAATGAAAGAAGTGCATGTGCTGTCCCTTGTGAATGAAAGAAGTGCAGGTGTCTCCATTGTGAATGACAGAAGTACAGGTGCTGTCACAAAGAGGTGTAGGTGCTGTCCCTTGTGAATGGAAGAAGTGCCGGTGCTGTCCCCTGTGAATAAAAGAAGTACAGGTGCTGTCCCTTGTGAATGAAAGACGTGAAGGTGCTGTCAGAAAGAAGTGCAGGTGCTGTCCCTTATGACTAAAAGAAGTGCAGGTGCTGTCCCTTGTTAGGTTAAGGTTAGGTTAAGTATTAAGCGCTCAAATTACCCTGGGCCATCTCGGCGCTGACTGGAGACTGGACTTCTGTAAGAGTGGAGCCATACCAGGGCATTCCTTAGAATAGGAAAGCTTTCAGAAGTTCCCTAAAAGTACCATAACTCGAGATGGCTCGTAGAGCCTGTGGGAGCTGGTTCCAATATCTGGGGGCCAGATAGGAAAAGGCTCTCCCTCCTGTCCGGGTGAGAAAGATTCGAGGAACTTGTAACAGTCCCTGTGTATTGGATCTAAGCGTCTTACAGCAGCAGTATTTAATCAGTTTAAGTTGCAAGTAGCAGGGGCCTTTATCGTTAAGAGCGTTGTGGGTTAGGCAGCAGATTTTGAAAAAATATCTTTTTTTCACATTGAGCCAGTGCAGTTCTCTAAGCAGCGGGGTTGATGAAGAGCCTGCCGAGCGATTTAAGATCATCCTTGTGTCTGTGTTCTGAACAATCTGTAACTTGGCCAGGAGAGTCTCACCCACTTCTGCCAGCAGGGCATTGCCATAGTCTAAACGACTAGTTACCATTGTGTGAACTAAAGTCCTATGATGGGAGGTAGGTATAAACTGAAGTATTTTCCAAAGGAGTCGGATACCATAATAGCATGTGCTGGTCGTGGTCGCAATATGGTCTTTCATGGACAGGGAGCGGTCAGTTTTTATTCCTAAGTTCCTTACGGAAAGTTTGGGGAAGGGAGCAGAGCCCAATTGGTCTGGCCACCAGTCGTCTGACCAGATGTCCGGACCTTTTCCCATTAACATGATCTCCGTCTTCCCTGGATTCAATTGAAGGTAGTTCCCAGTCATCCAGTCTGATATCAGCTTCATACCATTGGTGAAGCGTGTTTTTTCTAACTCTGGACATTTCCCGATAGTGAACATAAGCTGAGTATCATATGCATATGAGATGATTTCAAAGCCCAGCTGTTCCACAATCTGAGCCAGAGGGGCCATGTATATATTAAGGAGGGTAGGACTCAGACAGGAACCCTGTGGTACCCCCTTCTCTAAGGGCATTTTGGCCGAGGAATAGGGACCTAAGGTAACCATTTGTGTTCTCTCCAACAAAAAGTATTGTAGCCATTTTAAGGCTGTTCCTTTGTTACCGCAATCAGATAGTCTCTCCGCTAGCTTAGTATGAGAGATAGTGTCAAAAGCTGGGGAGAGATCTAAAAGCATCAGTATCGCGGAAGTGCCTGAGTCTATAGTCTGTCTTAATGAGTCAGTAACCTCCAGAATGGCGGTTCCTGTACTAAAGCCTGGGCGAAAGCCCGACTGTGAAGGATCCAGGATTTCACTCTGTTCCAAATAGGAACTAAGTTCATTTTTTATGATATTTTCCAGGAGTTTCCCCAAGAGAGATAAAAGGGAAATAGGCCGATAATTGCTAAGGGTTGCGGGGTCTGCTGTAGGGTTCGTAAGAATAGGGCGGACCACTGCTTCTTTCCAGGGGGATGTAATTATACCTGTAGATATAGAGCAATTGAAGATATAACAAATTGCTGGGGCACAGCTCTTGGCTAGGAGAGCCATGATTTTTGGGGGGCATGACTCATTGGGAGACCCTGATTTTCCCAAGGCTAAGCCTTTTAGGACCTCCTCAATGGTGACCAACTTAAAGCTCTCCGGAGATCAATTTGGTGTCTTCCGCTTCTCCTCCAGTTCGGCCAGAGTTGTGAATATAAGAAGTGCAGGTGTGTCCCTTGTGAATGAAAGAAGTGCAGGTGCTGTCCCCTGTGAATGAAAGAAGTGCAGGTGCTGTCCGTTGTGAATGAAAGAAGTGCATTTGCTGTTCGTTGTGAATGAAAGAAGTTGCAGATGCTGTCCGTTGTGAATGAAAGAAGTGCAGGTGCTTTCCCTTGTGAATGTAAGAAGTGCAGGTGCTTTCCCTTGTGAATGTAAGAAGTGCTGGTGCTGTCCCCTGTGAATGAAAAAAGTGCAGGTGCTGTCTCTTGTGAATGATAGAAGTGCAGGTGCTGTCCCTTGTGAATGACAGAAGTGTAGGTGCTGTCCCCTGTGAATGAAAGAAGCGCAGGTGCTGTCCCTTGTGAATGTAAGAAGTGCTGGTGCTGTCCCCTGTGAATGAAAAAAGTGCAGGTGCTGTCTCTTGTGAATGATAGAAGTGCAGGTGCTGTCCCTTGTGAATGAAAGAAGCGCAGGTGCTGTCCCTTGTGAATGACAGAAGTGTAGGTGCTGTCCCCTGTGAATGAAAGAAGTGCAGGTGCTGTCCCCTGTGAATGAAAGAAGTGCAGGTGTTGTCTACTTGAATGACAGAAGTGCAGGTGCTGCCCCTTGTGAATGAAAGAAGCGCAGGTGCTGTCCCTTGTGAATGACAGAAGTGTAGGTGCTGTCCCCTGTGAATGAAAGAAGTGCAGGTGCTGTCCCCTGTGAATGAAAGATGTGCAGGTGTCTCCCTTGTGAATGAAACATGTGCACGTGCTGTGCCTTGTGAATGAAAAAAGTGCAGGTGTTGTCCCTTGTGAATTAAAGATGTGCAGGTGTCTCCCTTGTGAATGAAAGAAGTGCTGGTGCTGTCCCCATGAATGGAAGAAGTGCAGGTGTCGTCCCCTGTGAATGAAAGAAGTGCAGGTGTCGTCCCCTGTGAATGAAAGAAGTGCAGGTGCTGTCCCCTGTGAATGAAAGAAGTGCAGGTGCTGTCCCTTGTGAAGGAAAGAAGTGCAGGTGTTGTCCCTTGTGAATGAAAGAAGTGCAGGTGCTGTCCCCTGTGAAGGAAAGAAGTGCAGGTGCCGTCCCTGGTGAATGAAAGAAGTGCAGTTGCTGTCCCTCGTGAATGAAAGAAGTGCAGGTGCTGTCCCTTGTGAATGAAAGAAGTGCAGGTGTCATCCCCTGTGAATGACAGAAGTAAGGGGGGGCGGAGCTTGCCGGCAACCAAGATGGCCGAATAAGCGTGGAGCTCCGCTACGTGGTTTACAAATATCCTAAATAATCCTGCACTAGCCTGCTATACGAGCGTTGGAACTGGCTCCACTGCACTTATGAAGAACTGAGGCACACAGCGATCTTTCTCAGAAAGCGCTGCGCTACTGGTGAGCGGAGTTTGGGGGCACGTTGGGGCAGCGAAGATACAGGCCGGATAGCCTCGGACTCGCGTGCGCTGCCACCCCACGAGACGTTGCACGACGTGCGGCCAAGGAGAGACGTTGCGGCGGGTGCCGTGCGGATCGGGACACTCGACCCTCACTGGGCAGCTAGGGGCGCACCAGAACACACTGAAAGGCTGCCCCGTACAGCGCCCAGGCTCCACACCATACCAGGGCTCAGGAAACCGACTCAGACGTTCTAGACTAGAAAATTTCATGGGACCAAAACCGTCATAATCAAAGCGGCAGACGATGTGCGAGCAATCCGAGACCAGGGTGGTACGGCAGTCTTGGTATTGCTGGATCTGTCTGCGGCCTTCGACACGGTCGACCACAAGATCTTGGTCGACCGTGTCGGTAAAACGGGTGTCTGCCAAACAGCAATAAAACTGCTTGCCTCGTTCCTCAAGGACAGAACCCAGGCCGTCACCTTGGGGCCATACCAATCTGCTCAGTTGTCTCTGCCGTGTGGAGTACCTCAAGGCTCATCCCTGAGTCCGACACTATTTAACATCTATGTGTTGGACCTTGCTAGTGTCATCAAAAGCCATGGGATGAGCCTAACCTCGTACGCAGATGACACGCAACTGGTACTGGCCATCAAAGGTGACGGAGTGGAGGCAGCCCAACGCTTTCAAAGGGGAATGTTGGAAATAGTAGAGTGGATGACAATAAATTGCTTGAAACTCAACTCGGAAAAAACCGAGGTAGTTATTTTTGGTCCACTTTTACCACCTTGGTCTTTATTTTGGTGGCCATCTACTTTTGGAGTACCCCCTACTCCAGTAGCCAAGGTTAGAAACCTGGGAGTCACCTTTTACGAGGGCCTCACTTTTATGGACCATGCGAATAACGTGGCAACGACAGCTCACTACAAATTACGCATGATCAGAAAAATAAGTCAGTTCTACCAGCAGCTGCCATTAAAACTCTGATCAGCTCCTTGGTCCTTTCGGCACTCGACTACTGTAACGGTTTATTTCTAAACACCCAGGTTAGGGTTCTAAAAAAGCTGCAGTCAATACAAAACGCTGCAGCACGCCTACTGTCAGGAATACCAAAATTCGCTGCCATATCGGAAACAATATAACAACTACACTGGTTGACCATCCAGAATCGGGTCAAATTTAAATCGCTATGCATAGTGTACAAATCCTTAAACAACAAAGGTCCCCAATTTCTAATGGATCAGCTGGTTCCATATCAACCCCCGAGACAGATTCGGTCCACTAACCTTAACCAGCTAGTGATCCTCCGGTCCATAACTGTATCTTGGGGTGATCGTCGCTTTCTGATAGCGGCACCCAAACTATGGAACACTTTGCCACAGGACATCAGATTAAGCCCGTCACTCTTGCAGTTCCGCAAGAAACTAAAAACCTGGTTGTTTGACCAATAGTTTCACTCCCTGAACGTTCCCGGATGCTGCAAGCTGGACTGAGCAATATTGATGCAAAGATTTTAGCGCCAAGACGCCTGCGGGTATTTGTCAAGCTCTATAAATGGCAATAAATAAATAAGTAAATAAATAGACTCACCGAGGCAGTGGCGCGCAAGACTCGGGAGGCGGCGGCCATTGGCGAAACGTGGTGCAGATCCATACACCGGAGGTGAGAGAAGCGGGGACTTGCCCTAATAGCCAGAAATACAAGAACTTTATGATCCTGGTGACAGCTCGAGGGGCGAGATAGCACCGATATCGATGCGCCTGTGAGGCCCACCAAGTAGGTGTCTGGCCCACTGACTATGTTCCTGGCGCAGCGCTATTGACATACCAGCCGCAGGGAGAGTGCATTACCCCACAGATCTGGGAGATAGGCGGCTGCGATCGTGCCCATTTCAAAGGCTGCGGTGCACACAGATGGGTTCTGACCAGACCTCACGCAACACGGCGAGGCCTTGAACCACCTTTGGCCGGCGGGAAATGCCCTGAGTGTGGGCTGCGGATGTCGTCTCACCTCCTGCAGAGCATTGATGGACGAGTCACCCTGCGAGGCGCACAAAGCCTTAAAGCAAACTAGCGGAGCCACCGACCTGGCAGAGGGGAGCCCTGGGCCGCATCTCGGAACTGCCACTACACAGCTGAGGCACGCGGAGGCCGGCTGAGGCCTCAATAGTTACTACAAGACCTGCAGCACAATTAGCCTTCTTCGCAACGCAGTAACTTATAAACAACCTCAGAGCCTATACTGCACAGCGGCGCTCACAGCGCTTTGCGTCATCTGTTGCTACATGCGGCTGGGACCTAACTGGATCTTACCATGCTTTCTCTGCCTGGGAGCTGTTTGCCAATTCGGTGCTCTGCAGGATGGGTAAAGGGGAAAAAACCCAGAAGAACATCTCCTTTGATCTAAGACGCACGAAGTCGCAAGACACCGCGAACTCGGATAAGGTGGCCTTACAGGAAAGCGATGGAGAGGCAGCGGTCTCGGACCTAAAGAATATATTAATGGCCATGGAAAAGGGCCTGCAGAACAGCCTGACGGCCTGGGCTCTAAAATGGATGCCCTCACTTATAGGATGGATAGGATGGCGGAGCGGATCGACAAACATGCAGAAAGGTTGGACATGTCCGAGAGGAGATTAACAGAGGTTGAGGAGGCGCAAACGGAACTAGACACAGATCACAAAAAAATAGAAAAGCTCATGCAGACCTTACAGGACAAAGCAGAAGACTTAGAGGCGAGGTCCTGTCTCTGCAACCTAAGGATAATGGGCCTTCCGGAGACAACGCCGACAGGCAACATGCAGAGATTCATAGAAAAATTGTTGACCACTCTACTGGGGGAAGACTCTTTTTCCCAGATGTTTGTAGTGGAGCGCGCCCACCTCTCCTTGGGTCCGCGTCCGCGCCCGGGGGCCCCACCGCGACCGATCATTGCAAAATTGCTCAACTACAGAGTCAGAGACGTTGCTCTACACTTGGCCAGAGATAAAAAAATCGCTGCAATACGTGGGATCGGAAATATCTTTGTATCCTGACTTCACCGCCAGAGTGCAGGCCCCATACAAATGCCAGCTTAAGGACCTTGGCCTAGACTATGTGATGCTGTACCCAGCGAAACTGAGAGTCAATAGAAAGGGGCAATTCCACCTGTTTACAGATCCCTGAGCCTTACAACAAGCCCTCAAGAACTGGTCGAGGGACCATCGCAGGGAAGTCTTGGAGCTGAGGGAAGTAGCCGGCGAGAGCAGTCATCTAGATGAGCAGGAGTAATGACCTCTAAAGGTTGCTTCATAAGGCGGTGTAATGGCAGAGTTTTTGGCTTTATTTAGCAGTGATATAGATCATTAATCTTGCTCGCATCTAGTATAGGTATTCATAGCCTGTGTTGGCCCTTTTAAGCCTTTTTTTCCAGATCTAGAAGAGGATAGCTGCTTAATATGCCTTTATTCTTGACTTTAACCTGTCTATTGCCTATTGGCTTTGACATATTAGACACTTTGGTATGGTTTATGTAGGTATTCTGACAGAGCTAAGGAGCATTTCACCCCTTTCAGGCCTACAGGCCTAGAGCTAGAGGGACTCCATCTTGATGAAGCTGAGAGGCTTTTCAGGGCAAAGGCAAAGTTTATAGTTAAGGCTGTTGTTCGCTTGGAGAGAACCGGTTCAGGCTGGCCCTTATCGAAGGAATGTATTTTTCTCCACTCCGAAGACACAACTTCAGGCTGGCCAGCTGGGAACGTGTCCTTGGTACGGGGAGGTACAAGAATTTGGTGGGCGGCAGGTTACTGGCCGTAGCTTTCCATGAAAGGACAAGCTTCCATATTAGTGAGCTACAGGAGAGGAGGAGAGTTCCGTTCAGTTCAGTTCAGTTCAGTTTGGAGTGCAGCTCAGCATGGTGTGCAGTTCAGCGTAGTGCTCAGAACAGCTTGGAGCACAGAACAGCTTGGAGCACAGAACAGCTTGGAGCTCAGAACAGCTTGCAGAGAGAGAGAGAATGTCTGCTGGAGCTGCAGAATAGAGTGCAGTTCTTAAATGGAGAAAGAAGGCAGACGATTGCTGAAGATGAGGAGAGAGAAAGCAGTGCAGAGAGCATCAAAGAAGGCTGTCAGCTGGAGCAACTGAACCAGAGGCGTGGTGATGTGGTGAAGGAGGGAGAGACAGAGAGAGCCCTAATCCCACCAGAGGCAGAGAGAGAGCCCTAATCCCACCAGAGGCAGAGAGAGAAATCTTCCTTCTAATAGGTGAGGTAGTCTGAATTAGTTACACTTACACTTTATGTCTAATCTTTTCCCTTTCAGCGGAGTGTTCCTGTTATGTTTAATCTTTTCTCTTTCAGCGGTGTGTTCTACCTATAGTCTTTGTCAGTTCTGTGTAAAGGTTTATATTGTACTAATAATAAATGACCCCATTAATTAGTGAATTAGTGTGCATGAGTTCTTTTATGATAAAGTTATCCTGGCTTCAAGCCAGTTGCTGTTGAGCCACTGATGGATCAAAAAGGGGGTAGGAGCGCTTAAATCAAGACATAACTCAGTCACATAGTGTGTATATCTTTATCCCCATACAGTGAGGGTAATCACTCCTGGTAGGTATTACTGTTTGAACAGATGCTACCCCTGATCAGGTAAGTAATAGTGAGGGAGAGAGGAGACTTGCAACCAAGGGACTAAGTTAGTACACCATCCCATAATATTATTGTAGTAGCAGACCCTTAGTGAAGAGACTTCCCAATATATATATATATATATATGTATAGGTGTTCATAGGAATGTGGTCGTCGTTGATATGCGGCGTTAGTGAGAACACTGGGTGGGAGACCAGTGTGGATACCCACTGGATTGTGGCTTGAGTAAATGAGAGCACTAGGTAGTCGAACTAGTGTGTAGTTTCGCAGGATTGCGAACAGTTTGGAAAAGGGAGCATTGGGTTCTGCAGGCCCGTGTGTAGACGTACCGGATTGTGTGTCATATCTGCCCTAGGGTAGAACGGTCTGGGTCAGGGTGGCCGCGAGACCAACTGATGTAAATAAGTGTGGTGTAGGGTATGGATATCCCTAGTAATCAGTGAGTATTCTTAGTATCCCTATAGATTTAGTGTTGTTTTTAATAATATGAGCTTGTATATTGCGAGTTCCCCATCCTCAGGTAGGTACCAGGTGCCTGGATAGGTGGTCCTGAGGAGGGAAGGTGAGTACGTTCTGGCTGGGTTGGAGGGGCCCCTGGGGGCTGATCCCACCTACTCAGAAAATCCGGCCATTACATCTGGCGTAGTCGTCATTTTACAAAGCCTGTGTGCCTGGCCATGTGCTTAGATTGTTTCCCATGTGTTGTGTGGGAGTGCCCTGAACGCTGGTTCCATCAGGCGTAATGTTGCAGTTTATGTAGCCTGTTAGACCTATGGGCTTGAACAGTTGCAGCGTGAGGAGATTGCATTACATCATGGCATTTGGTTTATTCAGGGTGGAAGGAATGGTTTTCATCTTGGTGTTTAAAGTGTCAGAGTTGAAGGATGGCATTACATGAGGAAGCCAGTTACATCTATGTGATGGTCCAATTGTATAAATGTGTGTAAAAATGCTTTTAAATTGCCCATTAAATTGCTTGCTGCATCTGCTTATGCTGTGCAATGTGAAATGTGTTCATTGTAATATGATCTGTGGAGTTCTTTGAATATAGCTCCTTGTAAATATGACTTGTGAATAGCGCCATATTATTGTGGCTTGTGAGGTGCATGTTTTCATGTTGATCTGCTGTGTTCCTTGTGCATTGCGCCTTGGATACGTTGTTTGTGAAAAGCTTGTCTTGTAAATATGACTTGTGAATAGCGCCATATTATTGTGGCTTGTGAGGTGCATGTTCTCATGTTGATCTGCTGTGTTCCTTGTGCATTGCGCCTTGGAAATGTTGTTTGTGAAAAGCTTGTCTTGTAAATATGGCTTGTGAATAGCGCCATGTGGTCATGGCTTGGACAGGGCATGTTATCATTACGTTTGGCAGGAGAGAGCTGGATCTCTCTCGGGTGCTTGGGGATAACGTTTTGAAAATATGTGTACGTGTCATCTGTAAACGTGAAGAAATGTGCTCATGACTTTCCCATGTATCTGCAGACGTTGGGAAATGATTCTGCTTGAGCTGCCAAAGGGTTAATATCTTGAGTTGAGATGGCAGTCTTTATTTTTTACATGCTGTCAACATGCATGGTTATCTGACCTGACTATAAAAGTCAGTGGATTATTTTAAGGATTATTTGATGGTTTGATTTTGACTTTTGTTTTGGTTCCTTGGTCTGCCTATGTGCTTTGTCAACCTCTTGACAGGAAGGTAACATCTTGTGCTTTGCAAAGGGTTTTGTTCATTTCACATTCTTTTTGAAATGCGTCTACGAATTTTTGTTTGGGTTTGCCTTGGAACTGATGTGGTTATAAATCAACCAGTCGGATTACGGAGAGAGCTGTGTTCTTTTAAAATGAGTGAAATGTTAAGGAGGTGGCCCGTTAGAATGCATGCTACGGGCTGTTTTCATTAATTATTTCTTTGAGGGTTTTCCATCTAGACAGGAATGTGCTGGTTGCAATGATCACAGGTTGAGTATAATCAATCTTGCCCGACAGTGCATGGTAACATGTGCTTTTAATTAGTGGAAGGCAACCATGTGCCTTTGAAAGAACATTAAATGTAACATTATTATTTTCCCAAATGTAAATTAAAATGTATGCTTTTATAAATGTGTCAGCAAAACCTTAAATTAAATACAATGTTGAAATGTATCTGCATTTTATGTTGTTTTACAAATTATTTCTCTTTCAGCAGCTGACAATGGACCATGTTAATTCGTTTTTTTTCCCAAATGCAGAATGTATAATCTTGTGTGCATAAGTTAGTTGCCCCTTTCTAAATAAGTGCCCATATTTTAAATGTCTTGCCTTTAGCTGAATTAGTTGGACAAAAGTCTTTTTAAAAACTGGAGCTTTTAATTGGCAGTACACTGTAACAGAATTGTTTTTTTTTTTTTAAATGCTAGCTTTCGTTGGTTAGCACAAATCAGGCATGAGAACAGGCAAAGGTATTTGTTTGTCGACCTTGGCAGACCAGCTGGTTTGTGCAGACGAGTTTTTTTTTCCTTTGCTCTGCAGGTTTCGATCACGTCCCTGTTCGTTATGATTGGCTACAATCCAATTTTCTTCCGCGGATGGCTTGTTTATTTAAGGGAGGGGCTGGCTTAGAGAGGCTCATCATATGGCAGTGTTTCAAGTAGCTTCATACTGTAGCATGGCTCCTGCTCCGAAGGGAGGGGCTGGCTTGGTGAGGATTAGGGTATGTTAGGCCCTGCGTAATGTTATTAAAAGTTAAATTTTGAATGTTTTTAATTAATTAGGATATTTTCTTTTCAATAATGAAAGGCACCCGGGGTGCTTTTTAAATGGAAAATTTTATTTTGCAAGAATAATGATACTTGTTCTCTTGTTTCTAGGATTGCTGAAGTTGTGGTTGTGCGTGGGTCCCTCCCCCTTCCACTTATTTTCTTGTTTTAGCTTTTTACTTTCATGTTTTTATTTTAGTTTATTGTTTTTGGATGATGGAACCAGACCAGACCAGACCGGAAGGGTGATGGATGGCCGCATTGGAGGAAGTGTCCGGATACCGAGGATGCAGGGTGGTGGCCTACATTGAAGAATTTGGACTGAGTTACATAATTCCCTGGCCTGCAATTTTTGTTGACATCACTACGAGCAGGCCCCACTAGGCCCCACTTAAAAAAAAACAAACACAAACATGTTTCATTTGTGACAAAATTATACATGGATTTCGTTTCATAATCCCTTGGACAAGCAGGCCCCACTTTTAAAGAAAAAAACATGTCACCTATTATAGTTTTTCTGTTTTCTTCAAAACAGTTTTTGCCAATGAAGGACTTTTTTTTTGACTGGTGCTGCACACATGTGTTCCACAGTGTGATTTAAAAACTTGATGTTACACCAGCTATCTTGTAGAAATGGGGTTGTTTTTTTTTTTTATTGTTCTTACATTTTCACCTTGATTGATCAAAGGGTGGTTACCTTAAAATTTGGATTGTTCTGGGTGGTGTGTCTTTTAGTATGATTATGTATTAATGTTTGCCCAGACCTTGAAACAGTACTTCTCAGATTTCACCCACAAACAAGCCCCTACACCAATAGTTTCATGAGTCATCATTAGCTTAAGTTGCCTATAGTACGTAGGGCTCATTTAGGCCCTTTGTTGTTTTCTCATTAAGAGTTGAAACACATTTAGTTCTTAAGTTGACAATAGTAGGTAGGCCTCATTTAGGCTTAAGTTGTCCGAAGTAGGCCCCATTTAGGCCCCTTGCTGTTTTCATTCAACACATAAGTCCCTATATCACTAGATTTCACCAGTTATCATTAGAAGTTGAGGCACATTTAGTTTGAGGATGCTTTGGTTAGTTTCTGTTGTTATTAGATCCAATCTCAGATATGTTTCAGCATTCAAGTCAAGGGTGCTTTGATTTGTTTTTAGGTTTCTATTCCCTACAATTGAGTTTCAGGTGGAATTTCCTTGAGTTGTCATTGTTTTTAGGGAGGTTTTTTTTAGGTTTTGATTTGTTGATAGATTGTGTTGATGTTTGTTTATTTGGATGTTATTGTTTATTGATGTTCGCAAGATAAGGATCTAAGGGTGGATGGCAGAGTTTTTTGGGCTCTATTTAGCAGTGATATAGATCTTAATCTTGCTCACATCTAGGATAGGTATTTTTAGCCTATGTTGGATAGATTATGTTGATGTTTGTTTAGATGGTTGTTGTTGTTTATTGATGCTCGCAAGATAAGGATCTAGGGGTGCAATGTAATGGCAGAGTTTTTGGCTTTATTTAGCAGTGATATAGATCATTAATCTTGCTCGCATCTAGTATAGGTATTCATAGCCTGTGTTGGCCCTTTTAAGCCTTTTTTTCCAGATCTAGAAGAGGATAGCTGCTTAATATGCCTTTATTCTTGACTTTAACCTGTCTATTGCCTATTGGCTTTGACATATTAGACACTTTGGTATGGTTTATGTAGGTATTCTGACAGAGCTAAGGAGCATTTCACCCCTTTCAGGCCTACAGGCCTAGAGCTAGAGGGACTCCATCTTGATGAAGCTGAGAGGCTTTTCAGGGCAAAGGCAAAGTTTATAGTTAAGGCTGTTGTTCGCTTGGAGAGAACCGGTTCAGGCTGGCCCTTATCGAAGGAATGTATTTTTCTCCACTCCGAAGACACAACTTCAGGCTGGCCAGCTGGGAACGTGTCCTTGGTACGGGGAGGTACAAGAATTTGGTGGGCGGCAGGTTACTGGCCGTAGCTTTCCATGAAAGGACAAGCTTCCATATTAGTGAGCTACAGGAGAGGAGGAGAGTTCAGTTCAGTTCAGTTCAGTTCAGTTTGGAGTGCAGCTCAGCATGGTGTGCAGTTCAGCGTAGTGCTCAGAACAGCTTGGAGCACAGAACAGCTTGGAGCACAGAACAGCTTGGAGCTCAGAACAGCTTGCAGAGAGAGAGAGAATGTCTGCTGGAGCTGCAGAATAGAGTGCAGTTCTTAAATGGAGAAAGAAGGCAGACGATTGCTGAAGATGAGGAGAGAGAAAGCAGTGCAGAGAGCATCAAAGAAGGCTGTCAGCTGGAGCAACTGAACCAGAGGCGTGGTGATGTGGTGAAGGAGGGAGAGACAGAGAGAGCCCTAATCCCACCAGAGGCAGAGAGAGAGCCCTAATCCCACCAGAGGCAGAGAGAGAAATCTTCCTTCTAATAGGTGAGGTAGTCTGAATTAGTTACACTTACACTTTATGTCTAATCTTTTCCCTTTCAGCGGAGTGTTCCTGTTATGTTTAATCTTTTCTCTTTCAGCGGTGTGTTCTACCTATAGTCTTTGTCAGTTCTGTGTAAAGGTTTATATTGTACTAATAATAAATGACCCCATTAATTAGTGAATTAGTGTGCATGAGTTCTTTTATGATAAAGTTATCCTGGCTTCAAGCCAGTTGCTGTTGAGCCACTGATGGATCAAAAAGGGGGTAGGAGCGCTTAAATCAAGAAATAACTCAGTCACATAGTGTGTATATCTTTATCCCCATACAGTGAGGGTAATAACTCCTGGTAGGTATTACTGTTTGAACAGATGCTACCCCTGATCAGGTAAGTAATAGTGAGGGAGAGAGGAGACTTGCAACCAAGGGACTAAGTTAGTACACCATCCCATAATATTATTGTAGTAGCAGACCCTTAGTGAAGAGACTTCCCAATATATATATATATATGTATAGGTGTTCATAGGAATGTGGTCGTCGTTGATATGCGGCGTTAATGAGAGCACTGAGTATGAGATCAGTGTGGATACCCACTGGATTGTGGCTTGAGTAAATGAGAGCACTAGGTAGTCGAACTAGTGTGTAGTTTTGCAGGATTGCAAACAATTTGGAAAAGGGAGCATTGGGTTCTGCAGGCCCGTGTGTAGACGCACCGGATTGTGTGTCATATCTGCCCTAGGGTAGAACGGTCTGGGTCAGGGTGGCCGCGAGACCAACTGATGTAAATAAGTGTGGTGTAGGGTATGGATATCCCTAGTAATCAGTGAGTATTCTTAGTATCCCTATAGATTTAGTGGTGTTCTTAATAATATGAGCTTGTATATTGCGAGTTCCCCATCCTCAGGTAGGTACCAGGTGCCTGGATAGGTGGTCCTGTGGAGGGAAGGTGAGTACGTTCTGGCTGGGTTGGAGGGGCCCCTGGGGGCTGATCCCACCTACTCAGAAAATCCAGCCATTACAGGCGGTAAGGCACAGAGATTGCGATTAGTTAGGAGCTGTCCTCTGAAATCCGGTTGTACAGACTGAGATGCATTTTGAGACACCACCCCCACGTTTTGAGTTAACTAGTAGTAATGGACTTGGTCTGGTCTAGTAGCTCAGGGTGATAACAGATTCTGGACGCGACCTACTTACAGTAGTGCTGAACAGGAGATTGCGCCATGTTCATTGAAATGTAGAATGTTAGTTATAAATCCAGCGTGGGGGTATGACGCTGATTGATATCCTACACCTAGTGATGTTTGCCTTGATAGGCAAAGTTTTTCGCCCTCAGGGCGACTAGTGCCTACTATGTACCACAAAGTGTAGCGAGCGACGTGCCCACAGTGTAGAGCACTCTAGCACTAATTACTGGTGGCATGGCGACCTCGGCCCCCGCGTGCAATGCTACCATTACACTCACTGAAGTTGTTTCTTAGGAAGTTGAGGGTTAGACAGGGGGGGGGGAGGGCTCGGCAAGGCCAAATTGAGGGCGGTCTGCTGTGGGTTAGGGGAAGAGTGGTTTCATAGTTCTCTACGCAAGTGGAAGAGGGGGACAGTTTTTTTCTATGTGTGCGCACACTGCCTACTTGGGGCTCACGAAATTTCTAACCACACGAGCTACACACACTTAAGAGACATGACAAACACCGTAGAGTCGACTGTACATGATCAGCCAGCTGTGCTCAGAGCACTCACATGGAACGTTCGGGGCCTCAATGCCCACCGAAAACTTTGCAAGGTCTTAAGCTATTTACAAAGACAGATGGTAGACTTGGCCCTCCTACAGGAGACCCACCTTCCACTCTCAAGTAAGATGCTGCTCAGTAGGGGACTGGCAGGTAACTTCACAGCGGCAGGGTTTACCACACACTCCAGAGGCGTACTGACATGGGTCAACCCGAGATCGAAACTGACGCTGACGCTTCTGAAGGCGGACCAGGAGGGCAGATTTGTGATACCACACTGTGTGGGGATGGGGTTGGATCTTGTAGTCATAAATGTGTATGGCCCGAACTACGACTCCCCGGAATTCTATCATGACCTAGCAACAGTTACACGCACTTATTCCACTACGCAGATATTGTGGGGGGGTGACTTCAATTTAGTGCTTAACACGGCCCACCGCGCAGGCCCTCAGCTGCTGCGCAAACATTACTAGCGGAACTCACTAGTATGGACCTGGAGGATGTATGGTGGCACAGACACTCAATACAGGGAGGTTACACACACTACTCGGCCTACCATGACATCCACACCAGAATTGACTACTGGCTGGCATCTACCTTCATGTTGGGACGCATCAGGGATTGCACAGTGAGTCCAGGCTCGCACGCTGTCTGATCACTCCCCGCTCCTGTTGGTTTTAGCAGCTCCCTCGAAGTGGATCCCACCATTCACATGGCGTTTCCCTCCATACTCACTGCTTGATCCGCTGTTCAGGGGTAAGCTGGCGTAAACGATTGATACCTTCTTTGAGACTAACATTGGGTCAGTAGACAGCTTCCAAATGGTGTGTATGTATGTATGTATGGATGTATGTATAGGCATTTATATAGCGCACTACTTACCCGGAGGGTCCCAAGGCGCTTCGACCGCTGCGAAACCCTTCCTGGCTTCCCTGAGAGATGGTCCCTTAATGGGTATCTCCAGGGTGAGACCAGGCATCCCCGGCGGTCTGGTGGGGCCGTTAGTGAAGATGAGGCAAGCTAATGCCCAGAGTTGCCGAGTGTGATCGCTGATCAGAGTGGGCACCGAGGCGAGAGAATTCTCGAGTCCGCTGACCCTGGTCCAGAAACCTGCCGCGCCGGGAATCGAACCCTGGTCCCGGGCCGTCCTCTGCTCTCGGGTCTGCCGCCTCTAACCAGTGAGCCACACTACTTCACTAGGGTGGGAAGCCTTTAATGTATACATCAGGGGCATAGCCATGTCGAAACACTCTAGTGTGCTTAAATCGATCAGACTGAGACTGACAATGTTAGAGAAACAATTAGCGAGTTTAGAGCAGCGGCAGCAGAACACGTCAGACACGACAATAGCGGAAGAGATAAAGTCCCTTGTAACTGAATATAACGAGGAAGCGGACAGGGAAGTGCAACACATGGGGAAATACGCTACGGCGCGAACTTATGGAGAGGGGGAACGTCCAAGCTCGTTACTAGCTAGATTACTTAAGGGCAATAGGAGAAAGTCCCACATCACAGAGTTGAAAAGGCCTGACAGCCAAGTGGTCACTGACAACACTGACATAGCACATGAGTTTAGGAGCTATTACGCAGATCTATACTCCTCGAGAGGCGGTAACGTGTCAGAGGAAATCACAGATTTACCCATGCTAGCGAACACGCACCGTGAGTTCCTGATGCTACCGATAGAGAAAGACAAAATCACGGAGGCTCTGGCGAGCATGCACTCTGGGAGCGCGCCAGGGGCTGATGGACTCACAGTTGGCTTTTACAAAACATTCCAGGACAAGCTGATCCCACACTTATCCACACTGTTCGATGACATCTGTGTTGAGGGTAGCATGCCGCGATCCATGAGGGAGGCCCTTATAGTCACAATTCTTAAGCCGGATAAGACACACGACGAGTGCAGCTCGTATAGGCTGATATCACTCCTCAATGTGGATGCAAAAATCTACGCCAAAGTGCTTGCGACTCGACTTGCGCTGCTGGCACCCAAGCTGGTTGCTCCAGAGCAGGCGGGATTTATTCCCAGTAGAAATTTGACCTATAATATTTGCACAGTTCTTGGAACTATGCAGCTTGTTAAACAGGATGCGAAGGCTATTGCGTTTTTCCTGGATATGGAGAAGGCTTTCGACTCAGTTGAATGGCCCTTCATAAGACAGGTGTTAGGGCGCATGGGACTGGGAGAACCATTCCTGCAGATGCTGGGATCCCTATACCATAAACCGACGGCTAGGTTCCGACTAGGCGACTTGGTGACGAACCCCTTCCCAATTTGTAGAGGAACTAGACAGGGGTAACCATTATCCCCCTTACTGTACGCTCTGGTTGCTGAGCCGCTTGCCTGCGCGTTACGTGAATACCACAGCAATGAGGGCGTGAGTTTCCCCACATATAAAATAGTGCCCTCAACGTTTGCAGATGACACCTTGCTGTATGTTAGGGACCGAGAGAAGAACTTATCGTCTATGCTTAGAGAGATAGTCCATTTCGGAGCGCTCTCTGGACTACGGGTCAACTGGTCGAAGTCAGTGGCCTTCCCCATAACACCGGCGACCAGCAGATTTGAGATGGAATTCCCGCTACAGTGGTCTGTGGAACCGGATAGGTATCTAGGAGTACGACTGCACCCGGACTCGGACACTCTATTCAGAGAAAATGATGGGGTAGCATACAGCAGGCTGGAAGATGACGTAGAGGCGTGGTGCAGACTGCCACTATCCCTTATGGGGCGCATAGCCATCATGAAAATGGTTATACTGCCTAGATTCCTATTCCTATTCAGCGCCATTCCGTTGGTATTGTCGAAAGCCTTCTTCCAAACAATGACGCAGCTTATGATTAAACTAGCATGGGCAGGCAAGCAACCTAGGGTGAAATGGACGGTCTTTACTCTACCATACAGTGTGGATAGATTGGGAGCTCCGGAATTTGAGATTTATTACAGGGTAGCACAAGCCGCCCACCTCCACACCTGGATACACAGAGATGCGAACATTCCCCATGTGCTAATGTAACATGTTTTTGCGGACCCACTGCCTCTCCCGGCCACGATTTTCAGACCGGTGGACCGACGGACGGGCATATTAGACTCTATCACTGCCGAGAACAATGCCTGGCATTCTATTTTGCAGGCACAGAGTGGCGCTTTGTTATATTCGCCGAGCTTACCCCTGGAGTGGGCTCTTTGGCTACCGCCAGTTAGGGAGAGAGGAGTGGTGCAAGCACTAAACGCATTGGGCATATGATTGGCTGGTGACCTATTCTTGGACGGCATGGTCAAGACCTGGGACCAGACAGCGGTAGATGGTGCAACAGCTCCACTGCTGCTTCGTTTACAATATCACAGGGTGCGAAGTGCCCTTTCTGATCTGCTAGGGCCAGACATGGCGGAGCCGCCAGAGGTTCCGGAACTCACATATGTTATCAAAACGGAGACGCCCTGAAAGATAATAACAAATTTATACAAAACGGCACTGTCACACCGAGAGCATCCGCTCATGAAAGCCAGAACGGCCTGGTAAAGAGATCTGCAGGTCACCATTGACGATGACATGTGAAGGGATTGTTGCACGAGCACTAAAAAGATATCACTAAACGGTAGACACAGACTAGTGCATTTCAAATTTCTTCAAAGAGTGTACTACACCCCGAGAGGCTCCACAGATACGGCCTCAGACAGTCGGCAGAATGTGAACGGTGCCACAAACCAGTTGCCGACTTCATGCACCTCGCTTGGCGCTGCCCTGGGGTACTGCAATACTGGGACAGCATCTTTACGGCAGTGAACGCAATACTGGAACTTGAGCTGACCCCGGACCCAGCGCTGGCGCTACTTGGCCACTCCAGAGGCCTACCGGTGGCAGTTAGACGACTTGTAGACATGGGGATGCTAATAGCTAGGCACTTGGTGGCGTGCTGCTGGATGAGGGGCCCACTCCCGACGGCTAAGCGATGGACGCGTGACTTGTTGTACTGCTGCACGCAATCCGAGAATTATAGTGTGCTATTGCCCCCGACAAGTCGACCAAAGAACTTTTGAGGCCTGTACCAGACACATCTGAGAGCGGGAGACACTGGGACCACTGAAGCAGAGGGACCGATAGTTACGAGGCCGCAGTCAGTTGAATCAAACGTACTAGGAGTTGACTAGCTGACACTATCAGGAGGGGACACATACAACAGGAGAACCCTAGAGCAGTAGAGGGATCGTAGAGGGGGGAGTGGTCAATAAGGGTTGGGGGCGCGGAATACTGGCGCACATCCACTGAAGCTCAGAGACATTCAGATAGGTGAGAGGCTCGACACAGGCTAAGATTTGTCACAAATGAGGATTAGGGTGCTAGATCAGACAGTGGCTGACTTTAGGTTAGAATTGACTAGTGTGTGATTGCGAGCTTAGGTATTCGCTAGCAGCGGGCGGTTGTGTGTGTGCGGATTGGGGTAGGAGGTATTGTTTGCTCTATCTTAATATGTCAGAGGGTTATGAATGGTGGTTTATGGAGGGAAGACGCAGAAGCAGATAGGGGCAGGGGGTGAAGATAGGGCACCATGGTACTCTCGGGAGGGGAGTAGTATGGTATCCTACACTTGAACACAAACGGAATGATACGCAACAAAATGTCTGCCCTGCCACCGGACCCCAGGGTTGTCGGCTAAAAGGCTGTGTTAAACTCACAATTCTATGTTCTATCTTTCTAACCCTAATGCCGCCGGCCTACTGGTTGTAGGCTAATGGCAGGATGTTATCATTGAAAGGAGCAATGAAGGTTTTTGAAAATTAAAAAAAATTAAAAGGTGCTGTCCCCTGTAAATGAAAGAAGTGCAGGTGTTGTCTCCTGTGAGTGACAGAAGTGCAGGTGCTGTCATAAAGAAGTGCAGGTGCTGTCCCTTGTGAATGAACGCAGTGCAGGTGCTGTCACGAATAGGTGCAGCTGCTGTCCCCTGTGAATGAAAGAAGTGCAGGTGCTGTCCCTTGTGAATGAAAGAAGTGCAGTTGCTGTCCCTTGTGAATGATAGAAGTGCAGTTGCTGTCCCTTGTGAATGATAGAAGTGCAGGTGCTGTCCCTTGTGAATTTAGGAAGCGCAGGTGTTGTCCCTTTTGAATGAAAGAAGTGCAGGTGCTGTCCCTTGTGAATTTAGGAAGTGCAGGTGTTGTCCCTTGTGAATGAAAGAAGTGCAGGTGCTGTCCCTTGTGAATTTAGGAAGTGCAGGTGTTGTCCCTTGTGAATGAAAGAAGTGCAGGTGTCTCCCGTGTGAATGAAAGAAGTACAGGTGCTGTCCCCTGTGAAGGAAAGAAGTGCAGGTGCCGTCCCTTGTGAATGAAAGAAGTGCAGTTGATGTCCCTTGTGAATGAAAGAAGTGCAGGTGATGTCCCTTGTGAATGATAGAAGTGCAGGTGCTGTCCCTTGTGAGAGATAGAAGAGCAGGTGCTGTCCCCTGTGAACGAAATAAGTGCAGGTGTCGTCCCCTGTGAATGACAGAAGTGCAGGTGCTTTCACAAAGAAGTGCAGGTGCTGTCCCTTGTGAATGATAGAAGAGCAGGTGCTGTCCCCTGTGAATGAAATAAGTGCAGGTGTTGTCCCCTGTGAATGACAGAAGTGCAGGTGTGTCACAAAGAAGTGCAGGTGTTGTACCCTGTGAATGACAGAAGTGCAGGTGCTGTCACAAAGAAGTGCAGGTGCTGTCCCTTGTGAATGATAGAAGTGCAAGTGCTGTCCCCTGTGGATGAAAGAAGTGCAGGTGTCGTCCCCTGTGAATGACAGATGTGCATGTACTGTCACAAAGAACTGCAGGTGATGTGCCCCGTGAATGAAAGAAGTGCTTTCTTTGGGATTCCATATTCCAAGAGTGGATAGATGGAGTCTTACTGAGCTAGACGTCCGTGGCCCTCAGGGCTGAGATGTTTGCAACACACGCCTTATTCTCCCTTGAAATGTGAGGATGTCCTCTTTAATGAATGCCTGTCCATTGAGGTTAAATACACTTCACACATTATCTTAGAGTCTAAACTCATGTTTTAGGATGTCAAATGCACAAATTGGCATATGAATTCAGTTGCACAAAAACCTGTATTTGTAGTGAAAGAATCTATGAATGAACGCATACTTGAATAAAATGTGGAGCACAGAAATGGGAAAACTGCAAAGCATATGATAGTGTTCTGAAAATGCGTTCCAGGTTTGAATGTTTGGCATTCGGCTGCTCGCTGCAGGTTTGTTGCCTGGAATCTAAGGAGTCACCCTCTCTAGTCCAAGCTCCTCACACAGGTGACTGATGTCAGCTTCAATGTAAGTGACCAGTACATTCTCTTCCCCTCTGACTGTCTAAATAAACTTGTTGCCATCCTGTTAGAAATGGGGTTGTTGGTTGACTGGGGTGTAAACCTTAGTCAAACAGCATCCAGTATCCTGGTCAGGGTAAATGTCAGGAAAACCCTAAATTAACCTTTGCCCACCCTCTGGTAGCTTGCCATAGAGCAGTCAGGTTTAAGTTAAAGGCAATGTGTAAAGTATTTGTGCAACAATTCATATAGTAAACCACTTGAAACACCACACAAAAAGATGCCACATCAGTTAATAAAGATAAATCTGAATTTAATAAATAAAACAAGACCAAATCGACAAAGATCCAATAAGTAGAAATGTAGTTATTCATTTGTAAAGAATAAACTTTAAAATAGTGCTTAAAAGTAAGAAGTGCCAACCTAGAATATCTGGTTGTGCCGGACTGGGACAAAATCAAAAGTTCAGGCCGACCGCGATTGTGCGCAGGCCAGCTACAAGGACCTAGTTAGGCCTGTGAACCAAAGTACCTTTAAATCCTGGTTGCGGAGCATTGCGTCGGTCTGAAAGACAGATGCGTTTTGCATTTGAAGCGATGTGTAAGTTACGACTTGCAGTGATGTTGCGGTGCTAGGTTCTGTTGTGTTCTTGATTAGAAGAGGGCTTACAATAATAAGGGCAGTGTCAGGATGCGTTCGTTTCCGATGAGCGATGAGGCTGTGATGCGGTCCTGTAGCGTCGTCGAGGCTGCCGTCAACGAGGGATGCGAGGATCTGGCATCAGGAAAAGCGGTGCACAGTGGCGGTTTCGAAAGCGATGACGCACTAGTCCCAAGATGCAGCATCGCCAGTCTGCTGCATTGGTTCTAACTCACGCAGTAGTGGTCATGCGCCGGTCCTCTTCAATGCAACAGCGACAATGCGTTGGTTCTGCTCCCGCATAGAGGATGCGTTTGGCCGCTGGAACAAACACCTTATGCCCACTTCCTAAGGGTCCAGGACTGGGGTGGCAGCACTTGGCTGGGTAGGCTCTGAGATGGCAGATTCCAGGTGCAGGAGCACGGTGGCTGGAAGTCTTTTTTGTCCAAGAAACTTCATTTCAGCAGGCCACCCAGGTAGACCTTGGAGTCACTCTGAGTTCAAGTGATGCAGCCTCAGTCCTTCTCACCCAGGCAGGGAAATAATAAGCAGCAGGACAGCACAGCGAGAAAGGAATCCATCAAAGTATCAGTCCAGCAGTGTGGCAGCCCTTCAGCTGCACAGCAGGGTTTCTTCTTGCCAGAGTATTCACAGGTCCCGAAGAGTACTGAGTTGGTGGTGTCAGAGGTCTAGTACTTATACCCAGTTGGGACTTTGCAGTGGGAGGGACTTCCAAGCAAGCCTTTTGAGTGCACAGAGGTCCTGCCATTCCTTCCCTAGCTCCAGACTCACTACAGAGGATTATGCAGCCCTTTGTATGGTGTCAGAACCCAGCCTATTCATGTTTAAGTGAGGCTTTGTGCAGCTCCACCTTCCCATCTCCCAGGATGGCCATCAAGTCACACCTAAGCTCCCATTGTGTGTGGCTGTCTAAGGGGAATACACAAACCCCATTTGTCACCCACCCCAGACACGTGAATAGAGACAGGCAGCAGGCACCAAATGGCTAAAGTAGGAAAATATCAGAACGAGAGGGAGACTGCACACCTTCCCTTCTATATGTTCAACTCTTTTCTGTGTGATGATGAGATTTTAGTCATTTTTTGCATGCAGGCTTGACGCATGCTCTGTCCCACTAGCACAAATATGAAATTCAAAAAGTGCCTGGTGCATCGTTGCTCCAGTTTCAAGCCGTACAGCCATGTAGGCAACAGTTGCAAAAAACAGTCCAATATTTATTCCTGTAATCCTTTTTATTATCCACTTTAATTCCAGTAGTTTTCCATGATACAAAGTTCACACAGAGGCAAAATGATTCGAAACTTTTAATGCTTAAGGATTGCCCATCCAGGCTTTTTACAACAGCAGGGTAGATCACATTTCATCTCGGTTAGCAATACAAATATTCTCCCAAAGCATTTCGCGCAACAAGCCCTTCGTCAGTGGTAACTTTAAATTAAAAACAACCCATCAGCAACCATAAATGATTCTTAAACATGTTCAGTGATAAAAATAAAACCATGCGCAGCGTATAGTATATCATGTGAATGTGTCAACATCACCCACAAATCATATTGAGACCAAATATGTCACTACTTTTGTGCCCAATTATCTGCTCGAAAGGACTAAACCGTAAAAATGTACAGTACTAAAATGTACACTGTTGCACTGAAACTGAGTTAGACCCTGTGCTTGACTGGCCCAATATCTGAAAACAAACATGAACCTAAAACCCACCCGAAGTGCTGCAAATATGTGCTTTACTTCTCCAATTACTTGACACCCAGACAGTGAGGTACTGGGTTTTTCAGAACCGGTACCGAACCGGTAACCCAGCGGTGTCAGGGTACACCCGAAGACCTTGAGTACTTTCCTGATTCAGACCACAGAAACACGAGTCTTCTAGGTGAAGTCAAAGTTGTAATGTATTAGCTGCAACCAAGTAACAAGCGTCCTAGAAGTAAAACAGCATGTAGGTTCTCAGGAGACTGCTCAATCTTACAGAACCAGGCTTCTCTTTTTATGCAGAAAAATGGGCTCCAGGCAAACATTCTTAAATTTACAGTGCAAACATTCTTAAATTTACAGTAGGCTATTCACATATTTTCATTACAAAGAAAAGGCAGATTCATGCTGAAATTTCACATTTCAGTGTGTCCAGTTTGTGAATATTTACCCGGCAAGGCCCAACATTCTCATCAGATATCGGTGTACCCCCAATACAACCGGGCTCCTCCTCATCATAAAGCAAAGAAGAGAATAGAGCAGGGCCAGGTGTGAGCAAGATTAGGCAGGGTGCGTGTGCGATGAAAAGGGTTTTATGGCCTGTTGCGCCTTGATGCTATCTCATTCGGCCACTGGGAAAGGAACTGACCAAACAGGTCCGGCCTAGGGCAAAGGCTTCAGCTTGCCCAGGTCAGAGAGGAGTCAATCAAGGTGTACGTGTCCTTTTGAATCGGATTTGACTGTATAAAAGGGCCTATGTAAAGGGCAACTCACAAAATGGCTGCCGTATACAAAATGGAGGCCAAGGGTGCAGAACGCAAATGACGATTTCGAGGTATAACTGTCACTCGAATATGACGAAAATGCTTACACATAGTGTACTAGCCATTTCCGGTCTTTTGATATGAAAATCGTCATACTACGATAACGTTTTTATTCACGAGTTCGTGATTTTTAGAACTACAAACCCTCCTTTTGCCCTTACATAGGCAATTTAACCTAACCTCATGCTAATCTGAGTCCAGGTCTATATTCCTAAAGTCATTGAGATGTTGCTGTAACATCATTCTAGTACTTAGCTCGTCTCTTGATACAGGTTTCCTTACACATGATGTAGCGCAGAGGCTACATATTGCAGGAGCACACTGCACGCACAGACAGAACAGAAAAAGAATTGCTAAGACCATCCCAATGACCATCAGAATTTTCCATCCCCAGGTGGATATCAGTTCCCAGAACCATCCCATTAACGACCAATCTCCTTTATCCACATGAATAGATTCGGAAATCTTATACAGTTTGGAGATGGCCTGGAACACTGTTGGAGCGTTATCTGGTATGAAAATACAGCAACTCGATTGGATCAATTTACAGACCCCACCTCGGTCTGCAAGAATGACATCTAATGCGACCCTGTTCTGAAGGGTCATAAGTCGGTTCGACTGGAGCTCAGCAGTCAGATTACTAAGGGCACCAGCCGTCTCGATCACGGTGGATTCAACTACCCTTGTCAACTGGCGAATGTTCCTGCTGTTCACCATAGGCCCCCAAAATGGCAGAAAACCTTTTGCGAAATCCCCAAACTCTTGTTCCGCGGTGTCGTCTTTACTCACAACACCCCTAACTGTCCTTGTCCTATGGTAATCTACTGCGGCCCTGTAAGTGGGTGGCAGCAGGAACGAGATGAAACATGTGCCTGAAAATTCAGGGAGCAGCCATGTATATGCTCTATCGTGGCAGATGAAATATGTACCCTTTGCTGCCGAAAATGAAGGGGGATGTCTGGGACGGGAAAACATATGTTTCGGTACAGACACTATTCCCTAACTGAGCTCTGGGGTTTTTGCCATTTCCTTGCAGACACAGGAGACCTTGATGGGGCACTATCCAAATTGGGGAGAATTTCTTTGCTCGCTGGCTCACACTTAAGGAAATTCCATACCTTGTTATATTCCATCTACTGTAGGCTTCTAGTTCGTCTCTGGGGAGAGTTCTATATGTGTCGATATTTTGGCTCATATTCCTGATTCCTACTAATAGTGCCCTGTTGCTTGAGTTTTTCCCTGTGGAACGTGGGGAATATGGTTCGAGGGAGAATAGGAACAACGTCTGAAATGCCCACAAAGATCCGTAATAACTAAATGGCAGGACAAAATACGGGATACCCTTATCGGTCGTGTGTGGCATAAGTCCACATACCCAACAATTTGTCGTATTTATTACAATCTGGTGTTGGTGTAGAAGTTGAATGAATGAGTTATTTATGAACTCCAATCTTCTGGCAGACTCGTGTTCAGGAAAAGGGTGAAAAGAGTGTGAGAAAGCAGTAGGAGGAGGTATGGGCGGTGTAGTGGGTGCAAATGAGACTCGAAAGGTGAATAAAGCATAGCCTATAAAAAACATTATTATACTACACAACATGAAAATGCATATTATTGAAAATTGTATGTTTGTTATTACAGTGCATATTCTTGCTTTAAAGTTCACGGGTTTGTTAGGTCTCTCCATCTCGGAAAACTCCATCCACTCTAATTTGCTGCCCGCGGTGGGAGGTTGTTTCTGCTGAAGAGTGCCTCTGTCAGTCCAGGGTAACTCCCTTGAACCAACAGAACTGTCGTCCTAACCGTCTCCAGCTGCACTCCAAAGACTGTGGCATCCGCGACCCTAGCAGCAGAACCGGATGGCGGTTCGAAAAAACAAAAATAAGCAAGTTTCCTAGATGAGAGCTGCACAACACATTTTTATTTATTTATTTGTCCATAGTCATGGGTCTTGGCCTCAAATTTTAGCGGTTCCTGCCGGGCTCTGTCTGGTCCAGAAACAGGAGTTCAGGCTCCGCAGTGTTCAATCGAATCGATGGAGGCACAGCTTCTTGCAAAATGTTGTTGTTTTCTCTTTCAGAGTTCATTCCCTTTATACGAGCATCGCTAAAAGGTATGAAGCAGGGCACAGTCTCGGCTTCGGAGTCGGCAATGTTCTCCTGGACCCACTGGTCATATGCAAAGGTAAAGGGATTCGTTTAACGTGCACACCATGCACCCAACTTTTCTTGCCGTGCACTCGGACTGCGGTGCGGGTTGCCAGCAGCACTTGGTGGGGTCCCGTCCAGCGAGGCTGTTCGTTCTTGCTTCGCTGAAAGTTACGCACTAAGACCCAGGTGCCGGGTTCAATAGTGTGGCCTGGATCATCAGAAGCTGGTGGTAGGGAACTGTGAACCTGTTGGTGCAAAACACATAATTTAGTTGTCAGTTCATACAAATAGTCAAGCAGCACAGGATGCTCTACTTCACTAAACTTTTTGGGTCTAGGCACTCCCCATATGTTGGCCGGACGGCCGAAAACTATTTCATAGGGACTAAGTTTCAATCTAGAGTGCACAGTCATTCTGGTGGATAGGAGTGCTAAGGGTAGAGCGTCAGGCCATGTAAGGCCAGTGCTCGCTTGGATTTTGGCGAGTTTTAGCTTTAGGGTGCCATTGTAGCATTCTACTAATCCAGCTGATTGGGGGTGATTTGCAGCGTGGAACTTCTGTCTGATGCCTAGCCCTTCGCACACTTGCTTCATCACTCGACCCACAAATTCACTCCCATTATCACTCCAGACCATTCTCGGCATTCCAAATCTCTGGAAGAATTCTTTGACAAGGGCTTTCGCTGTGGACAAGGTAGTATTGTCCTTAAGGGGATATGCTTCCACCCACCTGGAAAGGGCGCAAACAACAACGAGTACATATTTCAGGTTGTTGCACCTTTCCATGTGGATGAAATCTAGCTGCAAAACCTCGAACAGATACGTAGGAGGTGCAAAATGACCAGCTGGAGTTGGGGTTCCCCTACCAGGATTGTGTTTCAGACATACCATGCAATTTTTGACTAAATTCTCTGCACACTTAGGGATTCCACTATTCTGCCATACCGGGGCCAACAACTTGCAGATTCCTTTCACACTAATATGAGCCATTCCATGGGCCATTGTCACCACTGCAAGCACGTACGCATCGGGTAGCAGCCATCTCTGATGCTCTGACAACTCCACCCAACAACCATTCGCATCCATTTTACCCGTACTTTCTCTCCACGTGTTCAACTCTTTCTCTGTAGCCTCAGATTGAATGGACTTCACACTCTCTATTGTGTCCTCACACATTCCAACATCACCAACCCATCTTGCAGGGCCTGCAACATACATTCGGCTCATCGCATTCCTTGCAGTTTCTTTTGCTATTCTGTCCGCAAATGCATTTCCACGACCAACATCATCAGTCACCTTCTTGTGGGCACTACATTTAACGATCACGACTTGCAGAGGCAAGGTCAGTGATTCAAGAAGCTCATTCACCAACTGGCCATGCTGGATCTTATCTCCATGCGAAGTCAGGAACCCACGTTCTCTCCACAATCATCCAAAACTGTGAGCCACTCCAAACGCATACTGGCTATCAGTGTAGATGGTCACTTTCATCCCTTTCGACAACACACATGCTCTTGTAAGTGCAATCAATTCTGCTGCTTGGGCTGAGTTATGCGGAATACGTGCAGCTTCAACAATCGTATGCAAAGTCGTGACAGCATATGCTGCAGTTGTGTCACCATTCGGAAGTTTGAAGCATGAACCATCCACCCATAATGTACTATCACATTCAGCAAGAGGAGTATCCTGGAGATCTATTCTCACTTTTGTTTCTTCTTCTGTTCTAAGAAAACAATCATGCTGCTCGTCAACATTCCCTGTCTCAACTGGAATCGGCAACAACGTGGCTGGGTTGAGTGTGCTGCATCTTTTGATGTGCACATGGCTTGCTAACAAGGTTAGTTCATAACCAGACAATCGAGCACTAGTTAAGTGCTGTGTCTTTGTCCTGTTCAATAACGTGTCCACTGCATGTGGAACCATGACCACTAACGTGCTATTCATCACTAAACCAGCAGACTGTCAAATAGAAACAGCTGCTGCTGCTGTTGCTCTTAAACAACTTGGCAATGCTTTAGCTACTGGGTCCAAAGTCGACGAAAAATGTGCACATGGACGCTGCTTGTCCCCAAACAACTGTGTCAACACGGACAATGCACAACCTTCTTTCTCGTGGACGTACAATGTAAAGGGCTTACTGTAGTTGGGTGTACCTAACACAGGAGCCGAACATAATGCTGTGCGCAATTCAGAAAAACTTTTCTGACACTCTTCGGACCAAGGAACAAGATTGGGTGTATCTTTGCACGTTAATGCCACCAAAGGTTTGGCCAGCAAAGAAAAATTTGGAATCCTCTGCCTACAGTACGATGTAATACCCAAGAAAGCACGTACTTCTCTCTGTGTTCTGGGCACACTCAATTTCGTAATTGCCTGTATTCTTTTTTGGGTCAGTTTCCTTCCCTCCTTCGATAAGAGATGACCTAAGTAGGTCACTTCTTGTCGACAATATTGCATTTTAGACAGAGACACTTTGTGATGCAGATCACACAAATGACGCAACAGAGACAACGTTGCTTCTTTACAGATTTCCTCAGAATCTGCAGCAACAAGCAAATCATCAACATACTGAATTAGGGTAGCGCCATCAGGTAAAACAATCGTATCAAGCTGCGTTTTTAAAGCTTGACTATATATTGACGGACTTTCACAGTAGCCCTGGGGAGCGCGTTTAAAGCGGAAGCTTCGACCTCCTAAACTGAAGCCAAAAATATCCCTACTCTCCTCAGCAATGGGGATGCTGAAGAAAGCATTCTTCAAGTCAATCACCGAAAACCATGTTGCAGAAGCTGGAATCATAGTCAATAGTGCAGTAATGTCGGGCACAACTGGGAATTGTGGTACAACTATTTTATTGACCTCTCTAAGATCAATCACGAATCTGTAAACAGGTGGCTGGGAAGGGTCAGTTCGTTTCAAAACAGGCAGAACAGGACTATTGCAAACGTTGCCTCGTGTTTCTTCGATCACATCTTTTTCAATCAGATCATAAATGATCGCTAGCAAAGCTTTTTCGCCTTCACTAGAAATTTTGTATTGGGGAATGCGCGGTATTTTAACATTGGCTTTCAATGTCACAACATATGGTGGTATTTCCAAAAGACCTACATCATTAGGACCAGTAGCCCAAAGAACATTAGGGAGAGATGACAATTCTGTTGGAAGTTTGTCCTTTGACAAATACATTTGAGAAATCACTTTCTTACCCAGTGTAAGTTGTACTCCTGAAGGAGAACAATACAAAGTCGCATATAATCTTTTCAACAGGTCTAATCCCAACAAGTTTTCACCACAACCTGTGGTTAGAATAAGGGGTGCCTCAAATTCGCAAGGACCAACAGAAAGGGACAAAGGGTCAGAAATCGGATTTCTAACTGGGGTGCCAGATAAACCTACTGATACATTCGTTTTGCCAGACAAAGGTGCACCAGGGAGTTTAGAGTGCATAATAGAACTCTTTGTAGCACCAGTATCCAACAGAAAAGGCTCTGACACACCTGATGTAATCACCTCAACATAAGGTCCACTCTGATCTACTGGAACTGAAACAACTCCCTCTCTTTGTCTATGGCTGTCCTAGCAATTATTACTTTCTGTCTGCTCATCTTCTGCATAGTAATTATCAGCATAGTACTGAGCTGTCCTACCAGATGCGTTATTCTGCTGATCAAACCTGTTCATCGAATTTTGAGGTGGAAGAGACTGTGCGTTTTGGGGGAAATTTCCACGCCCTCTACCTCTAGTTGCTTGTTGAACACCTCGACCTCTTACACCAGTAGCACCATTTGCACGCTGTAATAAAATAGGACAACTATACTTAAAATGACCCTCTTCCTTACAGTATGAACACTGGTTGGGGCCTACAGGGACACGATGTTGAGTATACTCAACTCTTTGCGAGTTCCTTTGATACTGTTGAGGCTGCTGATAGTTGTTCGAATAGTTACTTTGAGCACCATTATTTTGACTACCACGTGGCGGGTACGCTTGCTGTAACTAAACCTTCATTTTCAACTCTTTAGTTTTCTTTTCTACACTATCTTTCTCATCTTTATCTCTGTTTTCGTAGTACTGTGCAGTAGCCAATATCTGTGCTGAAGAGGAAACTGCCCAAGAACTCTCTGAATCTTTCAACTTTTTACAGTGAATGTGCAAAATGCTTTAGTCACTTATCAAGCCTCCAAACACATCTGCGAAGACACACAGGAGAAAAACCATATCATTGCAGTGAACGTGCCAGTGCTTTTATAGTCTCTTCAAAATTAAGGATTCATCAGCGAACTCACTCAGGGGAAAATCCATTCAAGTGCATTGAATGTGTGAAGAGCTTTAGTCGATTATCAATTCTACGAAGACATCAACGAACACACACTGCGAAAAACTATACGATTGCAATGAATGTGGAAGTAGTTTCAGCGATTCCTCAAATATCAGGATTCACCAGCAAACACATGCAGGGGCCAAGCCATTCAAGTGCAGTGAATGCGTGAAGAGCTTTAGTTGGTTATCACAGCTACAAGTACATCAGCGAACACACACAGGGGAAAAGCCATTTAAGTGCAGTGAATGTGTGAAGAGCTTTAGCCACTCATCATCTTTCCTAAGACATCAGCGAACACACACAGGGGAAAAACCATACCCTTGCAGTGAATGTGCTAAGTACTTTAGTAGGTTATCACATCTACAAAGACATCTGCAAACACATAATGTGGGAAAAAACATACTATTGCAGTGAATGAGGCAGTAGTTTTAGTGACTCTTTAGTAGTAAGGATTCATCAGTAAACACACACAGGGCAAATCCATTCAGTTGCTGTGAATAGCTTTATTAAATCAGTACATGTAAATGAGAATCAGTGAACACATACAGGGGAATAGCCAATCAGTTGCAAGGAATGTGTGAAGAGCTTTAGTCGATTACCAGACCTACAGAGTCTTCAGCGAACACACACAGTAAATGACTACATAATCGCATGAATGTGAAAGGAGTTGTAGTTACTCTTCAGCATTTACGCATCATCAGCGAACACCCACTAGGGAAACACCATTCAAGTGCAGTGAATGTGTGAAGAGCTTTAGTCAATTATCAACCCTCCAAACCTCCAAACACATCTGTGAACACAGGCTGGGGAAAAACAATACAATTTCTAAGAATGTTGAAGTAGCTTTAGTGATTCCTCAAATCTCAGGATTCCTCCAAGAACACACATGGGCAAAGCCATTAAATCGCACTGAATTTGTGAAGAACTTGAGTCACTTATAAGGCCTACAAAGACATCAATGAACATAGACCGGGGGAAACATTCAGTTCAGTGAATGTGTGAAGAGATTTAGTCAAATATCAGACCTACAAAGACAAACAAATACGCACTGGTGCAAAACCATACCATTGCAATGAATGTGGAAGTAGTTTAGTGAATCTTCAGAAGCTATAATAGAAAACCTCCCGGGGGTTGGGGTCCCGCAGAGGTAAGAGCCCCTTCCCTAAATAAATAAGTACAGCCCTGGGGGTGGGGTCCCCGGGGCCTATAAAGGCTCGGGGAGTGGAGCTGCACAGAAAACCATAAATAAAAATAATTTAAAAAAGAATAAATGAGAGGCATAAGCCACACATTTATCATTTATTGCTCCTTGAAAGAGTTCCCTATAATGCCCTGCAGGTGTTTTTGAATATATGTTTGCAGCTTGGGTGCTCCAAGAAGGCAGAGGGGGACGACAAAGCATGTTAGTAACGTTTTGGGGGGCTGCATTGAGTGCAGCAGCTTTCCAGCAACATTTCTAAAAAAACATGAAGTCTCCTAGGTCTTTGTATCCATGACCCCCGGAGAACTTACCATATTTTTTTTAAAACACTCCTACCTGGAGCTCTATGGTCTTCAGCTGGAGTGCAAGGCCCTCTTGTGTTTTTTCTGATTCAATTTTGTGAGCTGAAACAATCTTAAAAGAAATATTCAGAGATATGTTGGTTTTATTTAAAAAAAAATCTCTGGTTCTTTCTTTTAACATTTTGCAGGCCACAAACTGCTTGGATAATAAACACTATGTGAAACAAAAGACTCACAGACATGATTTTTTTTAATTAAAACCTTATTAAACATTTTTGTAATTAGCAATATTATTAAACATTGCAGTGTGTGAATTTCTGAAATATAGATTTGAATAAACACATTAATGATTTTTGGAGAAGGATGATTTGTATATCTATTATGCTATATATGCATTATGTAGATTTATATGCTCACCCCTTGATGAAGCCAATAGGTCCACATATTTCGATGTTGTGACTCTTTAACAAAATCGTTAGTCTACCTGAGTGGACCCAGGACATTGAGATGAACCGCTCCCTGCGTGTGCCAGAAGGTCGTGTATGGGGCGGGGTTAGCTGCTTGCATGGGGTTGGGTGCAGGGCCTGGTCACATGCCACCCTTCAGCCAATCTTACGACGTGTATGGCAAAAGGTCATGTGTGGGGTGGGGCTATACTTGTATGAGAGGGGTTGGATGCAGGGCCTGTCTGCCAAACCTCTAACATAATGACCGTGTGCATGGGGGTTGGCTGCCCTCTGGGAGTTTAAGGCAGGGCCTGGCATCAGAAAAGGCCCTGTGACTGACCCCACGACACGCACAAGCAAAGGCTGTGTGCGGCACGCGCAGGCTTTATGTATCGTATTAAAAGATAATCCTTTATGTTAAAAAAAACCTAGAAATTCTCTGAAAAAAACAAAGGGTAAAGTGACGTTACAGTTATGAGTTGTAATAATATCTTTCTTTACATAAAAAAATGTCATAAAAATTCAGGGGAAAAAACAAAGGTTAAACTGACAATATAGTTAGGTGAGAATTTCAGTGACAGTGTTGCATTTCAAACTGAAAAAACACTAAAATTCACTAGTTATAATTATCCTTGGTAACTATAACTCGTGCCCTAAAGTAACTATAAGTCATACCCTCCCCATGCACAGCTAATTACCCCACATATTACATCACTCGTGACCTGTTCTGTAACATCATTAATATCATCGCATCAGTATTTCAAATGAAATCATTGATACCTGAACTGTGCATGGTGGCCGTGGGTCACTCATATATTATTAAAGCATCATAGAGTAACACACGTCATTTACAGGCAGCACATTTTCTGACCACTAGATTTGCAGACAGCTTTACTGATAAAGGTGTCTGGCACACAAATTCTGATGTATGGAAGTCGGGTTTCAGTGAATATCCTTTGTGCATCACCCAGTAAAACTGTCTTGATTTGTTTTGATCCTTTTAAAATCTTTGTTCCAATCACGCTTCAGAATTGCAAAATAATGGATTTCATTTTGCTTTCCAAACTGCTGATATATTCTGAAATAAATCAGCAGTTAAGAAAGGTAAGATGTTGTGTGTTAGAAAAAATTACACCCTACAACCTTTCCTTTCACACTCTATTCACACCAGCGAGATTGTCACATAGTTCACTTTAAAAACACCAATCGCTTTGGAATCAGAGTAAGAAAAGTAAACACCAATCCCCATGTTAACAGCGTAAGCAGGAATTTGTCAGAAGACGACGCCGTAAGTGTAACCTCTGCCTTTAAAGCACAGCAGATGTGATGAGATAAATACGAAATGTAAAGGCACCGTTATTTATTACTCTTTCACGACACCCCAAAAATTAACTGGCAGCCCACAGTTAGGGGAATGCAGTTCTATGATATTGATTGATCTACTTATTGGAATATACATGATTTCTAAAATAAATGTTAATCGATTAATTTACTCAAATTCTGTCAACTCTTCTGTGATTTTCTTGCTTTTGGAGTGAGAGTGCTTGAAATATATGTCTACGTGCCTCCTCATCAGGAACGTGTGAGGGACCCGATGTACCACTGTTGGTCCGTCAAAGCTTAAAGCGGTGGGCACAGAGACTCAGCTGGAGGGTTTCAGTATCATACCTGTTTATCAATACTACTCTTCCTCACTGACTGAAATAAGTGACTGGATCTGGTCCCCTCCTCCCTGGTCCACTAGCGGGGGGGTTCAGTCTCATACCTGTTTATCAATACTACTCATCCTCACTGATTGAAATAAGTGACTGGATCTGGTTCCCTCCTCCCTGGTCCACTAGTTGGGGGTGGGGGGGTCAGTATTATACCTGTTTGTCAATACTACTCATTCTCACTGATTGAAATAAGTGACTGGGTCTGGTTCCCTCCTCCCTGGTCCACTAGCTGGGTGGGTTCAGTATCATACCTGTTTATCAATACTACTCATCCTCACTGATTGAAATAAGTGACTGGATCTGGTTCCCTCCTCCCTGGTCCACTAGCTGGCTGGGTTCAGTATCATACCTGTTTATCAATACTACTCATCCTCACTGATTGAAATAAGTGACTGGATCTGGTTCCATCCTCCCTGGTCCACTAGCTGTGGGGGGTTCAGTCTCATACCTGTTTATCAATACTACTCATCCTCACTGGTTGAAATAAGTGACTGGATCTGGTTCCCTCCTTCCTGGTCCACTAGCTGTGGGGGGTTCAGTCTCATACCTGTTTATCAATACTACTCATCCTCACTGATTGAAATACGTGACTGGATCTGGTTCCCTCCTCCCTTGTCCACTAGCTGGGGGTGGGGGAGGGTCAGTATCATACCTGTTTATCAATACTACTCATCCTCACTGATTGAATTAAGTGACTGGATCTGGTTCCCTCCTTCCTGGTCCACTAGCTGTGGGGGGTTCAGTCTCATACCTGTTTATCAATACTACTCATCCGCACTGATTGAAATACGTGACTGGAGCTGGTCACCTCCTCCTTGGTCCACTAGCTGGGTGGGGGGGAGGTTCACTATCATACCCGTTTATCAATACTACTCATCCTCACAGGTTGAAATAAGTGACTGGGTCTGGTCACCTCCTCCATGGTCCACTAGCTGGGGGGGTTCACTATCATACCTGTTTATCAATACTACTCATCCTCACTGGTTGAAATAAGTGACTGGAGCTGGTCACCTCCTCCTTGGTCCACTAGCTGGGGGGTTCACTATCATACCTGTTTATCAATACTACTCATCCTCACTGATTGAAATAAGTGACTGGATCTGATTCCCTCCTCCCTTGTCCACTAGCTGGCTGGGTTCAGCATACATTGTAAAATCCAGTTTTCATGATGTAAACAATAAAGGCAAGGGAATTACCTAGGTTTTATGATCAAAGGAGAGAGAGAGGAACGAGAGACGCTAGTTCTTTTCCCCTAGGGTATTGTAGTTTGAAAACAAGAACTAGCTCTGTCACTGTGCCATGTGTCTGTGTGGGAAACCATTTGTTTTTTATGAAGGTCCTCACCCACCAACCTAGTTGGTGGCATGCTTCATCATCGGGCCCCACTCGTGGCATTGAGTGTGCCTCAGGTGTGCTGTGACGCCAGATTACTCCGGAGCGGGTTTTATTGCGTGTGTGTTGCATGAGATTTTAAAATACTGTCCTTGGGGTCCCAAAGATTGCTTTATTGGTGGGCCCCAGGCAGTAATTAAAAACAAAGGCTTTGGACGTGCATGGTAGACTTATGGTCTCCAACGTCCAGTGCGGTTGACTAGTTTCAGCCAGGCCTTTTCTTCTACTGGCTTTCTTCAGGACCTATTATGCGTAACGGTGTTACAGGGATCTTTATGTTTGTCAGTGCCCTGTGTGTAAAGCACGCGATAAGGTGCTTGTATATGCAAGAGGTATTTCCTCTCAGTTTGTACCTGTTAGGGATTTAAAAGAAAGACAGACAAAAAAACACATAATGTAAAGGCACATAGTATTCGGCCATATACACGAAGTGAGTCAGCGCCAGGTGCCTAAACGTGTCAGCGAATAAGGCGGTAGTGTTGGCGCTGGTGGCGGAACGTGGCATGTAGCCGATCTCATTATATATGCAATATGGGGGCTAGTGTCTAAATGCGGTCAAACATTGCTGTGAAGCACTGCTTGTACATACACTCAGGGGACAAAGCTCCATGGACCTCTGCCGGGGCCAGGACCTTTTTGCACTCTGGAATCAGTGGAGAGAAAACAAAATGTCATTGTGTGGGGGAGGCTTCGGCCATGTGCTACAGGCGGTAAAGGTAGCATGACTGGCAGCTGTACCGCGAGCGGGGCCGGCCTCTATTACTTACTTTGCATGGTCTCCAGACCAGAAAGGAACCTGTTGTCCGGTCGTGAGCTCTGATGGAAATGAGCTCCTGGAGTTGCGGCATTTAAATACCTTAGCGGTATCACAGGTGTAGCTCATTGCTAGCAAGAGTGTGTAGTGTTCTCCCCGATCTCGCGCTGCTCACAGGAGGTGTGTCAGGTGGGGTCTGTATTATTTTGGAGATCATAGTAGTAGAATGAGGTTTAGGATGAGTCAGAGAGTGGAGGCAGACAATATATATTGAGAGAGGTATAGGGTGAAATATAGGGTAGTGCATTGGATACACCATGGCTAAAACACTTCCGCAAAGGCAATATCTCTTTGATTGGTCAGACCTGTTGGCTTTGCCAAAGCTTGTTTTAATTTAACTCTATGGTCCACTTGTATTACGGCAAGAGCAACGGCCATTATCACTTCACTCCCAATTGTGCCATTTTAGAGGTGCCGTATAGGAAGCGTGCTCTCTAGTCTTTGCTAGTTTGGATATGCCATCCATCCACAACCTATTTTAGACTGGCAGCCGTGAGAAGCACGCTAAAGGTAAGCCTTTCTCCGTCCCTCTATGCCCAGACCATGGCAGGGCCCAGGGACACTGCCCAGTCTTCATTCCGTGGGTCGATAAGCAAAGACTCAATACTACTGTTAAATTATTTGCATTTGTGCAGCATTGAGCCTATTAATTTGAAGTTCCTCACTGGTGCAACCGAGTAGCTAAGGCGCAGCACACACATTTCATCTTTACCCTCTCTCCCCGTATCTTTAGAATTTCTAATCGAACTGTAAATCATACTTGTCAGAATCTCAATATAACATGAATTCTAATCAATGTCTGATGGTTAAACCTGTGCCTGAGGGGAGGAGCCTGGACAACGCATTTTGATTCTGCATGAATAGCAGAAACCGGCTTAGAGCGGGCTCGGACCCTGATCTTACATTCTTCCTGGTTATTGTTTCAAATTAGCCAAAGGACCCATATGATTATTTACAAAAATAAATGTTTAGTCTCCTCATTCACTATTGAGACATTTTTATTTACAGAATATATTCTCAATATTTTTCATTCAAAATGTCATTTAATATAAATGAATCCAATAAAATGGCACATGCTCTCTGGCCCTGTGAAGAACGTTATTACTTCAATACCGGAGTCGATCTCTCTAATCTAGAAACTAACAGTTTTATCCTGCTTTAAGATTTTAATCTCCCTGTGGACAGGGAGTCTGACAAGGAACTCATAGAGTTGCTATTTATTCAGCCTTTGATTTGTTGTAACTTGCACAAGGACCAACTCACTGAGCAGGCCATAGTCTTGCCCTTGTCTCGTACTCCAAGCTTTCGTCACCACTCTTTCTACTAACACCCAGGATTTGAAACTACTGTTAATGGAGCTGCTAGAATTCAGTTTACTCCACAGCTATTTTTCATGGAAAGACAAATGGTTTCAACAATTGACTGGTACCTCAATGGGCAATTCGGCAGCACCTGCCTATGCAAATATCTTCATGCACAGGTTTGAGCAGGATCATATTATCAGTAAAACAACGTGGAAACATCATCTGAAAATGTTTGTCAGATTCATTGATGACATTTTTTTAATATGGCAGGGTCCAGAAGACATTTTGCTTAACGAGCTAACCCAACTTAACTCTATTGATCCACGGTTACAATTCACCCATGAAGTTCAATCACACTCCATAACTTATCTGGACATCAAGATTACCAAGACCATCACAGGATTTGAAACAAGTTTGTTCAGAAAAAAAACCGACAGGAATAACACGGTACACTATTCAAGCTTTCACCCTCTATCACTCAAAAACCATTTACCTTAGTCAACTCATTCGAGCCAAAAGAATAACTTCCAATCCCAATAAATTCATTGAAGAAGCGAACAACATAACATCACGCTTCAAAACCCGAGGGTACCCGGACCAGATCCTTGAGCAGGCAAAACAACGATGTGCAATCAAATCCAGAGACGATCTTTTGAATTCCATTACAGCACCCAAAACAGAAGTCATAACTATGGTTTCCAAATATTCCACAGCAAGTCGTAAAATCAAACAAATCATCAAAAGACACTGGAATATTTTGAGAATTGAACCCGACTTCAACAAATTTTTTGAAAATGAACCTATTTTTGCTTACTCCCGAGCTAAAAACTTGGGAGAACTCATCAAACATCCTAAAGACACGAACCAAACTTTCAAAGGAACCAATCCATGTTGGAACTGCAGCCACTGTAGCAGTGTCATAAAAGGCACAACAATCAATCATCCCATGAAAGGGCACCAAATCAAAATAAGAGCAACAGCCACTTGTGATACATCCAACGTTATATACGGATTGAAGTGCCCGTGCGGCAAAATGTATGTTGGACAGACCGAGAGAAAGCTTAAAACAAGACTAACTGAGCATAAGTCTAACATAAGAACCAAACAAATTAAAACCACCATAGCGCAACATTTTCTTGAAGCAGGCCATGGCATCAGCCAATTGCGTTTTTGCGCATTGGAAACCATCATCAAGGAACCAGGCAAAGACAATCACAACGAACTCCTGAGATGTGAAAATTATTGGATTTTCACACTGTCCACCATGAAACCACATGGACTTAATGACCAAGTCGAATATACTTGTTACCTATAACCCCATTTTTGGGATTTCCCTGAGTGCGACCATTGGTTAGCCCTGTATGATACATCTTATTTATGGTTCATTTTTTTCATACACATTGTTTTATATGTTTCACAGGTTTTATCCCCATTTAACCACATTTATTATCACATGTATATTTTTTTCCCCACCTTATTATTTTATCAGGTTTACACACAGCCATATATTTCATGTGATTCCAATGATTACTTTTGTGTATTGCCTGGGCATATTTTTGTTATTAGTCCCATTTTCAACATGCCGGCACTTCTTCCATACTTGTATCACAGCTCGTCGTGATGAGTCCTTTGTTTCTGTTTATGCACCGCACTAACACCAGCGTCTTACGTAACTTAGCAACCGACAGCCTTTATCCGCTTCCGGGAATTAACCACACGCTTAAACCCGGCACCCGAACGTGGAATCTTTCTAACTCTCAACAGCACGTCACGGTAAGCCTTTTGTAAACTTGCACCCTGCCGTTTCTACTTTCTGGTATCTAAAACACGCTGACGATATTTCACCTCACCTTTTGGTACACATTCATTACGCATGCTGTACACGCGTTTTTACGCGTTCAATTCAACTTTGGGGTCAATATCCTATCACTGCCCTTACACTACGGCATGGATTAAATTCACCAGGTAGTCGGCACACATTCTTTAGAGTAATTTTTTTCCACTTTCACTATACCCTTTCCCGAGCACTTATTTTATCAGCCTTGCACTGTGATGATTTTTATATTAAGTTTGTTTCCTTATACATACCTCGTTTTTCTTTATTGACAGACATTTATCCCCTGGAAGAAGGTATTTATACAATGCCGAAATGCATTGGGATTTATTTGAGTGCACTTTGTAAAACTGAGAGATTCTTCTGAATTAAAGAATTCCTTGTGAATACAACAAGATGAAACAGCAACAATAAAAGCACATATGGATAAAATCACTTGAATCTATCGCTTATATTGGTGAAACCTTTATACAAGGACTTTTGAGGAGCCCGGAGGACACTTCTCATTATTATGACCCCACACCTCGTTAATGAACAGTGACCCCCCTCCAGCCCCTCTGTGCTCATCACTATGTCCCCTCCCCCATGTGTCTCTCACCGTGATCCCAAGCCTCCGTGTGCTCATCATTATGTCCCCACTCCTCGCAATGAACAGTGACCCACTCCAGCCCCTCTGTGCCCGTCACTGTGTCCCCTCACCCTGTGTCTCTCACTGTGATCCCAAGCCTCCGTGTGCTCATCATTATGTCCCCACTCCTCGCAATGAACAGTGACCCACTCCAGCCCCTCTGTGCCCGTCACTGTGTCCCCTCACCCCGTGTGTCTCTCACCGTGATCCCAAGCCCCGTGTGTTCATCATTATGTCCCCACTCCTCGTATTGAACAGTGACCCACTCCAGCCCCTCTGTGCCCGTCACTGTGTCCCCTCACCCTGTGTCTCTCACTGTGATCCCAAGCCCCCGTGTGCTCATCATTATGTCCCCACTCCTCGCAATGAACAGTGACCCACTCCAGCCCCTCTGTGCCCGTCACTGTGTCCCCTCACCCTGTGTCTCTCACTGTGATCCCAAGCCCCCGTGTGCTCATCATTATGTCCCCACTCCTCGTATTGAACAGTGACCCACTCCAGCCCCTCTGTGCCCGTCACTGTGTCCCCTCACCCTGTGTCTCTCACTGTGATCCCAAGCCTCCGTGTGCTCATCATTATGTCCCCACTCCTCGCAATGAACAGTGACCCACTCCAGCCCCTCTGTGCCCGTCACTGTGTCCCCTCACCCCGTGTGTCTCTCACCGTGATCCCAAGCCCCCGTGTGCTCATCATTATGACCCGATGCCTCGTTAATGAACAGTGACTCCCTCCAGCCCCTCTGTGCCCGTCACTGTGTCCCCTCACCGCGTGTGTCTCTCACTGTGATCCCAAGCCCCCGTGTGCTCATCATTATGACCCCGCGCCTCGTTAATGAACAGTGACCCCCTCTGTGCCCGTCACTGTGTCCCCTCACCCCGTGTGTCTCTCACTGTGATCCCAAGCCCCGTGTGCTCATCATTATGTCAATAAGGGTTGCACCTACACAGTTTGTGTGACTGTCTCCTGGGGCACAGAAGTGTGCGATATATCTGCTAATCATATTTCTTCAAAATTAAACGAGTAACGCTGTGGAGTGTATCTTCAGAGTATTTTAATCATATTTCATTTATCAATTTCATATGTTCCTCTTCAATTCCACGAATAAACAAGTATTCTAATGATCAAAAGTAAACTTCGATAATCATCATTCCATGGTTTTCATATTTACATTCCATTCCATTCCAATGCATTTCAGCAATTAGATGCCTTCATCAGGGAAATCTGCAGAAACAAATAAAACTTTCTAATATTCTACCTCTAGAATAAATGATATAGAAATGTACACTATTGATACTATTAAATACTGAATACATCGATTAATATGATTGATAGCCTATTCTATTTGCTTTTTGCTTAATGTTTTCATAACTCATTGTCTTTAAATATGCACATATCATGATGGTATAAACGGATTGAACTGAACCATAACTAAAAGTAATTCCTGTGTTCACCATGTATACAGAGGTGTTCTGTTGAGGATTCTTGTGGAAATAATAATTAAACTTCACATGCTAGCAGGTATACATGTTGTCTATTACCTGGTGGTCTCATAGGTTAATTCAGAGTGTCAACCAGTTTAATCGTTAAAGCATTTGTCGCTACATACATAGCTAATGTGAATAAGTATCGTACCATAATACCTCATAGACTATAACAGTATTCCCTACACTTCGCAGAATGCAACAATGTGTATACACACTGCGTCCCCTCACCCTGTGCCTCTCACCGTGATCCCAAGCCCCCGTGTGCTCATCATTATGACCCCACGCCTTGTTAATGAACAGTGACCCCTCCGACCCTCTGTGCCTGTCACTGTGTCCCCTCACCCGTGTGCCTCTCACCGTGATCCCAAGCCCCTGTGTGCTCATCATTATGACCCATCGCCTCGTTAATGAACAGTGACCCCCTCCAGCCCCTCTGTGCCCATCACTGTGTCCACTCATCCCATGTGTCTCTCATCATGATCCCAAGCCCCCGTGTACTCATCATTATGACCCCACGCCTCGTTAATGAACAGTGACTCCCTCCGGCCCCTCTGTGCCCGTCATTGTGTCCCCTCACCCCGTGTGTCTCTCACCCCGTATGCCTCTCACCGTGATCCCAAGCCCCTGTGTGCTCATCATTATGACCCGATGCCTCGTTAATGAACAGTGACTCCCTCCAGCCCCTCTCTGCCCGTCATTGTGTCCCCTCACCCTGTGTGTCTCTCACTGTGATCCCAAGCCCCTGTGTGCTCATCATTATGACCCCACGCCTCGTTAATGGACAGTAACCACCTCTGCGCCTGTCACTGTGTCCCCTCACCTCGTGTGTCTCTCAGCATGATCCCAAGCCCCCGTGGGCTCATCATTATGGTCTGGTGTGCCTGGTGTGTTCTTGAGGAGCCTCAGATTTAGCCCCTCATGCCAGCTCTGCCCCCCTCCCTCCCTCAGTGAAATACCAGCAATTTTTTCATTTTTTAAACTTCTGCAAAAGAACAGACATGACATTCAGTAGTGAATTTAAATGAGGACTTGTATTTCATTCAATGTCTGAAATGTAGACACAGCTTCTGCAATGACTCCGGGCAGCGTCTTCTAATGTTCTAAGCATGGGCGGAGTTTGCGAATTTGCGATACGCGAATTCACGCGAATTCGTAATTGAGATTTCTCAAAAATCCGCCAAATTCTGCAGGCTTGCGAATGTTTTTTTTTGCGAATTTTTTTTACCAGTTCGGGAACGAGAACTCGCGCATGTGGTTGTAACGGTCGCAAACATGTTGTTTCCACTTCACCAGCCTGCTCGCGATGCCTTTTTCCTGTTTCCGGTTGCAATGACGTGTTCGGGTTCGCAATTTCCTGTTTTGGGTCGCAGTGAAGTATTCGCAATCGCGGCTTCGCTTGGCCAGCTTCCAAAATCTCGCAGTGCATGCGAACAGGGAGGAAAACGCATCAGCAAACGCAGAATCATGATAAGTCAATGCAGCGCGTGAGAGATTGTATTTTTGAAGCGCGAACAAGAAAAAAAAATCCGAAAACTCGCGAATTGCAGATTTTTGGGCAATTTTGCGCGATTCGTGGATCGCAAAATTGCCATAAATTCACAAATTCCACGAGCGGAACAAATTTTCCGCCCATGCTTATAATATTCCTGTTCCTGTTGGTGATTCTTCATATTTGAGAGTGCTGTGAATCCTCAAACCATAGCTGCCAAGTTTCAGATTGCTGTGTGTGACATTTTCATCTTTTCAGTGAAATTATGAGTGACATTTCAATGACTATGAGTGCCACTGTCTTGCGGCAGGCAAAATCAAGTAATGAAGATTAGGGAAACAGATAAATATCAGAAATTACCTCATTTGAGCAACAATAAACTCTAACAAGGTCTTCAAACTACAGCAAAGCACCAGAAATGGAAGGAAGGGCACTAACCGGAGACAGCAGCATGACTGCAGCTCTCAGAGACAGAGACATTTTCCCCCTGAAATAAAACCAAACACATAAGTCCATGGAAAAAGCTAAATATCAGAAATGACGCCCTTTAAAACAGTAATAAGCTTTGGAAAGAGGTTCTTAAAGGGGCTTCTGCAAAGCCCCTGAATTGCAAACTTACTAACCTACAGCCCCTTTCTAAGATGAATGTTACTGGAAGGGGCCTGCTAGCAAAAGGCATGTGTTTTAAAACTTCATGGGATATAAATTGCACACAGATGATCAATCATGGTAATTAAGAAATCATTTTTAGAACCATTAAATGTGAACTGTAACTCATCCAAGCATGTTTTTTTTAAGGGACCATTTCTCCCCTTTCCGTCTTCATACTGCTTTTCAAAAAAGGTTTCTTTTGTCATTTATAAAAACAGAAGAGTTCAGGTCTTACAAGCAATATTCAGCTTAGGCCGCATGTGGAGAGCAGGGCACGTGCACACTCCAGTACGGATGACAGCGCTAGGTCAGGTGTAACATGAAAACGAAGTACAGAAGTCCCATGATCCCTTTTAGGTGACCTCAAGACGCCACAATGTACTAAAGAAACAGCCCATGGAATATAAAATGCAATAGTTTTGACAAAAACGCAGTCATGTAGCTAAGAACCGGAGTATGTGCAAAACAAGAGAGGTTCGGTATTAAATACACTCGTATCACTGCTAAACAATTCCCAAGCAGGCCTCTGCAACAGGTTATGAAATAATTGCATAACATAATGTGAATGTAGATGAAAAGAATGGCCCTGCACACATTTGTTTTCAGAAGTTGCTGTCACGGAGAGCTACTACATAGATACTGAGCACGTGAGCTGTGTGAATTAAGTTCGCTAGAAGAAACCAAGAGAACCCGTTTACTAAGTAGATTCAGTCTAAAAACAAAGCTACATTGGCACAACTTAGCTGAATAGCTTAGACAATTGGGACGAATGAGACCTCTGTCTTTACAACAATGGAATAAGACACCTGCAATGTATTCGCATGTCTTGTAAAAAAAGAAAAAACTCTAACACACACGCTAGTTACATGATGATAGAGAGCGCACAGCTGGAACGTCGTACCACACATAAATCAAGGACAATTCGCAATTAAAGAAATGTTTACTTTTTAAGGAACGCTACAAATTGAAGATATAGTTCCCATTCTTGAGGGGTTCTCCCTGTATTTTTACGTCTGGCTGCGTGTTCTGATCGTGTGCCTGTTCATCTTGCCACTTTGTTTTTAAAACTGTAATTTTTTAACCGGCCTGCATACTTGCACATTAAAAGTATTCGAGTCTTTGACTCATTTTGCACACTTCCCTATTGCTGCTGCTCTCAGGGCGAGGGCTTCTATTTACTACCTGCTCGTCTCGTGGTGCCTCCGAGAGACGCCATTTTGTGGTAGTTGGCGTTCCAGCTCTCTGGCGCCGGGCTCATTTAAATGCGCGCTGAATGGGTGAGAAGCGGGCGCGCCCAAGGCAAGCCTGTGTGCGCCTGTCAGCGTCCCGGATGCGGCCAGGGCCAGCCATGCTGCCCGAAAGTCCCCAGGTAATGAGTCAAGGAGAAGCTATTGTGGAACGTCTCTTAGAGCACTGGATTGCTTGGCTCGCTGCCACTCACAGATCAGGGATGTGGCGATGTTTCCATTTGCCCCGTGTTCAGATTGCGGCTTCCATTTGAAGGGCGAGCCTGCCCTCCCCGGCTACCGAGGGCCGTCCTTCGGCTCAGCGGACAAAGGATGTTCACATTAGGGCAGCTATGATCAATGCCCGGTCCCTTTGGAAACACCACGCAGATGTTCATGATCTTTTGGAGGATAATTCTTTAGACATGCTGTTCCTTACAGAGACATGACTTGATTCTTCCTCCGACCCTATTGTTTCCTTTGCCATTCCATCAGGCTATAAGATTCTTAGAGCCGACCGGCAGGGGGTAGAGGTGCGGTGTGGCCATCGTTTATAAAGATATTTGGGAACTCCGTCTGGGGGATCCTTCAGCTTGGGCAGGCTGTGAGGTGCTTGACTTTAGCGTCCGCTTCTCAGCCCACTTTACTCTGGGGGCCTCTTTGATCTATAGGCCACCTGGTCTCGCGGGCCCATTTCTCTTGAGCTGTGGGGATGCAATTGTCTCTAGGGTGGTAAGGTTTTCGCATTATATGATTCTGGGGGGCTTTAATCTTCATTTGGATTGTCCTGATACTAGGGAGGCGGCTGACCTGCTGGACATTTTCCAAATGGCTCAACTTACCCAGCACGTCCGCCTTCCGACTCATCAGGCTGGCCATCTATTAGATCCAATTTGCTCCAATTTCCCCCTTTCCATAGGGAATCCCTGCCCCGTGCCCTGGTCTGACCATTTTATATCTTATTTTTCCTGGATGTTATCTAGTGTAGTACCACGGGTTCTTACCAGAAAGCTGCTTTTGGGAAAATCGACCCTCTGGAATTCAAACTGGCTCTTGACCATTCCAGGCCTGTTTTGCCAGGAGAACTGGAGGAGTGCCTGCCAGGGTTCACCACTTGGGTTGCTAAGGCGGCGGATTCTGCAGCCTCTCATCGGCCTGCTAGACCTGCTAGAGATACCCCATCCAAACCCTGGTTTAATGTGACTCTCAAGGGTGCCAAGTATGATTGCAAGGTCTTGTAGCGTGCCTGGCGTCAGAGCGGATACTGCCCCATAGCCAAGAGGAAACTCAGAGTTATGTAAAAAATCTACTATGAGGCCGTTGCCTCGGCTAAAGGGCAATTCTATGCAGCCCGCATCGATTCAGCTAGGAATGACGCCAAAGACATTTTCTCCATAGTGCAGAATTTTAGGTCACCGCGGGCCCAAGCGAGTGTTATTCTATCTTCCCTCGCCTGGCGTGATACGCTTTCCTGCTGCTTCAGAGAGAAAATTCAGACCATCCAGGCTTCCTTTTCCTCGGGTAATGGCTGTTGCATGGGACCTTTGGCTGTTCAAACTGCCGCCCTCATCTGCTCTCTGTCAGTTGTTAGAGCAGTTGACCCCCTGGAATCTCTCAAAATCCTCAGGGGGCTTAAGTCCAGCTCTCCTTCGGACTCCTGCTAGGCTTCTGGCAGCAGTGGCAGAGAGCGTGCATACAGAGGTGGACTGTATTGTCAACATGTCCCTTCAGACTGTAGTGGTCCCTCTGGGGTGGAAGCAGGCTAAGATTCTGCCTCTTAGGAAAGCCTCTCTGGATCCCCTTATTCCAGGGAATTATCATCCCTTCTCCCAGCCATTGCTAAGGTCTGTGAGAAGGTTGTCAACAATCAACTCACAGAGTATGTGGAGACAGAGGGACTCCTGCACCCAGCACAATCAGGGTTTCGTGCCTCTCACAGCACTGAGACTGTCTTAGGTGGTGGAGGCTATTCGGGAGTGTCTTGACGCGAGCGGGAGGGCAGCATTAATTTTGCTTGACCTCTCAGCCGCTTTTCACATGGTCCCTCATGCTCTCCTTCTGGCCCGACTGGTGGAGATTGGGGTGTTGGGAGCGGCCCGGGGCTGTCTTAGGTCCTTTCTGGAGGAGCGGGTTGATCAGATTTGGCTCCCCCCTTTCTCTTCCTCCCCACAACTGCTCACCACTGAAGTACCTCAGGGCTCTTCCCTCAGCACGCTCCTCTTTAACATTTATGTTATGCCACTTATATATCTGGCAGAGGAGCTTGGGGCTAAGGTGATGGCCTATGCTGATGATACGCAGTAGCTGTTCACCTGGGATAAGACATCCAGCTCCGTCTCAGCAGCTCAACAGTGCCTAGTCTCCATCTTTAAATGGCTGGCAGATGCACAGCTAAAATGCAACAAACAAAAATCCGAGATCTTGCTTTATGGCAAGTTTCCCACTGATTTTCGTGAGCAGCTGTGGCCCCCTGACTCCCCGCTCCCCCTTGTGTCGGGACAGCCTGCAAAAAACCTGGGAGTCTGGTTTGACGAGAGTCTCTACTTTTCAACCCATATTAAGAAACTGGCAGGTTGCTGCTTTGGCCTCCTTAAGACTCTGCAGACCTTTTTCCCCGCTTCTCCCTCAAGCGGCTAGAGAAACTGTTACATGTGCCCTGATTCTATCTCACCTAAACTATGCCAATGAACTTTTTGCTGGGTCCCCTGGATATCTGCTTAAAAAGCTTCAGGTAGTCCAGAACGCGGCCGCCAGATTGCTATTGGGCATCTCGGCAAGGAATAGCGTGACCTTTCAATTACGCTCCCATCATTGGCTTCCTGTTGCCGATAGGGTCAGGTTTAAATCTCTAGTTTTGGCCCATCATGCTCTCCATGGTCTTGGCCCCCTTTATCTTCAGAAGCGCTTTTCCTTCTACTTCCCTACGCGTGCTCTTGGATCTATGACTCAGTGTTTTGGTCGGGTTCCTCGCTTTAAGCTTCAGAGGATGTGTGGCAGCTCCCTTGCGGTGAAGCCCAGCGCAGCCTGGAATGCCCTCCCCCTCTCCCTGCGGTCTATTCAGAATCCCATCATATTCAAAAGGAAACTCAAGACCCACCTCTTTGTTTGTTCATTTCCTCTCGTACCCCTGAGGCATCGCGCCGGGACACTCATGAGTATCTGTGCGTGCTACAAGTGGGCATAACATAACATAACATAACATAACATTTTTATTGAACGATGCCACTCCAGTAAGCAAAAACATAGCCGGGACTGTATAGAAGAGGGTTTTGCTGTGAATAAGCAGCACAACCTTTTACTATTTAGTACAAACAACCAGGTCACAAACTGGCACTGAAAGTATTAGGAACAGCAGCACTGGCAGCGCGCTAGCACTATTAATAAAATGTAAAGTACACTTTGAAGAAAACCGATGCCTCTCGAGGAGCAGCAATTGTACGGGCCGGTCCTCGCCGCAATGACTACCCCCGACAATCAACTCTCTCCCGCTGCTTTGCACCACATCAGGGTTTGCATTTCTCTGCTGCTTTCCTGTCCACCTCCCCCTTCAGGGGCTCACTCATAAAACAAGGAAAGAAGCAGGTTGTAGTCACAATAATGTTATGAGACAGAATCATCAGGTGTGACCCACACAGGGGTCTCTCACTCAGTGGATGGGGTCTGATGGAGGGGGTATTTTACCCACACAGGGGTCTCTCACTCAGTGGATGGGGTCTGATGGAGGGGGTATTTTATCCACACAGGGGTCTCTCACTCAGTGGATGGGGTCTGATGCAGGGGGTATTTTACCTACACAGGGGTCTCTCACTCAGTGGATGGGGTCTGAGGACGGAGGGGGCATTTCAGCCACACAGGGGTCTCTCACTCAGTGGATGGGGTCTGAAGGAGGGGGGTATTTCACCCACACAGGTGTCTCTCACTCAGTGGACGGGGTCTGATGGATGGGGTATTTCCCCCACACAGGGGTCTCTCACGCAGTGGATGGGGTCTGTGGACGGAGGGGGTATTTCACCCACACAGGGGTCCCTCACTCAGTGGACGGGGTCTGATGGATGGGGTATTTCCCCCACACAGGGGTTTCTCACGCAGTGGATGGGGTCTGTGGACGGAGGGGGTATTTCACCCACACAGGGGTCTCTCACTCAGTGGATGGGGTCTGATGGAGGGGGTATTTTACCCACACAGGGGTCTCTCACTCAGTGGATGGGGTCTGATGGAGGGGGTATTTTATCCACACAGGGGTCTCTCACTCAGTGGATGGGGTCTGATGCAGGGGGTATTTTACCTACACAGGGGTCTCTCACTCAGTGGATGGGGTCTGAGGACGGAGGGGGCATTTCAGCCACACAGGGGTCTCTCACTCAGTGGATGGGGTCTGAAGGAGGGGGGTATTTCACCCACACAGGTGTCTCTCACTCAGTGGACGGGGTCTGATGGATGGGGTATTTCCCCCACACAGGGGTCTCTCACGCAGTGGATGGGGTCTGTGGACGGAGGGGGTATTTCACCCACACAGGGGTCTCTCACTCAGTGGACGAGGTCTGATGGATGGGGTATTTCCCCCACACAGGGGTTTCTCACGCAGTGGATGGGGTCTGTGGACGAAGGGGGTATTTCACCCACACAGGGGTCTCTCACTCAGTGGATGGGGTCTGATGGAGGGGGTATTTCAACCATACAGAGGTTTCTCACTCTGTGGATGGGGTCTGAGGATGGAGGGAGTATTTCACCCACACAGGGGTCTCTCACTCAGGGGATGGGGTCTGATGACAGAGGGGGTATTTCACCCACATAGGGGTCTCTGACTCAGTGGATGGGGTCTGATGGAGAGGGGTATTTCACCCACACAGGGGTCTCTCACTTAGTGGACGGGGTCTGATGGATGGGGTATTTCCCCCACACAGGGGTCTCTCACGCAGTGGATGGGGTCTGTGGACGGAGGGGGTATTTCACCCACACAGGGGTCTCACTCAGTGGATGGGGTCTGAGGATCGAGGGGGTATTTCACCCACAAAGGGGCCTCTCACTTAGTGGATGGGGTCTGCGGATGGAGGGGGTATTTTACCCGCATAGAGGTCTCTCACTCTGTGGATGGGGGTCTGAGGATGGAGGGGGTATTTTACCCACACAGAGATCTCTCAGTCAGTGGATGGGGTCTGAGGATGGAGGAGGTATTTCACCCACACAGGGGTCTCTCACTCAGTGGACGGGGTCTGATGGAGGGGGTATTTCACCCACACAGGGGTCTCTCATGCAGTGGATGGAGTCTGTGGATGGAGGGGGTATTTCACCCACACAGGGGTCTCTCACTCAGTGGATGGGGTCTGATGGAGCGAGTATTTCATCCACGCAGGGGTCTTTCACTCAGTGGATGGGGTCTGAGGATGGAGGGGGTATTTCACGCACACAGGGGCCTCTTACTCAGTGGATGGGGTCTGAGGACGGAGGGTGTATTTCACCCACACAGGGACAGTGGTGAGGGTGAGGTCAGCGGAGCGAAGCTGGTGGTCCGGGGTGTAGATGGTGAGTGGTTCATTGAGGTATGCTGGTCCGGTATTGTGGAATGCTCTTTTAGCGTGAGTGAGGAGCTTGAAGGTGATCCTCTTGTTGACGGGGAGCCAGTGCAGGTCTCCCAGGTGGGATGTGATGTTGCTGTGGTGGGGGATGTCGAGGATGAGGCGTGCAGAGGCAATCTTTATGCGTAGTAGTTGTTTCTAGAGGTTGGCCGAAGTTCCTACATAGAGGGTGTTGCCGTAGTCCTACCTGCTGGTGACGAGGGCCTGGGTGACTGTCCTTCTGGTTCCGGTGGGGATCCAACTGTTGATCTTGCGGAGCATACAGAGGGTGTTGAAGCAGGAGCAGGATACAACTTTGACTTGCTGGGTCATTGACAGCGATGAGTCCAGGATGGACTCCAGATTGCGTGTGTGGTTGGTGGGAGTCGGTGCAGCTCCCAGTGCGGCCGCCATCAGGGCAGCTTCCAGTGCGGCCGCCATCAGGAGTCGTCCCAGGCATACAGGGTGCAGCCGTCCTGTCCGATTTCAGTTTCAGGCGGCTGCTCTTCATCCGTTCGGGGACGACCTTCATTCATTCATGGAGGTTGGTTTTGGCTGTGGTGGGGGCCTTGGTGAGGGAGAGGATCAGCTGGGTTTCATTATCATATGAGATGATGTTGAGGTCGTGCGATTGTGCTATGTGGGTGAGCGGTGCCATGTACACGTTTAAGAGTGAGTTTCGGGCTGAGGGATGATCCTTGGGGTTCGCCGCAGATGATCTTGGTGGCTTTAGATCGGAACGGAGGGAGGTGGACACTCTGGGTTCTGCCAGTGAGGAAGGAGGTGGTCCAGTCCAGGGCTTTGTCGTAGATCCCTGCGTTGGGGAGTGTGTGCCTAGGGTGCGGTGGCAGACGGTGTCGAAGGCAGCCAAAAGGTCCAGGAGGATGAGGGCCGCGGTTTCTCCTTTGTCCAGCAGGGCCCCGATGTCATCAGTGGCGTTGTTCTCCTCGAGGAAGAGAGTCAGTTGCCTGTTGACAATCTTCTCCATGACTTTTGCCGGGAACGGGAGTAGGGAGATGGGCTGGAAGTACTTGAGGTCCTTAGGGTTCGCCTTGGGTTTCTTGAGTAGGGCATTGATCTCTGTGTTGCTTCCAGCTCTCCGGGAAGGTGATGGTCTCAAAGGAGTTGTTGATGATCTTGCAGAGATGGGGTGCAATGGTGGAGCTTGCTTTGTTGAAGATGTGGTGTGGCCAGGGGTCAGATGGTGAGCCGGAGTGGATAATGCTTATGAATTTGATGGTGTCGTCGTCGTTGATGTTAGTCCAGGCAAGCAGGGGGTCGCTGTAGGTGGTGGTCGTGGGGTCTGAGGTGTCGTTGGGTACCGTGGTGTTCTGGTTGTTTAAGCTGTTGCAAATGTCTGCGATCTTTTGGTGGAAGAAGGTGGCTAGAGAGTCGCAGAGGTCTTGCGATGGCAGGATGTCGTTGGAGTTGGAGCTGGGGTTGGAGTTCCTTCATTATGTTGAAGAGCTCTTTGCTGATGTGTGCGTTGCTGTCAATGCGTTCCTTGAAGGAAGTCCTTTTGGCAGTTCGGATGAATTGGTGGTGTCTGCGGATGGCGCCTGGAAGGGGAGATGAAGGCTGGAGTGCTGGAGGGCTACAGAGCGAAAAACGGGCGGAAGCACAGAATACAAAGAAAAGGAATACAACAGTGGGGACAATATAATACAGCAGCAGAAAACTAAAAAGTAATACAACAGTGGGTAACAGATACCGCAAAAAGTAATACAACAGCAGACAAATAACAGGCAAAAAGGAACAGAGCAAGCACACAGATACTTACGGCTCATCACTAGGCCACTAGGGATGAGGCGCAGGCGGGAGCCTGCGGGTGGAGGAGGGCCTCGAACTCGCGGCAGCAGCGAGATCAGGGAGCAGGGACATGGGCACAGACAGGTAGATCTGTGCGGCGTGGGGAGCGACCTGCCTGGATCAGGGTCAAGGGTCGCTCTTTTATCTCACTCTTGTTTCATGGCTCTTAAATCCACCACCAGCCACTCTCTGCTCCTTTATATCACTCTTGATTCTACCTCATGGCTCTTTAATTCACCCCAGACACTCTCGGCTCCTTTATCTCACTCTTGATTCCACCTCATGGCTCTTTAATTCACCCCAGACAATCTCGGCTCCTTTATCTCACCCTTGATTCTACCTCATGGCTCTTTAATCCACCCCAGACACTCCTGACTCCTTTATCTCACTCTTGATTCCACCTCATGAACTCTTTAATGCACCCTCAGACACTCTCGGCTCCTTTATCTCACTCTTGATTCCACCTCACGGCTCTTTAATCCACCCCCAGACCCTCTCTGCTCCTTTATCTCACTCTTGATTCCACCTCATGGCTCTTTAATCCACCCCCAGACACTCTTGGCTCCTTTATCTCACTCCTGTAGGTCCCTGCTTTCTCCCTCTGTCATTTTTTTTAATCTTTCTCTTCCTCTTTCTTCCCCCTTGTGTGTTTTTCACTCCCTTGTTTTGTGTCAAAGTCTGATGAGGAAAAATAAGTGCCGGCCCCCAAAAGGAGAGTGCTGATGGACATCCACCTGCGACCACCGGCTCAAATTAAGCTCTAATCAACATCTTACCTCTTGGTTGATAAATGAAATAATTTAGGGCAATCGGGCGGGATGAGGGGAAGAAGAAAAAAAGACAGGATGGGGAAGAATGAAAGGAAAGAAAACACAAAAAAGAGAATGCCGAGGAAGAGAATACACGCGAGTCACTCCATGACCGCATCCCCTCGATCCATCACTGTGGACTTCAAATACAGCAAATGTCTGCGACTTAGCTGTTGCTTCTCGCTCAAACGCTATGGTGGTCTTATGATCCTACGGTTAGGGGGGTAATCTGATCTGGCTCATGGTGGGTTCATGATCCTACTGGTGGTCTGGCTCTTTCTTCCAAACATCTTGTGTTGGTGTAGATGTGGCCAAAGAATGTGATCTCTTCTTTTTCTAGTTCATGCTTGACTGGATTCAGTCAATCCAACGCTGTCCTGCTGGAGGTCTCTCCTCCTCATTCTGGAAGCCCAGAGACTCTGGGCCTCATTTATGATCTTTTGGTTAGGGCCGCACCACAAGGAATCTTGCTGCACTGCTCTACGTCAGAACAAAAGGGCAGGAATGCGCCGTATCTATGTGATGCAGCGCATTCCTGTCCTTTCCCCCAGTGCAGGCGCACAATGGGCTGCCTTGCACCAACACAGGCTCCCTTTCGCCATGGTGCAATGCAAGGGTGCCTGTGTTGCAGGGTTGATTGATTTTGTGCAGGAAGGGAGACCTTCCTGCACAAAGTCAATCATAAGAGGCAATTTCCTTTGTCTAATAGTGCTGCAGAATGCCGTACTAATAGAAAAAGGAAAGCACAGGAGACATAAAAATAAATCTCCTTGTTGCGCCTCCCTAATGCCACCCCTGGGGTGGCGTTAGACTCTGACGTATTCCCAGGTTCACAATGTATCGTAAATCTGAGAATGCGTCAGGTTCCATGAGTGTTGTCTGGGAACACCCACGGAACGCCCGTTTCATGCAGTGTTCTGAGTGAAAGGGGCACATATTTATGAGGCCATGAAAAGCTTTACGTGGCCTTATAAATATGCAGTGGCATATTGTGCCACTAGAACATCAAAAAAGTGAAATTCTGGTGGCACAAAAGTGGCAGTCTCTGGGTTCTACTTGCACCAGCACGGGACCTGGCTAGGTGCCATCTGGTCAGCTCTCAGCGTGAGTTGGCTTCATCTTGCCAACCACAAGCAGCATCTCCTTTTGGATTCTGGTGAAGAACGTGTTAGCCCTGTGGGTCCCCCTCAGGTTGACCGATTTGTAACTTGTGCTAACGCCCACTGTCCACAATTGAGTGGCCTGCAGTTTACACTATGGGAAATGTTGGGGGACACATTTTGGCTGAGGTAGAGTTTTCCACTTCACTACACCTTTCTTCTTATATCCTTAATTCCTCCAGTTGTCAGGAACATTCACCATGACTGGTGTAAAGCAATTCTTACCACCTATGACTGGTCAAAAGGCTGTGGTACGTGGACCATCTACACCTCTCTTTGTGCCATCCTCTACATCTGCCTCTCAGAGTGGACCTTCTTTCTCAAGGTCCACTCTGAGAGGCAGATTGGAAAGTCTTTTGAGATCGAGAGGGGCAGGATGAACACCTAACTCTCCAGAGCCTCCACCTTCATGTCTGGGGACTGAGAGGGGCGGGACCAGCACCTCCCCCTGCAGAGCCTCCACCTTCATGTCTGCAGAATGAAATGGCCATCAGAGCTCCTTCCAGCTCCCAATGGAGGTGGTCGATGTAATTTCATCAGCTTGTTGCCCCTCCACCTAGTCAGTCTATTCTGGAAGGTAAAACTCATACATCGTCTGACGTGTTAATCATAACCTGGACCCTTCGAAGGCTCTTCTTTCAGGAGGTTTCCATTGTGCTCTGTCGCTGGCCCTGCAGAGTTGTGCAGTAGACAAAGGATTCATTGCAGCCCTGTTCAGCATGCCTAATGCAATCTCCATTCATAGTCAAATTGTTGATGGGACTGGCACATATCTTTGCACCTATTCCCTTTCTTATGCGTCAATGGACTTGTTTTCACATTTCTGAGCCCTTCCACAAATACCAGCTTTGGTCATTGATCTTGTACACCGTTTTTTATTGCTAATATTTTGATGATATATAACAAACAACAATGCTTCGCTCTAGACTTATTATGAACTAAGACAGTTTACAAACCATAGAACGAAATGTTCACATCTTTAATCTACAACGAAGGATTGCTACTTGTTATCTGCTGTTCCCCCAGGTTCCTGCTCTCGCAGTTTGGGTATACCTTTGTTCTCTTTATAGCATCACTTCGTTGCGGCACATCAGTGAGTTACAGACACTGAGCATGTGGCCGCCCTTCACATGCTTCTTCCTGGAGGAATTATTCCTCAGAACTACATCGCCTCTCCTTCCGAAGGTGGTGACCTCTTTCCTTATGAGGCGATCTATCACCCTTCCCACCTTCTACCCCCAAAGGAGGCGAGATCATATCAGTAAGATATTGACCCTAGGTGCGGACTGTAGAGGCTGCAAGAGCAGTACCTCTACCCAGAAGAGGACCGTATCTCATTGCATCATCTTGTGCATCACAAAGGAACTGACTAAGGGAATCCATGCTCAGTCCTCCAGAACAGAGGGGCATATTATCAAGGAGTAACGATATTTATAGCTAAATGCGCTTAGTGCATTTTTTTTACCGCTTGCTATCACCGGATATTATCGCAGAGATAACGTGCTGTTAGCAACGTTTATCTCCATTGCGATAAAATATCCGGCGATAGCCGGTCAATGCAAGAATATCGCTGGAAATCCAGCGATATTCTTGCATTAACGCCAATGGGTGCTTAATGTGATAATCCACTCCCCCATTGACTATACAGGTAAGTCAACTTTTTAGCAGGCGTTGGATTCTAACGATAATCGCGCTTAGCGCATTTTGTTTTATCGCTTCGCCTGCCTTGATAATAGGCGATAGCTGTGTTAGCGATTGTTTTCAGTCGCTAACAGTTTGGGTACGCCCACTTTGCATGTCATTAGCGATAAATATCGCTGACATGCAAAGCGGGCCCCAAACCTGTAGCTATTGCCTATAAGCTGTTGATAACTGTTGTTAGCGGCAGCTTGCTAATAGGGCGATAAAAATATTGCCAGCTAAAGCGGCGATATCGCCCTTGCTAATATGCCCCCACAGTCCTCTGCATCAGCACTTGTCAGGGGTGTTCCTGTGGCTGAAATTTACTGTGCAGTGACATAGGCTTCCCTTCTCCACACCTTCACTAAGCGTTATTGCATGGATTCAGAGGAGAGGAGGGATGGCCAGTTCAGACGTTCAGTGCTTCAGGGTCTTTAACAGCGTTATTTAACACCGTAATGACTCTTGGTGTGGGTCCAGAATCATGAAAGTCTTCTATAGCTGTGGTTATTCACAAGAAAGGGGGGAGAGATGACCCCTCCAACTATCGGCTAATTTCCCAATTAGGCAACATTGGAAAATCTTTGGGAAACTCTTACAGTCCCGACTCGAGACCTGGACAGAGGAAAACAATATTCTCTCTCACCCTCAGGCTGGATCCTGAAAAGGCCAAAGTAGACTCGACCAGGCTCTAAGGTTGTACATGATCTGTATGAAGTTTGTGTCCCTGGAAACTCCCTGCTCTTCTTGGTCTTCAGAGACCTAAAAACAGCATTCGATTCTGTCACCGCTCCATCCTTCAGAGTCTTCTGGAGGAAGGAGGTTCCCAAGCAACTATTTGAGTATCCGAAAGGATCTGCCCGCGGCAATCATTCCAGAGTAAGAGTCGGTGTAAAAGGAGAATGCACAGAGAAGTTTGAAATACACATTGGCGTTGGGCCGGGTTGCGTACTTGCCCCAGCTTTATTCAACATTCACATCAATGGAACTGATTCTCTCTGGAATCTTCGTCTTGATGTTCTGATACTGGAGAAGGAGAATATCCCGATCCCGGTGGTTGCAGATGATGCAGAAACATTAGCGCGTACTGAAAAATCATTGCATCAAGTTTTGGAAGGCTTCGAGCTATTCTGTAAGGTACAAAAGTTAATAATCAATAAAGAGAAAAATATATGATAATTCTTCCTAAATCAAAATTTTTGTTGACATTCAGGATTAATGGTAAACCAACTAAGCAATTTAAAACATGACTACCTCGGCATACGAATGGATGACCATTTATATTGAAAGATCATGTGGCGAAGTCGGAAACAAACTTGACGCCGCTATTCTACATTTTGCTAACTCAAGCAGCAAGAGACCAATAAAACTAGCACTGATGCATTCAAGACAAGTGCACGTATGGCCTGCCCTTATGGTGCTGAACTGTGGATTTTCCAAAAGTTCAGGCTCTTCTTAAACTGGGAAACTTCTTCTTGTGACATGTACTAAACCTGGATCCTGGAACCCCAATGAAAGTATTAAGAGCTGAGCTGGGGTTCACCGGAGGATCTCACCCCATAAGATAATGGATGCAAGTGTGGTCAAATCTATCCTTTGCATCATATAGAATGGTCCCCGCAGGAACTGCAATGATGCAGGATTACAATAGTTTTCCCAGGTTCAAGCACGCTGAGAACATTCTAACATACACTAGTTGAGTAGAGCAATAGAATAATCTGGAACTGATGAATAAGGCAACCCCAGAATTGGTTAAAAAGAAATATTGGACATGCTGTTCCCTGCTGAGACAATGGCTTTATATCTTTATATCTCATGTTCAGATTAGGAACTCTTCAGGTGCGGGCCTTTACTAAATCATGGTTAAAGCCCCCGGAGGCGGATCTGACACGTGTCCCCATACATAAGGGGTCCTGAGTCATTTATGCATTTTATGCTGCTGTGTGATATGTCACTTGAACGAACGCACCGGATTGCCTTCTACTTACTGAGTCATCACCTGACATCCTGGCAGCCCTCCCTGACAATTACTATATCCTACGTACAGACAGGCCGCTAGGGAAGAGATGGAGAGGAGTGGCTGCAATTATAAAAAAATTACTTCCCACCTCTGCCCTGTCTCACCTGGTAATTCCATCAGTAGATTCTCTTGTAACTAAATTTACTTTATACAGTAGCACGCTTATTTTTCTGATATTATTCAGACCCCCCTGAATAATATCAGTGCCTGACTTCCCCAAGACCCTTGCCAATCACATTGCATCTTTGATCACTGACTATGACAAAGTAATGATTATAGGTGAGCTGAACTACTGGGCCAATGAGACTGACGAGGGAAAATCTTCCAGAGAGCTCTCTTAGTCCCTTGCCTGTATAAACCTTACTCAACACATTGATACCCCTACGCACATTAAGGGCCACACCCTTGATCAAGTGAGGTTAATCAATGTTAACCTGACTAACCTGGAAGTACTAACTTGCGCTTAGCCTGATCACTATATCATCAGTTTTAATCTGCTTGCCCCACCACTGAACTCTAATCCCTCACTCTCAAAAAGCACTTTTAGAAACTGGGATCAGGTTGTGCTGGATAAACTAGTAGAAACTCTGGCTATGGAGCAGCCGGTACCAGAAGGCAATTCTGATAACTGGGAGAGTGAGATCACCAATTGGTAAAGGAAGGCCTTCGATCTCCATGCACCTCTACATACCAAAACATACCACCCTAGGCAGCTTGAAAAGAACAAATGGTTTCGCAAAGATCTAAAAAACATTAAACTCCAAGTACGCCAAACCAAGCGGAAGTGAATGAAAACCTACAAAGCACAAGATAAACTTGATTATACCACCATTCTTCATCAATGTAAGGCGGCTATACTGGAGGCCAAGAGAGCCTTCTTTACGAATAGGGTACTCGACTCTGACAATGGCTCGAAAGAAATCTTCAAGATAGTAAAAGAACTCTCTAACCCCAGCCGTGTCACGCCATCTTTTGTGCCTAGTCAGGTACTTTGCGATTACCTGAACTGCTTTTTCTTAGACAAAATAAAGAAAATTCAAAATTCCATTGCTCCCACTAACTAAGACCGCCGACCGTGACTGTGACCAACGGGAGACTTCCAATCCTTGTGTTCTAAACTCCCTTCCCTTAATGGACAAGAAATGTTTCCTGGACCTTATAGCTAAGATCAAATCAGGCTCACCCAAGGAGGATTGCCCCATCTATGTCTCCAAAGCAATCTATCGGTCCTTCCCCAATATCTTTCTTAAATTACTGAACCATTCACTGTCCCTTGGCATTGTTCCACTTACCTTTAAAGAAGCAGTGCTGTAACACTTCAGAAAAAAGGAAGGCATAGACCGCAATAAATTGGAGAACTACATACCCATCTCTCTTCTCCCTTTCCCGGCGAAAGTGCTGAAGTCCCATGTGGCTACTTGTCTAATCTCTTTTCTGGAAACCACTACATTCTTGGACAACCATCAGGCAGGTTTTCGTCCCGCACACTCCACTGAAGCAGTGATTCTATCAGTACTGGACGACCTCAAGGGACAGGTTGACATGGGCCATACTCAGACTCTGATCCTCCTTGACCTGTCTGGGGCATTTGACACCGTGAACCACAAAATCTTGTTGGAGCGCATTGTCTCGGGGTCTCGGAGGCTCTGCCCTTGCCTGGGTCAGCTCATTTCTGGAAGCCCGTGAACAGTCATTGTGGCTATCACCCTTCCAATCTAGAATCGTAGACCTGAACTGTGGCGTTCCTCAGGGTTCTGTAGTATTTAGTCAAGGAATGACTCAGTTGAAGGTAAAGTCTGAGTTTATTTAGCCCAGGAGAAACACAGCGACATCAGGCAGAAACCAGAGATCAACTGCCAAAACACCACATTCTACAAAGAACACTGGAACATCCAGGGAATGAAGGTTCTACATACAGGTGCCTGAGAGGCACAGCCCTAAGAATACTACATTATCCCATTTTCTATACAACGAAAGATGAAACAAGGAAAAGAAAGGAAAGAATGGAAGAAGATAATGCAGAAGAGAAAGGAAAAGGAAGAAAAGAAAAGAAACATGGAAATAAAAGTAGAAAGGTGAAAAGTAAAAGTAGAAGAGCAGAACATGACTAAAAACATGACTATCCCTATCTGAACCTGGCAGGGATCTTACAGACCCTAAGACTTCTGCGAGGCTCTGGCACAAAAGAAGCATCAATTTTGCTACAATCACTTCCCTTCCCACCTTTATCAACAGAACTTAGACAACCACTGTGGGAAGCAGAGCTGGAACCTAAAGAAAGGCGATTAGGGGAATTATCATCTCTACTGATCTTAACAACTTTACAAATGTTCCACCAATTCTTGTTATTAACCCGCACAGCATTCCCACAAACTTTATCAGCCACTAAAGGCTCGGAGAATTTACTCCTTCCTTTGGAAACATGAACAGGATTCTTGATGCGAACAACATCACCAGCACAGATATTGTGAGGAACAGATCTTTTTCTCTCATCAAAATACATTTTCCCTCACAAAACCATCAATTCCATCCATCACATTCATCTTCACCCACTTAGACATCCAACCTGGACAGATTTTTGTAGAAGGTTTTCTTCCCCTTAAGAGTTCAAAGGGAGAAACCCCAGTTGAAGAATGCGCAGTTGTACTTTAAAACCATAACATTCTCAACCACGCACTTGCTGGCAATGGCCCACTGGACACAGTTGTTGAGTACACGGTTCATCCTTTCAACAAGGCCATTGGCCTGGGGGTGGTAGAGGGAACTTTTTTTGTGAGTCACACCACCCTGTTTAAGGAAAGATTCAAATTCACAACTGACAAATTGGACACCATTGTCCGTCATGACAACTGAAGGAAAACCCTCTCTCAAGAAGATGTCTTTCAAAAAAGAAATAACACTAGCAGAAGAGGGTTCACTGATAAAACGAATTTCCGGCCATTTGGAGTAATAATCAATGGCAACAATAGCAAAACGGGAACAAGAAGGTAAAAGATAGAAAGGACCAACTAGATCAACTCCAATCTTTTCCCACGCTCTTTCCGGAAATTGAATGGGTTCCAAAGGGGGAGACCTAACCTTGTGACTTTTGTCTGAGGACTTGCAAATGACACAATTATCAACTAAAGTATCAACACAAACGTCCATCTGCGGCCACCAAAACACATCCCTCAACCTACGTTTCATGAAAGTTTTCCCAAAATGTCCTTCATGTGCACCATCAACCAGACGTTTCCGCAAGCTCTCAGGAGGAATAAGCCTACCACACCCCATGAGAACACCATCTTCGACAGTGAGTTCATCAGCAACTTTGAAGTAGGTTTGGAAAAGTCCAGAAACATTCTTTTCTTTAGGCCATCCAGACTTCAAATAATTCACAACTTGAAGAAGTACCTCATCCTTCAATAACTCCTTCTTCCACTCAACTTCACTGATAGCACACATACCTTCAAGATCCAAAGCTGCAACAAAACGATCTTCAAGATCATCTTCCTTTTCAGCCTCACAATCGTTATCAGCCAAAGGAAAACGTGAAAAATTATCGGCTCTGACATTCTTCGAACCAGGCAGATAAACAACCTGAAAATCATACTGTAAAAGCTTTGTGGACAGCCTAGCAATCCTAGGGGTATGCTCCTTAATCTTTTCACCAGACAAGATAGAGACCAGAGGATTATGATCCGTTCGAATCGTAAAATGACTACCCCAAAGATACGGATTAAACTTCCTGACCGCCCACCAGCAAGCTAAAAGCTCCTTCTCAATGACGGAGAAATTCACCTCGGCCCCACGCAAAACTCTTGAAGCATATGCAATGGTATTATCAATTTGCCCATTCCTCTGAGTGAGAACAGCCCCAAGTCCAAACCCACTCGCATCCACAGTCACAACACATTCTTTGTTGGGATCAAAAGTTTTGAGAACACTGTCCCCTACTAACTGTCATTTAATCCACTTGAAAATTTCTTGACAGTTTTTATTCCAAACAAAAGGCACATTCTTCTTCAACATGTTAGTCAAAGGTTGGACTTTTGACGCATAATCTTTGATAAATCTGGAGTAAAATTCACTGAGCCCAATGAATGACTTTAAACCAGATTTATCGACAGGAGGCGAAGCATCAACAATGGCTTTCACCAAACCAGGACGTGGTTCAACACCTTCATGTGAAACAACATGACCCAGAAATTCCATTTTTTCTTTTAAGAAAACACATTTCTCACTCTTTAATACAATTCCTTTTTCTTGCATGATTTCCAGAACCTGATTCAAAGAAAAGTCATGATCCACTATGTTCTCGCCAAAAATCAAAACATCATCCTGGAAAACAATTACCCCAGGAGTATCTCTAAACATTTGACTCATCAATCTTTGGAAGACTGCAGCCGCTGACGCAAGGCCAAATGGCATCCTGCAGTATTGAAAACTACCAAAAGGTGAGACGAACGCAGTCAAATGTCTAGAAGATTGACTCAACACCACCTGGTGGTAAGCGGAGGCCAAATCCAACTTTGTAAACCACCTTGCTCCTCTGGTAAGAGACAATAAATCTGTGATTTTTGGCAAGGGATGTGAATCAATCCAGATGTTTTTATTGAGACTGCGCAAGTCCACACAGACGCGCAAATCTCCATTCCTCTTTCTGGCGACAACAAGAGGAGACAACCACAAGGACGACTCAATAGGTTCTATGACTCCTTTCTTGCATAACCCCATCAACTCCTTTTCCAAATCATCCCTCACGCTGAAAGGAACACTCCTGACCTTATGTTTTATGGGGATAGCTCCATCTTTAACTCTAATCTTGTGGTTGAAGCCTTTAATTATACCAAGGCTATTCCCGAAGACAGTAGGGAACTTAGAAATTAATTTCTCGATATAGTCATTTGAGACAATGGCTGCTAAACTCTCAACATTGTCACAAGATTCTTCAATACTAATCTGTTCTTTAGTACCGGGTCTGAGGATCATCTTAAACAATCCCTGGTGGAACCACCCCAAAATGTTTAGGCCCTTTAATGAGACATATACTTTGCCAAAGATTTTCCTCCCCCTGAACTGAATGATGTCTTCAAAAAAACCAAGAAGAGCTATCCTGCGCCCTTCATAAGAAACAGGAGCTCTGTCAGGTGGTAGGAGGTTCCTTTCAGGCCAAGTCACATCAAACAATTCTTGTGTGATCATGGTTACTTTAGCGCCTGAATCTACTAAAAAAGTAATTATCTTGTCACCCACACCAAAATCTTCATAAGGATCAACACAATCTGAAGGATCCCCAATAATGACACCATCATCCCGCACAACCACAACCATGTCCCTAAGATCGTCTTGGATGCTGTTCATAGAGTCAGAGTCTTTTCCAGTACTTTCATAAAACTCTGAGACATTCCCTACTGCATTGACAGTACCCTGACTCAGGGATTTGTTGCTGAAAGTAGAGTTTCCGTGTTTTGAGACTTGACAAATTTTCGCAAAATGGCCAAACTTTCCACAGTTCCGACAGGTAGAGTTCCTGGCAGGGCAAAATTTGTTGTTCTTGTTATGAGAAGGATTTCCACATCTATAACAAATGTCACTTCTAGAAAAAGCATTTCTCTCAAAACGCTGTGAACCGGGAACATTGTTTCTATCAAAACGTTGTTGACCAAAGGCCACTTTACTGTCCTTGTTCTCCTTGGTTCTAACTATGGAAACTGCTTCTTCACATTTCTTTTCAAGTTCCTTTACTTCTTTTTTCGACAGCTCTATACTCTTGGCCATGCGGATAGTCTCTTAAAGCGTAGGATTTCCCAAAGTTAGTAGTTTCTGTTGAATAGACTTGTCAGAACACTTACATACATATTGATCTCTAATTAATTGCTCTCTAAAACCCTCAAATTCGCATTCTGCGCTCAGTTGTCTTAGACTAGAAACATAAGTCTCAACATCCTCTCCAGAAAGTTGTTCTCTTTTGAAAAATTTGTGTCTAATAACAACTAGACTAGGTTTGACGTCAAATCTCAACTCCAGTCTCATTCTGGTTTCTGTATATTCATCTACATCCTCCTCCGCGTTGTTCCTTGTCAAGGCGGGTAAATGTTTATAGATCTCTCTCCCCTCAAAACCTAAGGAATGTAGAAGTAAGCATTTTTTCCTTTCTGCGCGATATCTTGAGGTTCCTATGGCACCCAAATAAGTCTCAAAAGCATCGAACCACTTTTTCCAAGATATGGGTGGATTGCCAGGAGTTTCCAGAAAAGGAGGTGGAGGAGAAACTGACTGCATCTTGAAAATCTGGTTATTTACTATCAGACAGTGCCAGTTATTAGTGAGATTTAGTTGACTTAGTCTCTAATCTCTTTTAAATTTGCCCAGTCGCTGTTCCATATATACTGCTCTTTGTTTGTCCTTTTTTTTGCACTTTGTAACAGTTATAACATAAGAATTTGTTAATTCCCCAAAATATGCAGCATTGGTGTGAAGGTGCTTGCTCACACAAACAAATTGGCCGTATTCCTAATGTTGATATTTGTTTGCCATCCGTTCTGTCATAAAAACACACAGGAATGATCAACTTATCATATGCGGTAAACAACGTTGTCTTGTAACATGTAACGTGGTTGTATAGCAGCGTTGCCTGGATAACGCGTCTAAAATGGCTTAGGCAGGCAGACGGCACACGCGTCAAACGTTGCCAGGGTAACACGTCTGAAATTGCTGAGGCGGAGTTCTAATCACACGCGTCAAACGTTGCCAGGGTAACGCGTCCAAGATTGCTGAAGCGGACGTCAGTTGCACTCTGCCAACCACACGCGTCTAACAGAAGACAAATGCGTGTTGCGCGCTGCCAACCACACGCGTCACCATGCGCGCTCGCGTTGCCACTCACTCCCTGACAAGCCGATGACGTCGCGTACTCCTACAATACGTTTTGGATTCTTTTGGCCAAATAAAAAAAACGCGCTTGAAATAAAGCGAGTAAAGCGGCACTTATCTAATTTTTCCACAACGTTTATCTCATCAAGGTTGTCAGTGAGGATGCCTGTCTTCGTGCTCCCACGACGTTTTTTTTTACGGCGCTGCAAGACGAGGAAAGTTGAGGTAAGGCAAGCAGGTCCTTTATACTCTCCTGAGCATCGGCGCCAACAATTTTGTAGTATTTAGTCAAGGAATGACTCAGTTGAAGGTAAAGTCTGAGTTTATTTAGCCCAGGAGAAACACAGCGACATCAGGCAGGAACCAGAGATCAACTGCCAAAACACCACATTCTACAAAGAACACTGGAACATCCAGGGAATGAAGGTTCTACATACAGGTGCCTGAGAGGCACAGCCCTAAGAATACTACAGGTTCCTCCCTCTCGCCAATTTTATTTAATATCTATATACGCCCCCTGATTTCAGGTCTATGTCAGATGGGTGTGAAAATCTTCAACTACGCAGATGACATGCAGCCTATTTTCACCCTTGACAACTCTGTAGAATCTAAGGATTTTGTCAAGAGGCCTATGCTCAATGTCAAAGCATGGATGAATGAAAATCAACTAAAGCTGAACTCAGAAAAAACTGAGATCATCGTTCCCCACAGTAAACCTGACTACTCGACCCCCTCCTATTGGCCCATCGATCTAGGAGAGGCACCCATCCAAAAATCTGCAATAAAAAGTCTTTGTCTTCATATTGATACCGACCTCTCTGTGAGCACCCAAATTGACTCAGTGACTTCGGCATGCTTTGTCCAATTGCGCAAACTGCGCAAGATCAGACGCTTCTTTAGTAAGAAAGCCATCACCCAAATCGCCATAACCCTAATCCTTTCTAAAATTGATTATGGGACTGTCCTCTACATTGGACTCCCACAATTCCAGAGACACCGCTTGCAGATGAGTCAAAATCAAGCTGCGAGTATCATCTATCTTAAGGACAGGCGATGCCGTATCACCACCCCAGCTTAGAGACCTCCACTGGCTCCCAGTGGAGCAACGTGCCTCGTTCAAAGCTGGTTTTTGTACACTCTTCAAAGCTATTCAAGACACCGGCCCAAGATTCATCGTCTCTTTGATCAATAAATATCTACCTAAGCGGAAATTTGAGGTCCTCGCACCAGAACCTCCTGACGGTGCCCAGAATCCGTCGCAAACACGGTGGTGGGACTCGGTTCTCTTTCCTGGGTCCCATGATCTGGAATGCTTTACCTGCTCACCTCAGGCTTGAGGGAGACTATCTGCGGTTCAGACAACAGCGAAAGTCCTGGCTCTTCACTACGGCCTACAACAAGCTATCTCGGGCCCACAACTCCACTCATCTATTCACTCTCACAGTGCCAAGAATCCTGGCGGTGTACCTGCGCTCTAGAAAGCCCCATATAACATAACATACCATATCATGACACAAGACGTCACACCTTCTCCCCCCCTAACACAGCCCATTTCTCGTGCAACAGGCTCTCCCACCTCAGAGCCCAAATCAGGCCCACCAGTTGCGTTGCTAGTATCAAAACTAGCACTAGCCTGGCACTTCACCACTCGACTTAGATTCCAAATTCTATGGTCACTGGTCTTTATTGCATTTTTGAAAACTTTAATAACCTTAAACGGAAAACCGAATTTGGATCTGGGAGACTTGATCTTGACCCAGTCTCCCACGTTGACCATTGTTCTCTTCACAGCCCTCCTTTTATCATACAAGATCTTTCTTTTTTTCATCACATCTTTCTCTCTTTCCAGTCCTCAATACTGTCCACTGTTAGACCTGGTACCATTGGCGTGAGTCTCCCTTCCATTTTTCGCTGTTGTCTCCTCTGTTTTTGATATGTTTTTGCTGGTTAGATGCTTTGGGCACTGTGCCACTGCTATTCAGTGCCACAGTGCAAGTGCTCCCTATGTTAAATTGATGTAACGGATGACTCCATGATTGGCTTATTTGATTTACTTGTCAGTCCCTAGTACAGTACACTGCGTGTGCCCAGGGCCTGTAAGTCAAATGCTGCTGGTGAGCTTGCAGCACTGATTATGCCACCCGCAGAAGCAGCTTGTAAAGTATGTCTCAGGCCTAACCATCCAGCCTGCCTCTGCTAGGTTGTGTATTCCATGTCTGGTTTTTGAGTGACAGGAGCTGGGGTGGCTCCAGGAGACAGGGTGAGTATGCACAAGGCTGAATAGACCTATCTGCATTGGGAGTGGGGGGAGGAGTAGCACCTGGGCCTCAATAGGGCTGTGCCTGCCTTCTACAATGCTGGCTCCACCTCCTGTGGTGCGTCTGATGACCTTGGCCCACACTGACAAAGAAAGACGTTTTGCACTGGCAGGATGCACCCAGAACTGGTTTAGACTAGGTACAGACACTCTCTGCCTTCAGAGACAAAGGATTTGTGTGTATAAAAAGGGGAACCCAGACCCCAAAACGTTAGATCACTTCTGAAAATCAAGATGGACCTTTTGCCACGGAGAAGACCAGAGAATCGGCAGGAGTTTTTGACTACCCCTATGCCAGTGTGCTGTTTGCTGGGGATGGCCTGCAGTGGTTTCTTCATTGCCAAGGAAAGGAGAAAAGACTTTTATGAAACTTTCATCATCTTGCAGAAAATTTCCAAGGGCTTGAATTTGAGCTTGTCTCCTGTCTGAAGCCTCAGGGATACAAAGACTTCACCCATTCTGCTTGCTCGCATCTGGAACTTGATTTTCTGGTAGCTACAGAAGGAAATTGAAACACTGACGCCGGTGAGCGACGCCGTAATCTGCATCGAAGCCGCGAGAGCTGCTCTCACTTACAACGTAGACCCGACGCCGGCCACGGTGCCACATCGACACCAGCGAGCTACATCGTAACCTGCCACAAGCCCTGAGCGCTGCTCCGACTTTGTGACATAGGCCCGACGCCTGCTGCTGTGCGCATCAACTCCAAAGCTGATATTATCATGGAGCTGATCCTCGACATGGGTGGTCAAGAATCCATCGACATTGTGAACGGAACTGTGGTTTCGGCACCATTGTGACGTCACCTCCTCTCCGGTAAGGAACCAACGCCACCCTTGCTTTGCGCAGGCATCGCAGACTAGACGAGCCGCCTCCCCCGAAGCAAGGAACCGATGCCGCACAGTGCCAACGACGCCACATCTCCTCGATGCCGCGAGCTGTCTTTGTTTTCGCTTTTCCAAGGTACTGTTCTTTGTGGGTCTGTTTTGACTCCGCACCCGAATGCGGCGCACCTCGCGGTCGATGCCGTACTTTGGGATTTCTTTGACCTTGATGTCGTGATAACATAAGTTATGCCTTTCTTGGAGAAGACCTCCTTAAGAGGTTTGTGGTCAGTAAGAATTCTGAACTTTTTCCCCCACAAAACATTTCTCAGCTTGCGCACCACCCAGAAATACCCAGAGCTTCTTTCTCTACAACAGAACAGTTGCATTCAGCACCTCTCAAGGGCCTAGAGACAAAAAGAATAGTTTTAACCTCCCCATCAACCTTCTGCAAAATAACTGCTCCTAACCCCTTGAAGCTGACATCAGTCCTGAGATAAGATACCTTTGTGAGGTAAAAACTTCCTAGAAAAGGTTACCCATTCAGATGTTTCTTAATGCACTCAAATTCTTCCTCACAGCACTTGGATCAAACAAATATGCTTCCCTTCTGGAGGAGAGACCTCAAACAAACTTTTCCGAACTTGTGATAAAGTTCAGCTATTCCCAGAAACTTTACAAACTCTTCTTTGTTCAAAGGGGTGCGCAAATTACAAAGGGTGTTTACCAATGAGTCTTTGGGTTTGATGCCTGCAGCAGACACAAAATGCCCTAAGTACTCTATTTCTTTGACACCAAATTTGCACTGCTCAGCCCTAAGGGTGAGGTCAGCATCACGTAACTTCTTCAACACTGATCTCAGCCTCCCATTATGCTTCTCAAAATCGACACCAAAGATGAGCACGTCATCTGGGTACACCTTGACACCCTGAAGGCCTCCAAGAATGACCTTCATCGCCCTCTGAAAAAATGGTGCAGAAATCAGTCCGAAAGGCATTCTTAGAAATCTAAAGGTACCAAAGGATGTTACACAGGAGGTAAGGTCTTGGGAAGAGGAGTGGATATTCTGAATGTTCTGAAGAAGAGCGATGGCTGGCCATGTGATAGCCGGAGGTCAAGTCCAAGGAAGAAAAATGCCTTGCCCCCTCAAGAGAACACAGAATTTTAGTTATGTTGGGTAAAGGGTAATGATCTACAATAACTGCTTGTTGAGCTCCCTCGAGCTGACACAAAGCCTGGCCTCCCCATTGGCTTTGCGGGCCATAAGAACAGGAGAGACCCACTCTGTTGCTTCAACTTCTTGAATCAATAAATCAATCAATGAATGAATCAATGAATGAATCAATGAATGAATGAATGAATCAATCAATCCATTTGTAAAGCGCACTACTCACCCCTGAGGGTCTCCAGGCACTGTGGCCTTGTGTGCGTGGGTGAGGAGCTTGAAGGTGATCCTCTTGTTGATGGGGAGCCAGTGCAGGTCTCTCAGGTGGGGGTGATGTGGCTGCGGCGGGGGATGTCCAGAATTAGACCTGCCGAGGCGTTCTGGATACGTTGAAGCCGCTTTAGGAGTTTTTGCTGGAATTCCTGCATTTAGTGCGTTGCCGTAGTCTAGCCTGCTACTGACGAGGGCCTGGGTGACCGTTCTTTTCGTTTCGGTGGGGATCCACTTGTAGATCCTGCGGAGCATGCGGAGGGTATTGAAGCAGGAGGAGGAGACGGAGTTGACCTGCTTGGTCATGGAGAGGTGGAGTCGAGGATGATTTCTAGGTTGCGTGCGTGGTCGGTGGGTGTAGGTGCTGCTCCCAGTGTGGTTGGCCACCAGATTTTGTCCCATGCTGAGGGGTTGGAACCGAGGATGAGGACCTCCGTCTTGTCTGAGTTCAACTTAAGTTGGCTGTTCCTATCCATTCGGCGACGGCCTTCATTCCTTCGTGGAGGTTGGTTTTGGCGGTCCAGGAGATCAGGCGGCTGGTTCAGGTGGTGGATGCATGAGGGGAGGGATCTGTTGTTGGGGGGGTCGTGATGTTGAAGCTGTCGTGGATGTCAGCGATCTTGTGATGCAAGAAGGTGGCCAGCAAGTCGCACAGGTCTTGCGAGGGAGGAATGTCATTGGTGTTGGAGCTGGGGTTGGAGAGTTCCTTCACGATGTTGAAGAACTCTTTGCTGTCGTGTGCATTGTTGTCAAGGCAGTCTTTGAATGAGGATCTTTTGGTGGATCTGATGAGGTGGTGGTATCTGCATGTGGCGTTCTTGTGGGCTGCGTAGCTGTCCGGTGTTCTTTCGCTGCGCCATTTTTTCTCCAGTTTCCGGCATGTTCGTTTGGAGGTCTAGAATTCTTCAGTGAACCAGAAGGCTTTCTTGTTGGTGCAGCTGCTGGAGGGTTTCTTGACCGGGGCAAGGATGTTGTTGCAGTCGTCGATCTATCGTCTGAGGTTGTGTGCAGCGGTGTTGGGGTCGGTGGTGTCGGCTGGTGGGTTCTGGGAGAGCATGGTGGTTATCTGGCTTCCGGTGATTCTGCTCCAGCAACTGCTGGGCATCTGTTGGGTGCGGTGGTGCGTGGTGGGCTTCCTGAAGGTGAGGTGGATGCAGTGGTAGTCGGTCCAGTGGAGTTCCGTGGTATGTTCTAAGGAGACGTGGGGGCTTGCGGAGAAGATGGAGTCCAGTGTGTGTCCAGCGGCGTGGGTGGGTGCGGTGACGAGTTGTCTGAGGCCGAGGTTGGCGAGGTTGGCGATCAGGGTGGTTGAGGGTGGTGGAGTTGGCGTCGTTGTTCTCGAGGTGGAAGTTCAGATCCCCGAGGAGGATGTAGTCCGTGGAGGTGAGGGAGTGGGTGCTGACGAGGTCGGCAATGGAGTCGCTGAACTGCGGTCGGGGTCCGGGTGGTCTGTAGATGAGGGTTCCGCTGAGGGTGGTGTTGGGGTCAGTGTGAATGATGCACTTGGCTAGGAGATTGTCTAATTCAACTTTCATGCTCTCCCTTACTTACAGTGGTGGATTGCTGACCTTAACTGTTTTTGGAACAGCGTTAGATTTGACCTTTATCCAATGTACATAGTTTTTGATACAAACCCAGTTCACCAGCAAAGACCTCAGGGAATTCCTTGATCCAGTCTCGATTAGCATTACTAACAACCCTAACTGGTGGTAATTATTTTAGGCATACAGATCTCATTGGGATCAAGGCAGATATGTAGATCACGTTGATGGAACCAACTTATGAGCTGGCCCCCTTTCATCAAGACATATATTTTACCAAGGATTACTCTCCCTTTGAAGTTAATCGTGCCCCAGAAATAACCCAGCAACTCAATAGTCACCCCACCTTAACCTATTGGTCTAATGTCTGGCTTCAACAGGGTGACTTTGCCCAGCAGATTACTCTCATGAAATGTTTTGGGGACTAGCAGTATCTTGGCCCCAGAGTCAAAGAGAATGCTCACCGGAGCATCATTGATCAAAACTAGCTCTTGAGGGCCATCCCTAGCATTCCCTGTGACTGGGAGAATATTGATTCCTTCCAAATCTTCAAAAGATCAACTTCCCTGACTTTTTATGCTTGTTGCCCATTCTCCAGCTCTTTGAGACGTGACCTTTTCTCTCACAAGTTTTGCACATGGCCTTCCAGCTTTAACCAGTTGACTGCGGCGCCAATTTCGCCACTGCGCGGGCATAATAATGAGTGGGTGCGTTTCGGACGGCCCCGGCCATCCTCCGCACATGCTCACTGTGACGTCGGATGGCCTGGGGCCGTCCGACGCACACAACGGGTGAAAGTTGGCCATATAGCCGGAGTTGCCACACCTGAAGCACTTTCCCTGACAATATTTTGTGTTAAAGGGCTTTGAATGGTGCTCGATTTGGGTTTAACGAATCTATCCACCAGCACTTTGACATTAATGTTACCTGAACTGTCTTAGCGTATAATATCAACACACGGTTTTGAATGCTCATGACTTTTGGCTATGGTCAGCAATTCTTGAAGCGAGGGCATGTCTTTTTGCCACAGGGCGTTTCTCGTTTTGTTAAGGCGCAACCCAACATAAACTGATCTCCTAAGCGCTCCTCTAAAGCTGCACCAACATTGCACGTGGAAGCCAATTTGTGCAAGGTAGTTATGTACTGTTCGACTGACTCATCCTGCCTTTGCATTCTTCTCCTGAAGTAATATCGTTCAAGGACAGTACTCACTTTGGGGAGGTAGTGCAAGTCCAACCTTTTGATGTAGATCTCGTATTCATTAAGAGTGTCAGAGTCACTATCAGAGAGTTCAGGAAGGTGTTCAAAGAATTCTTGTCCCTCAGAGCCCAAACAATGCATTAACCATGAGGCTTTCCTCTCTGCACTTAAGGAAGTGCCACAGACACGAGCGTAATGTGTGAAAACCTTCTTTCACGAGAGAGGAGGAACTCCTGGAGATTTCAAAAATAAGGAAGGGGCAGTGACATTTTGCATTATGTATGTACTATGTTTTGACCTAGTTACGACTTAGGGGTGAACTTCAGTGATCTGCGTACAGTGCACAATATCCACAAACCTTATAAGCTGTGTGCATCAGCGAAACTGTGTGAAACTTCAGCAATTAAAATTTAGGCCAATGCTTACAGTCCCGGAAACTGAATTTGCTGTGCGCATCAGCGGAACCATCAGCCCGATTACTGATGGCACATATTTATATAGGGAGGAGTCACTTTAGTCTGGTGCTCAATAACATGTGTAGGTGTGAGGATGGTGGTGCCTGATAACTGAAAGGCACATATTTGTTTACATACAATTTCATATATGTCTTATTCATTATTCCTATTGCAGCGCCTTCTACCTTGAGAGGGCCCGTCTTAGACCAGTGTGTGGACAAAACCCATGCGCGACAAATCAAGGACAAAGGGATTGGGACATGGTCTAGGGACACAAACAACAAATTCTACATCAAACCTCACGTTTAACTGATGGAGAGCGGTGAGCGACCTGAAGTGTAATACTGAGAAAAAGTAACCTGGAGAATTGCTGCAAATTAAAGTAAATAAAAATAAAAAAATGAATAAAGAACTACATAACCACAGCTGTGCGACCTGGAAGCCGATTGTTTCTCAATATAGCCCTTGTTTTTGATTACCTTACAGTGCTCACATTATCATCCGCGCTGGAAGAGATGGGAGCCAAGGGTGTCTGGTCACAGTAGCTCATTTACATATAAAGGGGGGTGACAGCCTGTTCACAATGCACAGCACAACTTGTTTACGTAAAGTGCTTGTACACAGAACAGGGTAAAGTCTTGTGTCTCTTTTTTCATTTTCTTTAATATATCCTGCACCTCGCTGTTATATTCTTGTTAATTACTTTTCCTTTAAGTGTACTGCTGTGGTCGCATGCCAGTGCATGAGACATGTTTATCTTTGAGAATGTTCTGTATTCTAAAGCTGGTTAGCTAGGGTTTTTAACTGTTGAAGCGCAGTACAGCCTGAACTAAGATACTGATGGATGTCATTCGTGCTGCTAATAAATCAATTCTCTTTTATCTTGAATCTGACTGGATTATTACTACAATTTTGGCGACGAGGGAAATCACCACTTGCAGCACGGATTTATTTAAGTGGTGTTTAGAACCCATTTTGTGCAATTTTCTTCAATTTTCTTCTGACTGAGAAAATCTCCTGGTATGTACAAAAACCTTCTTAAGCATTTTGATTGTGCCAGCGGCTGTACTTTATTTATGTGCTTTGATAGCACCTGCGGCAGTAATTTTCATTCATTTTAACCAGGTTTTCTCTCATTTTCTTATTTATTTGAATTCAAAGCAAACGTATTGCTTCATTCACTTTATATTGTCTACTGCTTCGTTTCCGATTTTTTTCTCCTGTTTCCTCAATATTTTAATTGATGTTTCGAGGCATTTATTGAAGCTCTATATCACCTTGTTTAATTTAAAAAAAAGATTGAGGCTCGCGTCTTACCTGATCTTGGAACCTTCGCGCGCGGCTCTCAGTGATGTCAGCAGAGCTAGTTGGTAATGTGCATGCGTGAAGGCGTCTATCACGCACCACGTAATACGTCTGCCGTTACCATAGTTACTCAGCATAACTTCACGGAAACACGGAGACATCGTTTTGAACTTCTTCTTCATTTCGTTTCTACATATTCCTCTATTTTTTAACAGAAGTAAGCATTTTATTTATTTTTCTAACGTTTTCTGCATTTTAAGCTTTACTCTACAAACTTTTTACTGATTTGTGCTTGCGAAGTTTTTGCCTTTTGCACATTCATATTCCTGTTGTTGTTTACAATTCCATTCACACAAAAATGAAAACTTATTTCTTGTTTCTTTTTATTGTTACTACATTTTTTCGTATTTACAAACAAGATGCAATTTGACCCTCCCACTAAATTTTTGCAAAGAAAAGGTGATCCACCCATGCCATGGTCAAGGTGGAAAGAAGAGTTTGTTAATTACATGAAAGCTATTGATGGTGAGAGGATGGGTGCGGAAAGAAAAAAAAGTATCCTTCTTCATTGTCTGGGCTCAGAAGGACAAGACATTTTCAGATCTTTGCCTCAAATTACTTCTACAAATGATGGTGGTGGAGATAATTTAAACCCTTATACTGAAGCTCTTGCTAGACTTGAGAAAAGATTTAAACCCATTTTAAGCATTGCACTTAAACGTTTCAAGTTCTATACTAGAAAACAAAAAGAAGATGAATCTTTTGAAGATTTTTTGACTTCCTTGAGATCGTTAAGTCTTCATTGTAACTTTGGTACCATCACAGATGAAATGATACGAGATCAGATTATTGTTCATACTAAGTGTAAAAAAACTCAGGATAAACTATGGGTTATGGGTGATCCGAATTTAGCCGAAACCATTGCTGTAGCTAAAGCACAAGAACAATCTGATTTATGGATGAATACCGTAAAAAGCAACACTGAGAAGAAACGAATTGATGAAGAAGTTTGTGTGGTAAAACATACACAAGGGATTAAACAAGATTCTTCCTTCAATAAGACAAAGCAATTTTCTTCTCAGAGGTCTTTCAATCAGAACTTTCAAGGAATGTGTTTCAGATGTGGTAATAAATTTCACATCGCTTCATTTTCAGGTTGTCCAGCTTTAAAAAGAGAATGCAATTTTTGCAAAAGAATTGGACAATTTAGTAACATGTGCAGGGACAGGCGTGTTCCAGTACAAAATAAACAACCTGTCTCTATTGTTTCTGAAGAAACTGTAAGCAACTGTAGGAATGGTGAATCTATTAATGAATCTAGCTATGAATCTGGTTTTGTAGTTTCAATTTTAGATAATCAATCAGATTTACAACGTAATTCACCAAAATGTGTTTTTACAATTTGCGGAATTGATTTATTCCTTATGGTAGATTCAGGATCTCCATGGACCATAATTACTCAAGAGTATTATGAAAGTATATTTTCTCATTCTACAAAGTTAGGCAATATTAATGATTCCGATGTTTCTGCTGTAAATTTTTCTGGTACAAAGATTGAAATTATTGGATTTTTCAATGTTGAAATTCAGTTTAAGAACAGGAAAGCTTCTATTAAGTTATACATTTCTGTTAAAGGCATCAATGTGTTGGGATGGTTTGACCAATGGAAGTTAGGCAGTATATTGAATCCCAGGGCAAAAGAACCGGTGTCTTTGTGTGATGATAGCCTGATGAATACTATTTCTGTTGTTGAGCTATCCAATAACCCCATTCTAAGCAGTAAAGGATGTGATCTTATCAAGCACTTTGATACAGTGTTCTGTGAAAAACTAGGGACACTCAAGAATTGTTCACATAATATTGTTTTAAAAAAGGATCATACACCGGTTATTAAAAAACTTAGAGGAGTTCCCATCAATATTAGAGAAGAACTCAAGGCCATGTTAGATGATTTATTGAAGGAGGGGATTATTGAACCTATAGAATCATCAGAGTGGGTTTCTCCCATAGTTTGAGTAAGAAAACCGGACCAAAAGTTAAGATTGTGTGTGGACCTGAGAGCGTTGAATGCCAACATTGTTATTGATTGCCATCCTTTGCCAAATATAAATGGGTTAGTGTACTTTTTGATGGTGCAAAAATGTTCTCTACATTAGACTTAAGATCTGCCTACCATCAGATCGAATTAATAGAAGAGTCTAGAAAACGTACGGCATTTGCGTCCGCTGCATTTGTTTTTCAAAGGGTCATGTTTCATATATTCAGAGATATAGATACATATGTAAAATGTTTTCAGGACGATATATTGGTGTTCTCAAAAAATACTAAGGAACATCATTTGCAAGAGGAATGTAAGAGACTACAGAATAATGCTCTAAAGGTGAAAGCACATAAGTGCAAACTCTTTCAAGAGTCAGTGGAATATTTGGGACATACTTTATCAGGTAAAAGGGTGTTTCCAAAAAAATCTAATGTGGAAGCTATCACCCAAGCTCCGGTCCCAGAAAACAAGGATCAATTGTTATCTTTTGCTGGTATGTGTGAATACTACAGCAAGTTTGTAGAAAATTTTGCTAATAAGATGGAACCTTTGAGAAGATTGTTGAGACAGGGTGTAGAATATCTTTGGTCTGATATACAACAACAAGCATTTGATGAAATTAAAAGAGACATTGTCAAAGCTCCCAATTTAAAACCTTTTAGAATTAACAAAGAATGTATCATCACAGTTGATGCCAGCCTGTATGGTTTGGGTGGAGTGTTGTCTCGAAGGGAAGGCAGCGAGGAATGGAATGTAGCATTTGCGTCGAGAACATTGAATGAGTGCGAGCGTAAGTATTCCGTGATAGAAAAGGAATTGTTAGGGTGTGTTTGGGCCATTGAGCATTTTAGACTTTATGTTTGGGGATCCAAATTTACTCTAAGAACGGATCACAAGCCTTTAGTCAATATTTTATCTGTGGGAGGGGGATGGAATTCCACAGCCAGAATCGCGAGATTAACTTCTAGGTTGCAAGAATATAATTTTGTCACGGTATATGTACCTGGAAAAAAGAATGTTACGGCAGATTGTTTGTCACGTTTGCCATGCAAGGTGGAGGATGTCAGTGTAGTTAAGGAGTGTGATTTTGTTTTAGCTATTCAGGATGTGTTACAAGGGAAATTTAAGAACGTTACTGAATCTGACTGGCAAGAATATGTTAGAAAAGATTCAAGGTGGGAAGATTTAGTGAATTATATTTAAAATGGTTGGCCAAATAAAAACATTATCAAGTCAGAATTGATGCCATTTTACAATGTTGTGGATGAGTTGGAATTGGATTGTGGTTTCATTTTCAAGTCTGTCAAATGTATACCGCCAGAGGGCATGCAGGACATCATTTTACAAATTGCGCATGACACACATCCTGGTATTTCGTCCATGAAACGGTTGGTTCGATCTGTGTTTTGGTGGCCAGGTATTGACAGATTTGTTGATAGGACAGTTAGGGAGTGTCAAGAGAGTGTGTGTAAAGAAAGAATGCTAAAAGTGTATACTCCACCACTCAAAATATTTAAATGGCCTTCGGAGCCGTGGCAAAAAATTGCCTTTGATATATCGGATCCTTTCAATATTTTACCTGAGTCTTCACGTTACGCCTTAGTGATAGTGGATCATCATTCCAAGTGGCCTGAGGTGAAGTTTGTCCCTAAGGCTACCACTGAAGCTGTCATTAATGTCTTCAAAGAAGTATTTACTAGAGAAGGATGTCCTTCTGTTTTGGTTTCTGACAATGGTGTTCAATTGACATCTAGTGAAATGGCCAATTTCCTTAAGAATTGTAACATTATTCACAGGTTAACTTCATTATACGAACCGCATGAGAATGGCCAAGTTGAAAGGTTTAATCGAGTTTTGAAGAATTTTGTGGTGGAATCAGTCAAATCTGGAGTATATTGGGTAAGTGCTTTGAGGGAGAGGCTATGGACTTACCATAATACACCTCACACTATCACTGAGGTAAGTCCTTTTAAGTTGTTCAAGGGTCGTAATCCAGCATCAAGAATGCTACTGTGGTGGTTGAAGGAGAAATGCAATCAGTTTTTAGTGGACAAAGTTAATATGGAGGATGTTGCCAGACGTGTGAAGAATAAGCAATTTAAGACTAAGGAGTGGTATGACAAAAAATGGAACACAAAATCTCAAGAATTTCAGGTGGGAGAGTGGGTGAGAATCCTTAGACCGGGTTTGTTATCCAAAGGTTCCAATAAGTTTAGTGATCGCATTCAGGTCAAAAAAGTATTCTCTAATAGTGTCATGACACAGGATGGCAAATTTTGGAACGTTAAGAAATTAGCAAAATGTAATGTCATGAGTGATAAGAGAAACCCATCTAATAAGCAAAGTGAATTGTTTGGAGATGATTCTATTGCTCATAGAGTGAAAGATACCAAACGTGTAATCAATATTCCTAAAAGATGTGTTAATTGACTTTATGTGTTAAGACTTTATCTTCATGTCTTAAGATATGTTATTTAGCCTTTTGCTTAAGTTTATTTTTCATTTTTCCTTTTTGTTTTTGTTTTTGTAATGAGGGAGATGTGTTATATTCTTGTTCATTACTTTTCCTTTAAGTGTACCTCTGTGGTCGCATGCCAGTGCATGAGACATGTTTATATTTGAGAATGTTCTGTATTCTAAAGCTGGTTAGCTAGGGTTTTTAACTGTTGAAGCGCAGTACAGCCTGAACTAAGATACTGATGGATGTCATTCGTGCTGCTGATAAATCAAGACTCTTTTATCTTGAATCTGACTGGATTATTACTACACTCGCTCTCTGCTTCTCTTTCTTTCATTTCAATTCATCATAAATTACTCAAATTCACTATTGCTTTATCAGCATGGCACAAGTCGGAGGGTAGCCACAGTTTGAAGGGGTCCACCCACTATTATCTAGAAACAGGTCTCAGTTCCATCTAGCTCCTTAGCCTGCGACTGATAATTGTTACTTTGTGCCACAGCACTGCAGACACAGGCCTCTGAGTGTTTGTGTGAGTGGTGCAAGAGAGGAACAGAGAACTTGACAAAATTAGCCATTCTATTGCTTAATACATTGTAAATGTGAAACACTTTGGGGCTGGATAAAGAATAACATCAGGAAACAACCGCAAATTAATGCACATTTTATTTATTCACTTAAAACTGTTTAAAAATGTAATTTCCAAGTTCCACATATCTGTTTAAAAATATTTACACATTCAGTCATTTCCGAGTTTAGTTACAAACTAATAGTGGGAAAAACACATGATGTATAAAAACTGAAACCAAAAACGTATTTTTACATTATTTTATGTTTCTTGTTTTTTGGTTTTAAAACAGGCCGTCAACCTTTCACGTGAAAATGATTATAAGGGCCCGACATCACTTCTTGTGATGTCACTACATGTGACGTCACTGTGCTTTGCATATGATAATGGGCTCCTTCGCTATTTTCCTTACTTGTCCCATGTTTATTGGCATGACATGGGTCTATAGGTATTAAAAATAAATATATAAATTCACAGGGGTTCAGCCCGTTTCTCTGGTGATGTCACACATTGGCATGTATTCGGCTGCTTCTTCTATTTTTAGGTGAGTACAAATAACGTGCCGTTCCCCCTCCTTCCATTTCTCTCATGAATGTCACTGCCACTTCTGGAATTCATATGACAAATCCTTTAGAACATTTGTGGACAAGGGACAATCTAGTGTGGAAGACGAGTTGCTGGGAGTGCAACTGATTGTCCAGGAACATATATGCTTTTGATGTGGGATTTCGCTATTTCGCCACATTCTTCAAACAGAGTCTGAGGCTTACAATGGCTCAATTCTGGTAAAAAGTAGAGTTTGACAAGTCACAAAATGAATAGGGAGAGCCAAGTCGGAGAGGAACCACGGGTCACACTTAGTTATAAGGCCCGAGGCACGAGCTGATCCATCAACCGATAACAGTCCGTAAAAGATGAAGAAAACATTACTTAAAACAATGTATATGCTCTTTTATATCTAAAAATAGGTTATTTCTTGAACAACTGTGCTTCGCTTTAGTTCATTACATATACTAAAGTGCTAGTTGTTAATAGTAATACAAACATTTTACCAATGATATTTCCCATCTCCAGAGCCCTGACAACATGTCCACTCTGGGTGTGTTGGGTTTATAGGTTTTATCACTAATCCGACAAGTTAGCTGAAAATACTGCTGTTAGTCCCAGTATTGTTCAGTGTTGCTTTTACAGGTAGTGTGGTCAGGTGCGATTCAATGTTTTTCTTTGGATCTATTCTTCGCCAAATAAAAATCTACAATATTTATTTTCTTTTAATCCACATTGTGCTTGTCTCCCACTGTGTATCCTGGTACATCATGTCACTTTGCTATGTGTACGGAAGTGAAAAATCACTGGAAACAAACACTTTTATAATTCTGCAAATACTGTTTTCTGTTTTTCTTCTTTACTGCTTGTCGGGGTTTCTATCATTTGGTATTTCAAAGTCCCACATAATTAGAATTTTATCTTTTTCCGTAATCCATTCCTCTCACAATAACTGCACTGTTCTGCTCTTGTCTATGTCCTCAGATGGATCAATATTATTTTTGATGTTCTTAAGTTCATTCCAGAGTCCCTGCATCTCTAGGATTATTTCCACGTGAGTTAAATGAAGAAGTGTATTCACTGAGAGCTGTGTGGGATCGAAAATTGACAAAAGCCCTTCACATTTTCAGCGCCATTCTATGTTTTCCACCTGTGTATTCGCTGATGACCTTGTAGCTCTGATATTCGACTAAAGCTCTTCCCACATTCATTGCACTTGAATGGTTTTTCTCCTGTGTGAGTTCGCTGATGATACCTTAATACTGAAGAGTAGCGAAAACTACTGTCACATTCACTACAATGATAGGGTTTTCCCCCTGTGTGTGTTCGCTGATGACTTTGTAGGGATGATAATCGACTAAAGCTCTTCACACATTCACTGAATTTATATGGCTTTTCCCCTGTGTGTGTTCGCTGATGTCTTTGAAAGCTTGATAAATGACTAAAGCACTTTGCACATTCACTGCATTTGAGTGGCCTTTTCCCTGTGTGTGTTCGCTGATGTCTTTGAAAGCTTGAGAACTCACTAAAGCACTTTACACATTCAGTGCACTTGAATGGTTTTTCCCCCGTGTGTGTTCGCTGATGACTTTGAAGGTGTGATAACTGACTAAAGCACTTTGCACATTGACAGCACTTGAATGGTTTTTCTCCTGTGTGTGTTCGCTGATGACTTTGTAGCTTTAATATTCGACTAAAGCAGGGGTCCCCAAACTACGGCCCCCAGGCCACATCCGACCCATCTAATCAACTGGAGTGATCCACTTAACGATCCCAAACAATCCTTTGCTTCTTGTCTCATGCGGAGACACATACTCCTCACTTCCAGGTAGCAGGCGGTTGGCGGTCCAGTTCCAGGTGACCGGAAACCACCGGGGCATCTCACAGCTCTTCCAGGGGAAATCGCTTAACACAGAAGTTCCTGCCAACACAGAGCTTCGGATTGATGCCTGTCCTTTGCCGGCTTCTACGCAAATAGGAACCGTGTTTCTGAGGCCGTGTGTTCGAGACCTTTACTGAGGTTCTCTGACACCGCACAGGAGCGCTATTCTGTGTTTGTTTTTACACCGCACTGGAGCCCTATTCTGGATTTGTTTCGACACCGCGCTGGAGCGCCTTACTTGGAGTTTGGTTGTTTGTTTGGGCACCGCGCTGGGGTGCTATCCTGAGTTTGTTTTGGCACCGCGCTGGAGCGCTTTACTTGTGGTTTGTTTCGGCACCACGCCAGAGCGCTTTACTTTCAGTTCGTGACAACGCGCTGGGGCGCTTATGTGAATACCTAGGACACCGCGCTGGAGCGCTTTTATTACGCGCTGGGGCGATTATCTTTTTTTGTTTTTACACAGGAGCACTGTTTTCTTACTAACCACTATAGACAACTTCTACTCACTGAGTGTTCCTAAGCTCAAGGTAAACGCTGTTAACTGCATGTGCACAAGAAGTAAACAGAGGGCTTTATCTGTGCCCGTTGTAATCAGGTCTCCCTTACTTCCCCTACCAGTCCAAGAAGAACGAAAGTTTTTAAACAGCAGTGGACAGATGACTATTTTTTTGTCCAGTGCAAGGAAAAGGCAGTTTGTTTAATCTGCAAAGAGACAGTGGCGGTGTTTAAAGAATTTAATATCCGCCGACACTATGAAACCCGCCATGGAGGGCAGTATGCTAGCTTGCTGGGCCAAGTGAGGAGAGACAAGGTGGCTAGGCTACAAAATGGATTTGCCGCCCAGCAAAGTACAATGCTACGCCAAACACAGGCGAACCTTTCATCCGTTCGGGACAGCTTCAAGGTAGCTAAACTGATTGCAAGCTGTGGAAAGTCCTTCAATGATGGGGAGTTTGTCAAGAAGTGTTTGAACGCTGTCGCGGAGGAGGTGTGTCCGGACAAGAAAGATGCCCTGAACGCGGTGAGTCTGTCCGCATCTACAGTTACCAGGTGAATTGAAGAAATGGGGCATAATGTACATGTCCAGCTGAAAGAGAAAGCTAAAGATTGATTGTTTTGCATTGGCAATGGATGAGAGCAATGACGTGCAGTACACAGCACAACTGCTGATTTTTTTCGGGGAGTTAATTCAACTTTTGAAGTGTCGGAGGAGCTGGCAGCTCTACAAAGTCTCACAGATACTAAGACGGGAGAGGATATTTTTTGTAAAGTACGCCAAACGATGGAAGAGTTGGATTTAGACTGGGCTAAGCTGGCTAGCATCACAACGGCCGGTGCTCCGAGTATGGTTGGTGCATCGCGGGGGCTAGTGGGGCGCATAAAAAGAGAAATGGAGGAACGAAGTCTCACCCCCCCACTACAAGTCCACCTCCTGATTCACCAGCAAGCTCTATGCTACAAAATTCTGTAGTGGGAATCTGTCATGAAGGTGGTTGTGTCTTGCATAAACTTTATCAGAGCAAACAGACTAAAACACAGGCAGTTCCAAGCTTTTCTATCCGAGCTGGAGTCTGCCCATTGAGACATGCTTTACCACGCTGAAGTCCGATGGTTAAGCCGGGGTAGAGTTTTGAAGCGCTTCTACGAGCTGCTACCCGAAATCAACGCCTTTCTCATGACAAAGGGAAAAACTGTCCTAGAGCTGATCGACAGAAAGGAAATGGGACCTTGCCTTTTTAACAGATGTGACACATTTTAAACGGCCTCAATTTACAGCTCCAAGGGAAAATTAATCAGTGACATGTATTCCCACGTCAAAGCATGGCGCTGCTTGTTGGACAAGTGCAAAAACAAGACTTCACCCATCTCGGAGCCTCTCAGCTGAGGAGCCAGCGGTCCCGTTTCCAACCAAGAAGTGCGAGGACGCACTGGAAGCGCTGAGAGCGGAGTTCAGTATGGGTTCTGTGAGCTTCATGCCCACATTAAAGAAATGTGCATATTCCAGAACCCTTTTGCTGTCGACATTAATGACACCCTGCCTTCTCTTCAATTTGAACTGGCTGAGTTGCAGACCTGTGATGTACTGAAAGACACATTCAAGCCCAACTGTCTCAGAGTACTATGCTTCCCTCCCAAACAAGACCTACCCCAACATCAGAAAGCACGCTATGAAAATGTCCACAGTTTTTGGGAGCACATATCTGTGAGCAAACATTTTCACGCATGAAGCTGATAAAAAAATGTGACAAGATCAAGACTCTTAGATCAACACCTGCATCAGTCTCTGAGACTGGCTGTATCTGGAATGGAACCTGAAATCAATCTCCTCACCAGTCAGAAGCAAGCCCACAGCTCACACTGATATGGTAAGCCTGCTGATTTCAGTAACTATGAATATGAAAAAATGTCAGTATAGTAATGCTCTTTTTATAGGAAACATGTTTCTTGAACAGTGATGTCACATACAAAATGAGACTGTCATCTGCTGATGGGCTACTTGTGTATTTTTTATCTGCATTCCCGAAGGGCCTGCATGCTTCCAGGACCACCCTAAAGTCAGCCTGTTTATTACAATTATTCTGTATTCATGTTATTTCACTGTGTGGCAAAAAAATTATCAGCTTGTGTTTTTATTTTTGAATCTAATCTATAAAATAAAAGGAGTATCTGTGGTACTTCAAATAAACACAAGAAGACTTTATTACTTTTTTTGAAAACCAACAGGTGGCGCCAAGGCCCAGCGAAGGGCAGCTGCAAATAAAATGCCATTATAATCTCCACAATAATACTGGTTGTCACTTTGGCCCATATCATTTCCTGTTATAAGACTGACCCCGACCCCCCATCACAGAAAGGAAAGTTGATGTGGCCCCGCAGAAAAAAGTTTGGGGACCACTGGACTAAATCTCTTCACACGTTCACTACATGTAAATGGGGTTTCCCCTGTGTGTGTTCGCTGATGTCTTTGAAAGCTTGATAAATGACTAAAGCACTTTGCACATTCACTGCACTTGAATTGTTTTTCCCTGGTGTGTGTTCGGTGATGACTTTAAAGGTATGATAAGTGACTAAAGCAATTTGCACATTCAGTGCACTTGAATGATTTTTCCCCCGTGTGTGTTCGCTGATGAATTTGTAGCTCTGATAATCGACTAAAGCTCTTCCCACATTCACTGCAATTGAGTGGCTTTTCCCCTGTGTGTGATTGATTACGTCTTTGAAGGCTTGATAAGTGACTAAAGCACTTTTACACATTCATAGCACTTGAAAGATTTTTCCCCTGTGTGTTCGCTGATGTCTTTGTAGGTTTGATAATCGACTAAAGCTCTTCCAACATTCATTGCACTTGAATGGTTTTTCTCCTGTGTGAGTTCGCTGATGTCTTTGTAGGTTTGATAATCGACTAAAGCTCTTCCAACATTCATTGCACTTGAATGGTTTTTCTCCTGTGTGAGTTCGGTGATGACTTTGTAGGGATGATAATTGACTAAAGCTCTTCACACATTCACTGCATTTAAATGGCTTTTCCCCTGTGTGTGTTAGCTGATGTCTTTGAAAGCTTGAGAACTCACTAAAGCACTTTGCACATTCAGTGCACTGGAATGGTTTTTCCCCCATGTGTGTTTGCTGATGACGTTGAAGGCTTGATAATTGACTAAAGCAATTTGCACATTCAGTGCACTTGAATGGTTTTTCCCCCGTGTGTGTTCGTTGATGACTTTGAAGGTTTGATAACTGACTAAAGCTCTTCACACATTCACTGCATTTAAATGGCTTTTCCCCCGTGTGTGTTCGCTCATGACTTTGAAGGTTTGATAACTGACTAAAGCACTTTGCACATTCACTGCATTTGAATGGCGTTTCCCCTGTGTGTGCTTGATTATGTCTTTGAAGGCTTGATAACCGACTAAAGCTCTTCCAACATTCATAGCACTTGAATGATTTTTCCCCTGTGTGTGTTCGCTGATGTCTTTGTAGGTTTGATAATTGACTAAAGCTCTTCCAACATTCATTGCACATGAATGGTTTTTCTCCTGTGTGAGTTCGCTGATGACTTTGTAGGGATGATAATCGACTAAAGCTCTTCACACATTCACTGCACTTGAACTGTTTATCCCCTGTGTGTGTTCGCTGATGAGTTTGAAGGTTTGATAACTGACTAAAGCACTTTGCACATTCACTGCACTTGAATGGCTTTTCCCCTGTGTGTGTTCGCTGATGTCTTTGAAAGCTTGAAAACTCACTAAAGCACTTTGCACATTCAGTGCACTTGAATGGTTTTTCCCCCATGTGTGTTTGCTGTTGACGTTGAAGGCTTGATAATTGACTAAAGCAATTTGCACATTCAGTGCACTTGAATGGTTTTTCCCCGTGTGTGTTCGCTGATGACTTTGAAGGTTTGATAACTGACTAAAGCTCTTCACACATTCACTGCATTTAAATGGCTTTTCCCCCGTGTGTGTTCGCTGATGACTTTGAAGGTTTGATACCTGACGAAAGCACTTGGCACATTCACTGCATTTGAATGGCGTTTCCCCTGAGTGTGTTCGCTGATGTCTTTGAAAGCTTGATAAATGACTAAAGCACTTTGCACATTCACTGCACTTGAATCGTTTTCCCCCTTGCGTGTTCGCTGATAACTTTGAAGGTATGATAACTGACTAGAGCACTTCAAGCAGTCACTGCATTTAAATAGCTTTTTCCCTGTGTGTGTTCGCTGATGTCTTTGTAGGTCAGATAATCGACTAAAGCTCTTCCCACGTTCATTGCACTTGAATGGTTTTTCTCCTGTGTGAGTTCGCTGATGACTTTGAAGACTTGATAAGTGACTATAGCTCTTTACACATTCACTGCACTTTAATGGTTTTGCCCTGTGTAAGTGTGCTGATGAAGCTTGAGTAGTGATGACAAACTAAAGCTCTTGCTGCAGGGGTATGATTCTTCTTTCTTGGTTAGTGTCTGTGGGTCGGGTATATATTTGTCTCCTTCCCATGACTGTATTTCCTGATGGGCCAACATGGCTGATAAAGCACTTGTGTTTTTCTCACACACTTTACATGTGTGCAGTATTTTGCACGTTTGATTTCTGATTTAACAATAAAATGCAATAGCCACCAAATATTTGCCACACTCCTAATACGTAAAATGTGTCTTTGGAGGCGATTGGGCCTTTAGATTGGATTATGGCTATGCACACTTGTAGGTAAAGATGTATCTTCCTTCTGGACGGTGCAAATTGGGACAGTCTGTTGTATTGTAGATAGACAAACTCCTCTTTCCTTTACCCGTCAATTGTCTGGCTCTGCTCTGTTGTGCTCTTCTCTGGTTACTGTGGTTTAGCCAGAAAGAGTTTACAATTCTCCTCGAGCACGGAATGATGGCTTGTCATCATTTTATAAAACAGAGCACTGCGGTAATCGTATCATACCGATCCCATGATCAAAGTTGGTACTGGACACTTGTTTATACAGGAGGCGGTTGGTTATTGTTGTTGCCTTAATTTTCCTAAGGTCATTTCTTTGTCTTGTGGCGTGGAGGTGCTCAGCTCAGCCTCTTACAATCACTGAACTGCCCTTGATGCTTCATCCGGGATCTGTCAGTTTGGGTGCTGGTTCCTCTGTCGCCGACTGCGCTGATGTTTTCCTGAATACTGTAGCTCTTTATTTCTGCTATTATTGAAGATTTACAGCATTTGCTTCCTTATTGATGGTCAATTCATACATTCAAGGCTTGTTTTCTGTTGGATGTAAAGATATTGAAAATTAATAAATTTAAGCATAATTGAATGAGAATTCACAATGTTAACTGGTTGTAAAAGACATTTCGAGGGAGGTTTACTAAATCTCCAAGCAATGCAGCGCAGCCCCCCTGCGCGAGGCTGCGTTGCGTTGCGCGACGGGGAGAGAGCAGGAGAGCACCATATTTTCAAAGATATGGCTCTCTCCTTCCCTTTCGCTTGCGCTGGCACTGATACAGCGGGCCTGCGCCATGCACACACCTTAGCACAAGAGTGCTAGGGTGTGTGTGTGTGAGTCCAGCATTGGTTTTGTACAGGAAAGAGACACTTCCTATACAAAATACTATGCCTACACAGCAACTTCTTCGTTTAAAATCTTACTCAAAGGTTTTGCATCATATCTCCCCTTCTTCTTTACCGCCTTTGAAACTTAGCAAGGAATATTTCATCATACACATATATTTAACTAAAAGTTCTGTTGAACAGGTGATATCTTATTTATGTCTGAAAAGGAGGTGATTTACCAGTGTTCACAGAGTAAGGGCACTCACGGGGCACCCAAGTGCTAGAGGTATAGCTTAAGATAGACGCATATGGTCAAGATTTCAATGAAACAACAATAGATTTTAGAAAAAGAGATGGATCAGGCTGGGCTGTCTAATTTCCAGTAACTCTTTACAAAGAATACAACAAAAGTAACTCCATTCACACACTTCTTCTCCTTCCTTTCCTATTCACTTAAGATCATCTCAAATGCCAACTTCTGTCTTTACTTCGCTGTTCATAAGTCACCTTTGACACTTTCAACAGCTCCCTTTGTTCAAGCATTTCTGGTTTATTCTAACCTGGAAGATTGGAACATTATTGTGAGTTGAGCGGGGTTTCCTATTGCCATAACATCTGTCCATCTGCCTGAAACTAGTGCAGCTTACAGCACCCGGTTCTGGCCCTGAAAGACAACTTTAATAAGCAAGTCTTTAGTTCTTCCTAAAGTAGATAAAGTTCTGTAAGATGCAGCTCCTTCGGGGCTTTTGTGTAAAACAGCGCGAGGGGTTCACTGTAAAGCCCATCCTTTACATTATAAGATAAGGCAAACAAACGTTGATTCATATAATATAATATTCAACAATATCAGTCATTTAGTACTTATAGAGAATCCATCACAACCAATAATTTACCTGACATATCCCAGCAGCAGATGTGTGCATATTACTCTTTTTTCCCCCTTTTCCACCATTACATGGCATCTGGCATGATGTTGTCCATTTGGGGTTCAGGATGCCACTTTGTGACTGGATGGGCATTTGGTAGAGCGGGAGGAGGTATCAGTTATCCACAGGTGATGCAGCATTTCTACCTGTCAATATTTCTCATATTCAAGTTTACCTAATTTCCTGCCCTTGGGTGCACTAACTCTGTGGGGTTCATCAGAAGTCAGATAACTGCCTCATACTAACAAGGCCATGGATCTCACTTCTTCTACAACACTTATTGCAGACATAGGGCCTAGTTTAGAGTTTGTCCAACAGATTATTGCCTCAAAACTTGGGGTGGGTGAAGAATTCCGCTCTGCCGGCGGAGCTCGCAAAGTTTTTCCCACTCCGCACTCTGTGCTGACTTGTTCCAAAAAACTCCATGCAGAACGGAGTTTTTTTCTCAAGCGGTTCGCCAACGGTAAGGTGATGAGCGCTTGTGAGAAAATATAACGCACTAGACCTCCTCCAGGCGATATTTCTCAATGCGGGAGGTCGCGGCAGGTCGCGACCACTCGAATGTTAAAATCTGCCATTTTCGTTGATGAAGCTGCCATTCGATTAGAATGTCAATTAGAGTGGCAGTAAGCACCATCGCCCTCTGGCACGACGCGTAGTGCTGTTCGTGCTGATTTTACACTAGGGGTTGAACTCCTGGCACTAAAAATCAGTGAGCGCAGTGCAACTTAACAACCTCTGCCTCTAGCGGAAGTCTGCAGAGTGCAGCGGAGTTTCCCTGGCACTTCGTGGAGTTCCGCGGAGTAAAAGTCTGCAAACTACACCAAGGCATTATCAAAACGTGATAGATATCCTGTATGCCCTGTTATAATTGCTACAGGATGCAATGCATTTTTAATGGGTCGGGCAGGATACCTGTCACATCTGTGATGGAATAAATGATCCACTGAAATTTAAATCAGGCCTTTGGTGTACATTGCATCCAGTGTGGCTTGCTGGGCTTGACGGATCTTGTTCTTTGTGTGTTTCTCACTGCTTTGAGGTCACCGCCAGGCAGAACTTCTGTCAACTGCTCCCTGTGCAGATATTCTTTTCAGGCAGGACCTCCGTTAGTGGTGCCTTGTGCAGATCTTCCTTCCAGGCAGGACTTCTGTCAGCGGCGCCTTGTTTAGATCTTCCTTCCAGGCAGGACTTTTGTCAGCTGTGCCCTGTGCAGATCTTCCTTTCAGGCAGGGGCTTCGGTCAGCTGTGCCTTGTGTGGTTCTTCCTTCCAGGCAGAACGTCCATCACCTGCACCATGTGCAGATCTTCCTTCCAGGCAGGAATTCCGCCAGTCGTGCCTCGTGCAGATCTTCCTTCCAGGCAGGACTTCTGTCAGGTGCACCTTGTGTAGATCTGCTTTCCAGACAAGGGCTTCTTTCCTCAATGATGATTTCAAAAGTCAGGAGAGGTAGAACTGGTATAGGTCATCTTCTTTATTGCAGTTCTACTGCTCAAGCTACAGACCTCGAGCTCTGAGATGACGAGAGTCTGGATTTTCTGAGCTCCGTACAGCATTAAGACAGTTCTACCGCATCCAGCACACACTACAAGATTCCAAGAGTCAACGCTACAAGTGCTGCTTCAAGGTTTAATTCAACCACTGTATCTGAACATCCCTGGCAAATGCCAACAAGAGAATAAACATCCTGCCTGCATCAGCAGAGTGCCAAAAGCTTTTCAAGCACCTCGAGGTACATGGACTTTCCCTATCTGTCATAACTGAAGATGTTAAACCTTGGTAACATCAATCCCCTTTGGACAAGGTCCTCCATTTTGCTATGAGAATGAAACTCATCCTGCGCAGACACAAACCCTCAAATCTGTATTGTATGAAGGTGGGTGGTTCTCACCCAAAAGAGGGCCCTCAACAAATTGCTGACATTTTCTTACACCCCCTGGACAGCCGAGGCAACACACAGACCAACTACACCCCCTCAGGGATCACCCGTCCATCTGCCAGGATCAAGACTCAGACCTTTCAACCTTCTATGTTACCGTCTTTGGAACGGCCCGTCTCTGAGATTCGTGGAAGCTCCACACTCAGTGAGCTCAGAGTTGCCTTGTAAAACCATCTCATGAGAGTGGCAGAAAAGAACAATAAGTGACACGCACTGCACGGAGACAGCAGAGTGAGAGACAGCAGAGTGAGAGTGACAGCAGAGTGAGAGACAGCAGAGTGAGAGTGACAGCAGAGTGAGAGACAGCAGAGTGAGAGTGACAGCAGAGAGAGAGCAGAGTGAGAGACAGCAGAGTGAGAGACAGCAGTGAGAGACAGCAGAGTGAGAGAGACAGCAGATTGAGAGAACAGCAGTGTGAGAGACAGCAGAGTGAGAGACAGCAGAGTGAGTGACAGCAGAGTGAGTGACAGCAGAGTGAGACAGCAGTGAGAGTGACAGCAGAGTGAAAGACAGCCGAGTGAGAGAAACAACAGAGTGAGAGACAGCAGAGTGAGAGTGGCAGCAGAGTGAGAGTGACAGCAGAGTGAGAGACAGCAGAGTGAGAGTAACAGCGGAGTGAGAGACAGCAGAGTGAGAGACAGCAAAGTGAGAGTGACAGCAGAGTGAGAGACAGCAGAGTGAGTTACAGCAGAGTGAGAGACAGCAGAGTGAGAGACAGCAGAGTAAGACAGCAGAGTGAGAATGACAGCAGAGTGAGAGAGCAGAGTGAGCGACAGCAGAGTGAGAGTGACAGCAAATTGAGAGACAGCAGAGTGAGAGACAGCAGAGTGAGTGACAACAGAGTGAGAGAGACAGCAGAGTAAGAGACAGCAGAGTGAGAGACAGCAGAGTGAGACAGCAGAGTGAGAGTGGCAGCAGAGTGAGAGTGGCAGCAAAGTGAGAGACAGCAGAGTGGGAGACAGCAGAGTGAGAGACAGCAGAGTGAGAGACAGCAGAGTGAGAGTGACAGCAGAGAGACAACAGAGTGAGAGACAGCAGAGTGAGAGACAGCAGAGGGAGAGAGACAGCAGAGTGAGATAAACAGCAGCGTGAGCGACAGCAGAGTGAGAGACAGCAGAGTGAGAGACAGCAGAGTGAGTGACAGCAGAGTGAGTGACAGCAGAGTGAGACAGCAGGGTGAGAGTGACAGCAGAGTGAAAGACAGCAGAGTGAGAGAGACAACATAGTGAGAGACCGCAGAGTGAGAGTGGCAGCAGAGTGAGAGTGGCAGCAGAGTGAGAGTGGCAGCAGAGTGAGAGACAGCAGAGTGAGTGACAGCAGAGTGAGTGACAGCAGAGTGAGAGCCAGCAGAGTGTGAGTGACAGCAGAGTGAGAGACAGCAGAGTGAGAGACAGCAGAGTGAGAGTGACAGCAGAGTGAGAGAGAGAGCAGAGAGAGCAGAGAGAGACAGCAGAGTGAGTGACAGCAGAGTGAGTGACAGCAGAGTGAGAGACAGCAGAGTAGGAGTGACAGCAGAGTGAGAGACAGCAGAGTGAGAGACAGCAGAGTGAGAGTGGCAGCAGAGTGAGAGTGACAGCAGAGTGAGAGACAGCAGAGTGAGAGTAACAGCAGAGTGAGAGACAGCAGAGTGAGAGACAGCAAAGTGAGAGTGACAGCAGAGTGAGAGACAGCAGAGTGAGTTACAGCAGAGTGAGGCACAGTGAGAGACAGCATAGTAAGACAGCAGAGTGAGAGTGACAGCAGAGTGAGAGAGCAGAGTGAGCGACAGCAGAGTGAGAGTGACAGCAGAGTGAGAGACAGCAGAGTGGGAGACAGCAGAGTGAGTGACAACAGAGTGAGAGAGACAGCAGAGTAAGAGACAGCAGAGTGAGAGTGGCAGCAGAGAGACAACAGAGTGAGAGACAGCAGAGTTAGAGACAGCAGAGTTAGAGACAGCAGAGTGAGATACAGCAGAGTGAGAGTGGCAGCAGAGTGAGAGTGGCAGCACAGTGAGAGACAGCAGAGTAAGACAGCAGAGTGAGAGACAGCAGAGTGAGACAGCAGAGTGAGATACAGCAGAGTGAGAGTGGCAGCAAAGTGAGAGACAGCAGAGTGGGAGACAGCAGAGTGAGAGACAGCAGAGTGAGAGTGACAGCAGAGAGAGAGAGCAGAGAGAGCAGAGAGAGACAGCAGAGTAAGAGACAGAGAGTGAGAGACAGCAGAGTGAGTGACAGCAGAGTGAGTGACAGCAGAGTGAGAGACAGCAGAGTAGGAGTGACAGCAGAGTGAGAGACAGCAGAGTGAGAGAGAGCAGAGTGAGAGTGGCATCAGAGTGAGAGTGACAGCAGAGTGAGAGACAGCAGAGTGAGAGTAACAGTGGAGTGAGAGACAGCAAAGTGAGAGTGACAGCAGAGTGAGAGACAGCAGAGTGAGTTACAGCTGAGTGAGAGACAGCAGAGTGAGAGACAGCAGAGTAAGACAGCAGAGTGAGAGTGACATCAGAGTGAGAGAGCAGAGTGAGCGACAGCAGAGTGAGAGTGACAGCAGAGTGAGAGACAGCAGAGTGAGAGACAGCAGAGTGAGTGACAACAGAGTGAGAGAGACAGCAGAGTAAGAGACAGCAGAGTGAGAGACAGCAGAGTGAGATAGCAGAGTGAGATACAGCAGAGTGAGAGTGGCAGCAGAGTGAGAGTGGCAGCAAAGTGAGAGACAGCAGAGTGGGAGACAGCAGAGTGAGAGACAGCAGAGTGAGAGACAGCAGATGAGAGTGACAGCAGAGAGACAACAGAGTGAGAGACAGCAGAGTGAGAGACAGCAGTGAGAGACAGCAGAGGGAGAGAGACAGCAGAGTGAGAGAAATAGCAGCGTTAGCGACAGCAGAGTGAGAGACAGCAGAGTGAGTGACAGCAGAGTGAGTGACAGCAGAGTGAGTGACAGCAGAGTGAGACAGCAGGGTGAGAGTGACAGCAGAGTGAAAGACAGCAGAGTGAGAGAGACAACAGAGTGAGAGACCGCAGAGTGAGAGTGGCAGCAGAGTGAGAGTGACAGCAGAGTGAGAGACAGCAGAGTGAGAGACAGCAGAGTGAGTGACAGCAGAGTGAGTGACAGCAGAGTGAGAGCCAGCAGAGTGTGAGTGACAGCAGAGTGAGAGACAGCAGAGTGAGAGACAGCAGAGTGAGAGTGACAGCAGAGAGAGAGAGCAGAGAGAGCAGAGAGAGACAGCAGAGTAAGAGACAGCAGAGTGAGAGACAGCAGAGTGAGTGACTGCAGAGTGAGTGACAGCAGAGTGAGAGACAGCAGAGTAGGAGTGACAGCAGAGTGAGAGACGGCAGAGTGAGAGACAGCAGAGTGAGAGTGGCAGCAGAGTGAGAGTGACAGCAGAGTGAGAGACAGCAGAGTGAGAGTAACAGCGGAGTGAGAGACAGCAGAGTGAGAGACAGCAAAGTGAGAGTGACAGCAGAGTGAGAGACAGCAGAGTGAGTTACAGCAGAGTGAGAGACAGCAGAGTAAGAGACAGCAGAGTGAGAGACAGCAGAGTGAGACAGCAGAGTGAGAGTGGCAGCAGAGTGAGAGTGGCAGCAAAGTGAGAGACAGCAGAGTGGGAGACAGCAGAGTGAGAGACAGCAGAGTGAGAGTGACAGCAGAGAGACAACAGAGTGAGAGACAGCAGAGTGAGAGACAGCAGAGGGAGAGAGACAGCAGAGTGAGATAAACAGCAGCGTGAGCGACAGCAGAGTGAGAGACAGCAGAGTGAGAGACAGCAGAGTGAGTGACAGCAGAGTGAGTGACAGCAGAGTGAGACAGCAGGGTGAGAGTGACAGCAGAGTGAAAGACAGCAGAGTGAGAGAGACAACATAGTGAGAGACCGCAGAGTGAGAGTGGCAGCAGAGTGAGAGTGGCAGCAGAGTGAGAGTGACAGCAGAGTGAGAGACAGCAGAGTGAGTGACAGCAGAGTGAGTGACAGCAGAGTGAGAGCCAGCAGAGTGTGAGTGACAGCAGAGTGAGAGACAGCAGAGTGAGATACAGCAGAGTGAGAGTGACAGCAGAGTGAGAGAGAGAGCAGAGAGAGCAGAGAGAGACAGCAGAGTGAGTGACAGCAGAGTGAGTGACAGCAGAGTGAGAGACAGCAGAGTAGGAGTGACAGCAGAGTGAGAGACAGCAGAGTGAGAGACAGCAGAGTGAGAGTGGCAGCAGAGTGAGAGGGACAGCAGAGTGAGAGACAGCAGAGTGAGAGTAACAGTGGAGTGAGAGACAGCAGAGTGAGAGACAGCAAAGTGAGAGTGACAGCAGAGTGAGAGACAGCAGAGTGAGTTACAGCAGAGTGAGAGACAGCACAGTGAGAGACAGCAGAGTAAGACAGCTAAGTGAGAGTGACAGCAGAGTGAGAGAGCAGAGTGAGCGACAGCAGAATGAGAGTGACAGCAGAGTGAGAGACAGCAGAGTAAGAGACAGCAGAGTGAGTGACAACAGAGTGAGAGAGACAGCAGAGTAAGAGACAGCAGAGTGAGAGTGGCAGCAGAGAGACAACAGAGTGAGAGACAGCAGAGTTAGAGACAGCAGAGTTAGAGACAGCAGAGTGAGATACAGCAGAGTGAGAGTGGCAGCAGAGTGAGAGTGGCAGCACAGTGAGAGACAGCAGAGTAAGACAGCAGAGTGAGAGACAGCAGAGTTAGACAGCAGAGTGAGATACAGCAGAGTGAGAGTGGCAGCAGAGTGAGAGTGGCAGCAAAGTGAGAGACAGCAGAGTGGGAGACAGCAGAGTGAGAGACAGCAGAGTGAGAGTGACAGCAGAGAGAGAGATCAGAGAGAGCAGAGAGAGACAGCAGAGTAAGAGACAGCAGAGTGAGAGACAGCAGAGTGAGTGACAGCAGAGTGAGTGACAGCAGAGTGAGAGACAGCAGAGTAGGAGTGACAGCAGAGTGAGAGACAGCAGAGTGAGAGAGAGCAGAGTGAGAGTGGCAGCAGAGTGAGAGTGACAGCAGAGTGAGAGACAGCAGAGTGAGAGTAACAGCGGAGTGAGAGACAGCAAAGTGAGAGTGACAGCAGAGTGAGAGACAGCAGAGTGAGTTACAGCAGAGTGAGAGACAGCAGAGTGAGAGACAGCAGAGTAAGACAGCAGAGTGAGAGTGACATCAGAGTGAGAGAGCAGAGTGAGCGACAGCGGAGTGAGAGTGACAGCAGAGTGAGAGACAGCAGAGTGAGAGACAGCAGAGTGAGTGACAACAGAGTGAGAGAGACAGCAGAGTAAGAGACAGCAGAGTGAGAGACAGCAGAGTGAGATAGCAGAGTGAGATACAGCAGAGTGAGAGTGGCAGCAGAGTGAGAGTGGCAGCAAAGTGAGAGACAGCAGAGTGGGAGACAGCAGAGTGAGAGACAGCAGAGTGAGAGACAGCAGAGTGAGAGTGACAGCAGAGAGACAACAGAGTGAGAGACAGCAGAGGGAGAGACAGCAGTGAGAGACAGCAGAGGGAGAAAGACAGCAGAGTGAGAGAAATAGCAGCGTGAGCGACAGCAGAGTGAGAGACAGCAGAGTGAGAGACAGCAGAGTGAGTGACAGCAGAGTGAGTGACAGCAGAGTGAGACAGCAGGGTGAGAGTGACAGCAGAGTGAAAGACAGCAGAGTGAGAGAGACAACAGAGTGAGAGACCGCAGAGTGAGAGTGGCAGCAGAGTGAGAGTGACAGCAGAGTGAGAGACAGCAGAGTGAGAGACAGCAGAGTGAGTGACAGCAGAGTGAGTGACAGCAGAGTGAGAGCCAGCAGAGTGTGAGTGACAGCAGAGTGAAAGACAGCAGAGTGAGAGACAGCAGAGTGAGAGTGACAGCAGAAAGAGAGAGCAGAGAGAGCAGAGAGAGACAGCAGAGTAAGAGACAGCAGAGTGAGAGACAGCAGAGTGAGTGACAGCAGAGTGAGTGACAGCAGAGTGAGAGACAGCAGAGTGGGAGTGACAGCAGAGTGAGAGACGGCAGAGTGAAAGACAGCAGAGTGAGAGTGGCAGCAGAGTGAGAGTGACAGCAGAGTGAGAGACAGTAGAGTGAGAGTAACAGCGGAGTGAGAGACAGCAGAGTGAGAGACAGCAAAGTGAGAGTGACAGCAGAGTGAGAGACAGCAGAGTGAGTTACAGCAGAGTGAGAGACAGCAGAGTGAGAGACAGCAGAGTAAGACAGCAGTGTGAGAGTGACAGCAGAGTGAGAGACAGCAGAGTGAGAGACAGCAGAGTGAGTGACAACAGAGTGAGTGACAACAGAGTGAGAGAGACAGCAGAGTAAGAGACAGCAGAGTGAGAGACAGCAGAGTGAGACAGCAGAGTGAGATACAGCAGAGTGAGAGTGGCAGCAGAGTGAGAGTGGCAGCAAAGTGAGAGACAGCAGAGTGGGAGACAGCAGAGTGAGAGACAGCAGAGTGAGAGACAGCAGAGTGAGAGTGACAGCAGAGAGACAACCGAGTGAGAGACAGCAGAGTAAGAGACAGCAGTGAGAGACAGCAGAGGGAGAGAGACAGCAGAGTGAGAGAAACAGCAGCGTGAGCGACAGCAGAGTGAGAGACAGCAGAGTGAGAGACAGCAGAGTGAGTGACAGCAGAGTGAGTGACAGCAGAGTGAGACAGCAGGGTGAGAGTGACAGCAGTGTGAAAGACAGCAGAGTGAGAGAGACAACAGAGTGAGAGACCGCAGAGTGAGAGTGGCAGCAGAGTGAGAGTGACAGCAGAGTGAGAGACAGCAGAGTGAGAGACAGCAGAATGAGTGACAGCAGAGTGAGTGACAGCAGAGTGAGAGCCAGCAGAGTGTGAGTGACAGCAGAGTGAGAGACAGCAGGGTGAGAGACAGCAGAGTGAGAGTGACAGCAGAGTGAGAGTGACAGCAGAGTGAGAGACAGCATAGTGAGAGACAGCAGAGTGAGAGACAGCAGAGTGAGAGAGACAGCAGAGTGAGAGAGACAGCAGAGTGAGAGACCACACCTGTGCAATGTGGAGTTCCACAAGGGTCGGCTCTAAGCCCGACCCTTTTCAACATCTAAGTGGCCCTATTGCCAGGCTTATAAGATCTTATGGGATGGAGGTAGTCTCCTTTGCTGATGACACCCAGATCCTGGTGTCCCTCTCCCACTCAGTAAACTCTTCCGCTCTCAACTTTAGGAACTGCATGGAGGCAGTATCCCAGTGGATGATCTACAATTCACTAAATTTGAAGGGTGAGAAGACCGAGATCCTTGTTTTTGGAGGAAATACGAATATCTGGTCGGCTGAATGGTGGCCCCCCTCGCTGGGAGTCTGCCCCACACCTACGGTTTCAGCACAGAACTTGGGAGTTATGATCGACCTTGCCCTCTCCATGGCACAGCAGGTAAACAGGACGGTTGCCACCTGCTGGGGCATCATTAAAATTCTCCAAAAAATCAAACACTATTTGTCCCCTCAGACCGGTAATCAGGTTGTTGTTGCACTTGTCACTTCGCGGTTCGATTATTGCAATGCTCTTAATGCCGGTTGTTAGAAATGGGATCTCTGGCTGGCCAAGGCTTGCGCCCAGGACAGTCAGGGACCACCACTCTAAGTCAGGGCAAGGGAATTACACACCAAAGATAACTCCTGCTCACCCTCTAGGTAACGTGGCGCGAGCAGCAAGGCTAAACTTGGAGGCGATGTAAGTTAAGCGTTTGCGCGCGCACCCAGCAACAACACCCAAGGCCCACCACAAAAGAAACTCCACACAAGGTTATGTATAAAAATAGCCTTTGTATTACACCAAACACATCAGATGAAAAACACACACTTTACAATGTGCCAACAGGCACGGGCAGAATTTACAGGGGATTATACGTACAGGGGACAGGGCCACATGGACCACTGTCATGGATCAGCACTTTTAGAACTTAGCACTTAGAATAATCACTGTAACACAAAAATAGAACTTATAACACACAACCAGTCACTACTGGTACCAGGTGAGCACCACCTATGCAACCCTCACCACCGTAGGAGATTACACAAGGAACCTGGGCTTCGCTAGCACCACCTGTACTAGCAAGAAAACAACCACCTAAGTATCACAATACCTGTAGGGGTCTAAGGAAGGAAAACACATGATGCATTACCAACACATTCAGAGGTGCAAGAACAGCAAAACACACGATGAATAAACTACTCATTCAGAGGTGTAAGGAAAGAAGACATATGATGCAGAACCTACATTCAGAGGTGTAAAGAACAAAGCACATGACGCATAAAAACACATTCAGAGGTGCAAGAAACACAAGTTGCGCATAAACTCACATTAGTCACCACCTGTGGCAGTCCCTAGGCCCTCTGGCCTTGTTGGGGCTTAGGACGCCCTGTGTCCCAGAGTCAGGGGGCCTAAACATGGCAGCTGCCCATGAAGTGCTGGGCAGCTGTGTAACAAAGTTGGGCCACCGCTGGAGCCTCGCAGGCTCTGGCCAAAAGAATGTGGGCAAGGAGGGAGCCTCTCAGGGCTCTGAAATGAAGATGTGCCCCTTGAGCCTCGCTGGGCTCTTAAACACGAATGTGGCACCTTTGAGCCTCTCTCAGGGTTCTGGAACCAGCAATGCCCTTGGGTGCTGTGGAGCCTCGCAGGCTCTGTAGAACTAATGCCCTCCTGAGCCCCACTGGGCTCTGCACACAATGCCTGGAGCCTCTCTCGGGAGGCTAGAAACAACAAATGCCCCCACTCTCCCTCCTCAGGGGAAAGCTACGTGGGAGCGGACCACTGACTGTCGGGCCGCTCGGGGCTTGGGGTGAAGGGCTCGCACTCTCCACAACCACCCACCTGGGTCTCTGCTTACTGGGTCTTGGGAGGCGAGGTGAGCAGCGCGTCTCCTCTCTCGGCGGCGGGGGCAGGGACCGGCAATGTGCCTCGGGCCCCCTCCGCCTCCCCTCCTCAGCTGCTACCGGGCTCGGGGCTTTCTTCCAGCCGGATGCCGCCTCCTCCTTCAGGCGGCGCGGGCTCTCCGGCACGAGACTGCTGGGCTCTCCGTCCTTCCGGGTGCACGTGGGGAAACCCTCCAGGTCGGGCCTATCCCTGCGCAGCCCAGGAATGACGCGGCGGGAGTCCCCGCGGCCCAGGGACCAATCACAGCGCGAAGGGGGCGGGCGCAGCCCTCGGCTTGAAATCTCCCGGGCCAGCGGCGGTGAAAGCACAGGGCAATGCCGGGTGGGCACCGGCTTTAATCATCAACAAATCGAGGTGGGCACTCGACACCGGGCAAGAACAATGGCAACAGGTGCGGTGTGGGCAGCCGCGAACCTGCGGCAACACGCCGGGTGGCACCTGCTTTCCCCACGCAAAATGCGGAGCGGGGAAGCGCCAAAAATCGGCAAGGATGGGACAAATGCCGGGTGGGCACCGGCTTTCACAAATAAGGCGCTCCCAAGCGCCAGAGGCCAGAAACCGCGCTCCCAGCACCCAAGAACCAGATGAAGTGCCCCCAGGCGCTATGGGCTTAAAGCAAAGCGCTCTCAGCGCTAGAAAGCCCACCAAAGTTCCAGCAAAAGGTCCTTGTAGGCAGGCAGGGGGACAAGGCTGGGCCCAGAGACAGCACACTGGGTCTCCAGGCAGGGAGACAGCCCAAGTGGCGGTCCTCTGGCCCAGCAGCAGCCCCCTCAGGATCTTGGAGGAAAACAGAACAAATTCAGTGGGGACACAGCCCCATTTTTATACATTGCAATCCTTTGTCTGGAGGTGCAGGGTGGGGGAGAAACCAGTTGCAGCTGGTTCTTGAGTACTCTGTTTACCTCAACCACCCTCTCTATTCACTGGCAGGGCTTGGGTCATCAGTCGCACCACAGGGGGTGGAGCCAGCATTGTGTAGGGAAAGCCCTGCCCCATTCAAGAGCAAAGTGCAACCCTCCCCTCACATCAGCATGCTAATCTCCCACTCACCACCGGGGCAGACCCATCCAGACTCCTGGAGCCAGGCTCACCAGCCTGCTCCAGCCAATCACACGCCAGACACATTTTACTCTAATATGCCCACTCCTAGAAGTGGCACTTCTACACATGGCACAATTATGCAACATACACCATTGCGAAGCATTTAATCACACAAATCCGCACATACCAGACTCGAGCCCGCATACCCCACGCATCAGGAACTACCAGGGACACACGCATTCCCCATGCATTCCTATGGGAGGGAAGGCCAACCTTACTCCACGCACTCAGAGTGCCCACGCACTTTCCACTGGGACACAGTGAAAGTGCGCAGAAACCAAAAATCACCACCACCAATTCACCAGTACCAAGCAAAAAGTTTAGGGGTGAACCTGCCAGAAGGGCCAAGTCCAACACCGGTTTTAACAAAGGCCTGGTGCAGCGCCTGCAGACTGCCAGAATGCGGCAGCTAAATTTGTACTTGATGCCCGAGCCTCTCCTCCGGCTAGGAAAAGCCTGCATTGGCTCCCGATTGAGTCTAGGATCGTCTTTAAGACTCTTTGTCTGACCTATGGGGCACTTTCTGGCTATGGGGCTGGTGGTGTGAAGAAATTGTTGGTTCCTTATGCACCTGGCAGAGACCTCCGCTCCTCAACAAAGAGCTTGCTGTCGGTGCCTCGTTTTTGAAGAAGCAAATGGGGTGGAAGGGCGTTTTCATCTTTAGCCCCCAAGCTGTGGAACAACCTTCCCCTGGAAGTTAAATCCCAATCGTCTGTCCTGACGTTCCAGAAAGCACTGAAAACGTGGCTATTTGCTAAGGAGTATCCGTAGTGCTGGTTACCTGGTCTTTTTGATTTCCTTTTATGTTAGGCGCCTTGATGCCTTTGGGCTTAGTAGCGTATTATAAGATTTATTTCATTTAATTTCAGACAGCCGAGTGAGAGACAGCAGAGTGAGAGACAGCAGAGTGAGTGACAGCAGAGTGAGGGACAGCAGAGTGAGAGACAACAGAGTGAGAGACAGCAGAGTGAGAGAGACAGCAGAGTGAGAGACAGCAGAGTGAGAGACAGCAGAGTGAGAGTGACAGCAGAGTGAGAGAGAGCAGAGTGAGAGACAGCAGAGTGAGAGAGACTGTTGCATGGATCTCTGCTCACATACAGACCTGTGCACAGAGCATTAGGACATTAGTGAATTATGGTGCACCAAAAACTCACCTCCGTACCCAACTATACCCTTACCAGCTAGCAATCAGTGTCACATTAGAACTTTGCCCTATAGCAAAGAAACCAATGATTAGACCATCCAGAACATGCGACTCAGGACTTATCTCAGGATCAGTGGTACGTGAAGTCACCTTTTGGTTATTCTTACAAAGGTTCGCAACGAAAGGAATAAAAGGACACGGTAAGGTTAAATTCTTAAATTTAACGTTGTATCCTCATGTGCAGTACTTTAGATAATAAAAGCAAACAGATTACTAATAATACTGTAATAAGCAGGGTTACAATTCCATAAAACACGAAAGGAGGAACCATGTTACATAGTCGTGCAAACAGGTAAAATATACTGCCTAGTTACACCCTCCCTATCTCTATAGTTTCTATATTAAAATATAGAAGGTCTCGTGGGTATTCTGGGGGACCCCATTACTCGCCTCTCAGTAAGTGCAAATTACATCGAAGACAGCCAGGTCTCTCTACATCGCCTGTATTCGTCCAAGTGTGTGAGATCAAGCGCAGTGTGCTAAGATAAACGCGGCAGTATCTCACTCAACGCGCAGTTGGCAGCTAACAGCTATTGTGTCTATAAAGTTACACAGGCATACTGAAAAACAGGATCACACGTTATGATGTCCTTGAAGGATGCACTCACTGTGCAGACTGTGGATATGTTGTATGTCTAGGCAAATGCGAAAACAACCTCTCTCCTCCCTGTGAGAAACCTTCGCAAATATGCTAACTTGCAAAAACACACTCTGCAGCAGTAACGTGTGCAAAAGGGCAAGCAAAGGAAAAAGATGGCATTTAAACTAGAAAAGCCATACTAATACAACATACACTCATAAGATCTTTTGGCCTGCGCGCTCTTTGCTGCTTGTGCATTTTTAACTGTCCTTATTTTAAAACTTACTCGCGCTGCTGGTCATCGCACTACTGAGCTGTTAGGACTCATTAAATTCGTGCTGCTTACCCAGGTGTCGGCTTCTTAGGCCGGGGAATCAGACAGGCTCACTCGCACCCTAATTTGATTTCACCCGCATTCGGCGGGATACAGACAGCTTAGCGGGTCCGACCGCCATCTTGGGTGGGGGTGAAGGCTGGGAGCACTTCGGGCGCCATCTTGCTAAGGGCAAGGGACGCAGGAGGCGGACTTCCGCACTTGGTAAGCTTACTTAAGCCACCGGGGGTGCTGACAGGTTAGATCTTTTGGCCTGCGCGCTCTTTGCTGCTTGTGCATTTTTAACTGTCCTTATTTTAAAACATACTCGCGCTGCTGGTCATCGCGCTACAGAACTGTTAGGGCTCATTAAATTCGCGCTGCTTACCCAGGTGTTGGCTTCTTAGGCCGGGGAATCAGACAGGCTCACTCGCACCCTAATTTGATTTCACCCGCATTCGGCGGGATACAGACAGTTTATCGGGTCCGACCGCCATCTTGGGTGGGGGTGAAGGCTGGGAGCACTTCGGGCGCCATCTTGCTAAGGGTAAGGGACGCAGGAGGCGGACTTCCGCTCGATTAAATACCATAAAAGGATGGTTGACCAAGCGCGCAGCGGTCACGCGCAGCGGGCGCGACGTAGGCGCACCGGAGGTGCGCCAGAGGTAAGCCCGTTTGCGCCCGTTCGCGCAACGGGCGCGCATAGGGCCGCTTCCTCTGGCCATCCACACCCCCGCCGCCTAGTCTACTCTCGGACTGCCCTATTGGAACTAAGAGCGAGCCTATTGCCCTCGACCCAGAAGGCTACTGCTCTACCTCCGTCTCATTCTCTGTCTTGCGGACTGCTTAACGTTCGGTCGCTTTGCAAACACCACACAGAGATTGCCTTCCTCATCGAGTCCTCGGGGCTTGATGTCCTGTTTTTAACTGAAACTTGGACCTGGGAGGACTGCCTGGTTGAATTGGGCATGGCCTGCCCCCCAGGTTTTAAAATCATCCACACTCCTAGGTTGAAGAATAGGGGTGGTGGAATTGGTGTCATCTTTAGAGAAACGCTGGGTTTCTTCCAGCTTAAAGTTAGAGAGGTTTCAGGCTTTGAGCTGATGGGATTCTCTTTCAAAGATCGGGAGAGAACATTGCTTACGGGCGTCCTCTGTTATCGCCCGCCGGGCCCGGCACCTTTCCTATCAGACTTCGTCGACCTGATATATGACCTCTCTAATACCCACTCCAAGCTGCTGATCCTAGGCGATTTTAACCTGTGGCAGGGTGGCCCATCAGACGGTGCATTTATGTCACTCTGTCAGGCTCTTGGGGATATCCAGCTGCAACAACTGGTCCGATCAGGGACTCATAGGGGGGGTCATGCCCTGGATTTGGTCTTTGCCGATGCACAACTAGTAGTGGTCAATGATATCCTATGTCAAGACTGGATGGACCACTCACTGGTTGCTTTCGCCCTCTGCATTGGGAACTGTCCATCGGGGGATGTTGGTGCCGGACAGGCTAAACTGGGCAGAACTTGGTCCCGGCTACTCAACTCATCTCCGCTGCCTTCCTTATTACCAGATAACTTTTGCCTGAGTGATTCGGTGGAGGATAGCTATCTCATCTTAAGCCAGTCTATCACCAACACGTTAGACAAGGTTGCGCCCCTTCGCAAGTCGCGAGGCAGATTGAATCGGGCCTGCCCCTGGTATACGGAGCTGCGGCAGCTGAAGTTGAGCTGCAAACGCGCCGAGAGAGCATGGTGGAAGCAGTATTCGTCCTCAGCGAGGGCCTCGTTTAGGCTGGCACTGCAGGGTTATAAGGCGCAGATTAAGCTGGCTAAGGCGGCCTTTCTAGAAACCACTCTAAACCAGGCGCCCAATAAGTCCCAAGCCCTGTTCAAAATTGTCAGGGAACTGACTCATCCTGCGTGCGTGGCCAATACGGTCCTTGCGTCGCAGGCTCTGTGTGACTCCCTGGCAGGTGCCTTTGAGGAGAAGACTGCTAAGATCTTGGAGGGTTCAAAAAAACCCAATTCCTCCTGTCCTCGGCTCGGGAGCTCCGGTTAGCCCGTCCAGTCGACCCCGGCCGGTCGTCTTTGGCCCCGGTTTGGGAGCTCCGGACCGGTCACTCAGTCGACACCAGCCGAGTGATCTAGTTCTTAGTTTGGGAGCTCCGGATACTTCTTCCAGTCGACCCCAACTAAGACTTTTCCCCAGTCCCTCCTTTGAGGAATTTTGCAGCATGGCACATACAGTGTCATCGGGCTCTCCGCTCGACCCACTGCCACCCAAATTCTGGAAGGCCTTTCAGGCGGAACTTTTCCAGCCTTTGTACTCCGTCTGCCTCCAATCTCTGGAGTTGGCAACTGTTCCCGAGTGCTGGAAGCTGGCAGTTGTATCACCACTGCTGAAGAAACCAATGCTGGACTGCAAGATAGAAACAGCAGAGGGGACGAATAACTCTCCGTCGAAGACAGCGATTAAAAGCTGCAAAATACTGAACCAATATATTGGTTTCCACAATAAAAGAAGATTTCCGTATATTCACGACATCCTCACGAGAACCCCTTCGAGGGTTGGAATTATCACTTCGGAAAATAACAAACGACACATTGGAGAATAGCCTTGAAAAAGTCGGGGGTTACATTCCCCAAAACGACGAAACACGTGTCGGCTGTGACGTCTCCTGAAATAAACTTCAACCACCCTGAACAAAAGGACTGAAATTTAGTTTTGTGTGTCAAATGTATGGTGGAAACACATGTATATACGTGCATTAACTTATAAAAAGTGTGTGCTAAGGAGAATCAAACAACGCTGGACCCTGCTTGCCTTTCCAATTATAGGCCTATCTCTTTGCTCCCTTTTCCTATTAAGATCGTGGAAAAATGGGTGACCCGCTCCCTGTCTGGCTTCCTGGAAGAAATTGGATGGTTTGATGAGACATAGTTTGGCTTCCGCCCTGGGCATGGGACAGAATCTGCACTGGTCACCGTATTGGACAATCTCCGCTCGCGTGTCGACAGTGGTCGGGCAGCCTTTCTGGTGCTGCTCGACATGTCGGCCGCGTTCGATACGGTTTGCCATCGGACCCTCATTAGGAGGCTTGAGGAGTGCGGGGTCACAGAGAGGGCAAGAGACTGGCTGGTATCTTATCTTAGCAACCGGCAGCAGTTGGTCGCGCTTCCTCCATTTCAATCGGAGCCCCGAAAAGTAGGGCAGGGGGTTCCTCAGGGCTCGGCCATCATCCCAATACTTTTTAATCTGTACCTCCGCCCTTTGGTCCGGCTTATAAAATCTTTCGACATCTCGGCTTTTAACTACGCCGATGACACCCAGCTGGTCTTTTCCTTGGAAGGTAATAACGCGGTCCCGCTGGAGACATTTCATCGTTGTATGGCAGCCACAGTGGATTGGCTGCGGGCCAATTCACTACAATTTAACAGCACAAAGACTGAGGTGCTCTATTGCTCCATGGACCGGATCCTGCGGACACTCCCAGTGAACTTTTGGCCTGCCACCTTCCCTGAGCCAGTATCAGCTGCGGAGTCAGCTCGCAATTTGGGGGTGATCTTTGGCCCAAATCTACAACTTGACATGCACGTCCATAAGACCATCGCTTCATGCATGATGCTGCTACGCATGTTGCGTAAAGTTCTGCCCGTCCTCCCCGCCCAAGCCAGACCAGAAGTAGTTCGCGGGACCATACTGAGTCGTTTAGACTACTGTAATGCGCTACTTCTGGAGGCCCCAAAAAATCTGTTGGGGAAGTTACAACGGGTGCAAAATATTGCTGCCAAGTTGGCTCTTTCTCGCCCCAACCTCAGCTCCTCCACTCAAGCTTTAATGGTCCTTCACTGGTTGCCGGTGCATCTGCGTGTACTGTATAAAGCGGCGTGCCTGGTGTTTAAGGCGGTACATCAACAGGGCCCAGTGCCCTTACAGAATATGTTCGCCTGGTACTCAACCCCGCGGCTCCTTCGCTCTTCTTCGGCACAACTGCTTGAGGTCCCGAGGTTCCAGAGAGTTAGGATGGGTGGCCGCTCGTTTAGTGTAGCAGCGGCCAAACTTTGGAACTCCCTGCCATTCTCTCTGAGAAGCCATAGGGACTACCTTCCGTTTAGGAAAGAGCTAAAAACGCATCTTTTCCCTAGAAATGTCTGAGCAGCGTAAAGCGGGGTTGTCCGAATTGTAAAGCGCCAGGATGCCCTCTGGGTGACAGGTTTGCGCTCTATAAGTATGCCTACAATTACAATTACAATTACAAGACGGCCTGAATCCATACAACACCCCCCCATGGACGTGGAACTCACAATACACAACCAAACTGGCCAGAAAGCAGAGGTCAAGTTCGATTGAGACTGAATTAAGTTCAGGATTTCTTGTACATCTTACGAATGTCTGTAAAAAGAGTGAAACGTAAGGAGTAATTTAAAAAATACTTACAAATTTGGGATACAAATCCAAGAATTTAAGTAGCGTAATGGAAAGTCAATGTCAGCACCTAGGGTCTTAACATGAAGTCATCAAGGGAATCTTCAAAAAATGTTCATATATAAAATAGGGTATATGCACCATATGTAGCAATAGCCTCCAACAGGAAGTCATTGTTTGAATCCATGAATGTGTCAGCCATCCAATTCAACAAAGGGAATGAGCAAACGTGCTCTTCAATCACCGGAGCCTCTAGCACAATCAGAGGACAACTCGGGCTCAATTCAAGGTAACTGCGCGCCAGAAAGTCATTGCCCGCAATCCAAAAGTTCCAATCTCCGAGGACCCCATGTGCACATGCGCAGGCCATGAACCTTACACCTGAGCAATCCACTTCATGAGACGCTGTCGGTAACTACAGGTTCCACTAACCTGATAGCCGGATACAACAGGAGCGTTGCTAGTTCACCTCTACCCCTTCTATGGATATCTCAGAGAGTTACACTGAAACTACTCCAGGAATGCCAAAGCTGGGGGAAGGGTAAAAAGGGACAAAAGAAACAATAAAGTTGTGGTCGAGAAATCAATAACCAGCAGACAGCAGAAGTTTGGAAGTTACTTCTATGCTTGCGCGCAGATTCCTGTATGCAAGACAAAATACAAAACATAGGGTAAGTAACACCTATCCTCACTTCCCTTTCCCTTGACTTTAAATTGCTCTATGTCAGACTAAGCACTTACAATAACACTCTTCCACATTTACCCTAATCAAAAAAGGCACAAAAAGGAAAAAATAAAGAAAAGAAAAGAAACAGGATCCGTGGTCTTTGAGACAAATGCGGAGTTCTGCATTAACTTAGCAGAAAAAGACCACGCAGTAAAAATAGCCATGAAAATGGTACTTAGCCAGTCTTCATTCCAAATAGCTCCAATACACGTGACTCCTAAATCCAAGTCATTCACCACATCCGCGATGAATTATAGACTAATTCAGATGTTCTACTCAGTTCCAGAGTAAACATCCAATGTGCTGCTGTAACAAACAAAGTCTCTGGCAGCCGAGCTCCCACGCAGATGAAGCGACAATAGCCCCCCTCAGACTTTGCCTTGTTGAATCTTTACGAACTCCGCAGGGTAGGGCCCTATGCATTCACCATAATCATGTCCGCGGAGACGCTCGATAATCAAAAGCGGCAGCCGCCACATAAACTTTCTGGTTCCTTTGGACACTGATACTTTCAGCTTCTGACCGCCGTACAAACGCGGCTTCAAACACAGCGTGATGCACAAAATACAAAACTTCCCACAAACTCCAGAACACGCTTCAGGAAAAATATGAATGTCCACAAACACTCCCGGGTCTTTGCTCAGGTGACAAGCACCCGCGAACAGGAAAGAGCAGCATAGATAGGGGAAAGAGGAAATCGAGGTAGGACTTAGCATGCAGGCATTATGGGAGATGTAGTTCACACTCTCCTAGCTCTAATTCGATTCCTAGCTGTGACAGAACCCCCTCCTAATGTCCGTCGTCTCGGCAGACCACCAGGCTTATCAGGATACAAGTTATGAAACCTCCGCAACAATCCAGGACAGTGCAAGTTACGTTTAGGCTCCCATGTCCGCTCCTCCACTCCATACCCTTTCCATTCTATGAGGTACTGGATCCCATCACATACCCTACGTGAATCCAAGATGGAATCAACCTCATACTCATCCTCCCCATCCACCTCCACCGGATTCGGTCGTACAACTACTCTAGAACCAGGGAGACAGGGTTTCAAGAGAGACACATGGAATACGGGATGGATGCGCCATTGGTTGGGAACCTGCAATTTCATGGCCACTGGATTGATGATGCTAATGATAGGATAGGGACCTACATATCTTGGCTGTAATCTAGATGAACTCTTAATTCTCAAATGTTTTGTATGCAACCATACTCTGTCCCCAACTTTATATGATGGTTCAGGAACTCTTCTCTTATCCGCATACAGTTTGTCTCGAGCTCGGGCTGAATCCAAATGTGTTTTAGCATCTACAAGAACTTGTTTGAGATGCTTATGGTGGCCCTGAATAGTGGGATTGGGAGAGCTATCTGGGAATTCCAAAGGTAACATATTGGGATGAAAGCCATTCATACAATAAAAAGGGGAACACCCTAGCCAGGAATGCTCTGCGTTATTATATGTGAACTCAGCAGTCCACAACAAGGTTTTCCATTCCTCCCCATATTGCAAGGTAAAACAGCGCAAATACTGTTCCAGGGTCTGATTTAATCTTTCAGTTTTACCATCTGTCTGAGGGTGATAACTAGTAGAAAGTCTGGCGTCAATTTTCAAGATGGTACACAACGCCTTCCAAAACCTAGATGTAAATTGGGACCCTCTATCTGTAATGAAAACTGAAGGCAAGCCATGTAATCTGACTAGATGTTGAAGTATTATCGTGGCTAATTCCCCTGCAGTAGACAGTTTACCTAAGGACGCAAAATGACCCATCTTCGTGAGATGACCTATTAATACTAGGATCGTAGTATTACCAAGGCTAGGAGGCATCTCCACTATAAAGTCCATCGAGACTGTATGCCACGGGGCCGATGGAGTGGGTATAGGTCTCAGTAAGCCACTTGGCCTTTGATGAGAAGCTTTAGATTGAGTACAAATAGAACATTCCGCTACATACTGGTTCACATCTTTTCTCAACGATTCCCACCAGAAATACCTCATAACGTTACTCAAAGTCTTTTTCCAAAATGTCCACCCAATGGGGAATCATGAGTCCAATCAAGGACTTGCTGCTGTAGAGCCTTTTCAGGAACATACAATCTGTTGTCATAGAACAGCAATCGATCTTTGCTTGAATGAAGAATCGGATCCAAGGCTACCCATGCCTCACTATCTTTAGTTCTGAGCTGCTCTCGAACTGCATCCAAAAATTCGTCAGATTAAATAATTGCTACATAATCACATTGAAAGGTAGCCTTATTGAGAATGGCCGGTGGATCAGACACAATGAGGGTTTCTTCAACTGCAGGAGGCTGATTCCTTGATAAGGCATCAGCCTTCCCGTTCTGAGGACCAGGTCTATATTTGATCAAGAAATCAAACTCCGAGAAGAACAAGGACCATTGAAGTTGTCTCGGTGTTAGGGCTCTGACACTCTTCAGAAATAACAAATTCCTATGGTCTGTATAGATTTCCACAGTATGAAGCGCTCCCATTAAATGATGTCTCCATTCTTCACATCCTTTCTTGATGGCCAGTAACTCCTTGTCAGATATACTATAGTTCACTTCACAGGGAGTTAGCTTTTTAGAGAAGAATGCTATGGGATGGAGTTGTCCTGTCTCAGGATGTCTTTGAGATAGCATACCCCCAACAGCATAGTAGGAGGCGTCCGTTTCCATCACAAAAGGTTGTAGCACGTCAGGATGTCTCAAGATGGGGGCCTTCATGAAGCAAGACTTCAAGGTCTGAAATGCATGTTCCGCAGCTTCTGTCCATACAAAAGAAGCTCCTTTTTTCAGAAGGTATGTCAGCGGTTGGATGATAGTAGAAACCTCTGAATAAATCTCCTATAGAAATTGGCGAAACCTAAGAATCCCTGTAATAGTTTCACACTCACAGGAGATTTCCATTCTATGATGGCTTTGACTTTCTTCTGATCCATACACAGGCCCTTGGGTCCAATGACATAACCCAAAAACTCCACCTCTCGAGAATGAAACAAGCATTTATCCAGCTTAGCATACAAGGCATGTTGCTGCAATCGTTCTAATACTGCACTGACATGACCAAGATGTTCTTCGGTAGATTTGGAATATATCAGAATATCGTCAATGTATACAATACATGACACATCCAGGAGCCCTCTCAAGGCGTCATCCATAAAATATTGAAACGCCGCTGGGGCGTTACACAACCCAAAAGGCATAACAAGATATTCATAGAGACCGAACTTCGTACGAAAAGCGGTCTTCCATTCGTCTCCATGTTTCACACATACCAAATGGTAAGCTTCTCGAAGGTCCAATTTCGTAAAAATTGTCGAGCCTTTGAGCTGATCCAACAACACAGGTATTAAGGGCAAAGGGTATCGATTTTTCTTAACACCTTATTAATAGCCCTAAAGTCGATTCAGGTTCTCAATCCTCCCTCCCGCTTCGGAATGAAAAATAACGGTGACAAAGCAGAAGAGGTAGAGGGACGAATGAAGCCTGCACGCAACATTTTCTCCAAATATTGCTGGAGATACGTTGTTTCCGTTTCAGTAAGTGTGTATATCCGGCTACTTGGTATTTTTGCCCCAGGTTCAAGCTCGATAACACAATCATACTCCCGATGAGGAGGCAATTGGTCGGCCTCTTGCTCACTGAACACATTCTGAATCTGATACATTCGATACTCCTCAGGAATCACGGTGGTTACACTAAACTGGTGGTTTCGACAAGCGCCCGCAAGTAAAATAGCTGGTTTAAGTTCGGTTACATCCTCATGCACTGTGTCTTTGGTACAATGTGCAGCACAAAACGAGGAATTCAAGGCAATAGTGCGATCCGCCCATTTAACGAATTGATCATGAAGCGTGAGCCATGGCATACCCAATATAAGCTGAAAATGGGGTGCATCTATGAGGTCGAAACAGAGGTATTTGTAATGTGTCTTTCCAGTGAGCATTAGAATCTGTTGAGTGTTGTAATACACAGGCCCTGAAGTTAAATCGGATCCATCGACTGCCTTTACTGGTTCAGGTTTGTCCTTCCTTATGCAAGGTACTCCAATCTTCTGTGCATAAGTTCGATCGATGAAATTACTGGTAGCCCCGGAATCCAGCAATGCATGCACAAGCACTGGTTTAGCTTCTCTCCATTGTAATGTAACACATACATTCATATGGGGTGCGGTATTCTGCATGGTGTTCGCCAACGCAGGGAAGACCTCTCCTTCTCCCATACTCAAACAAGGGGTCTTCATCTTGTTTGAGCAGCCTTGGAGGTCGGGCCTCCGTATAGCCAGGCTTCAAATTCATAAAACGTCTGTGAGTAAGCCAACCATCAGGATTAATCGCAGAAATATTAAATGAATCATTCTGCAATTGGGATTGTAAATCATTAAGGGCAAACTCAGTGAAATTATTCCAACCCGGGTATGTTGCCAAATCTGGAATTGAAGGTGCATTTAACTTTTTAGAAGTCGCCAATCCAAAGCAGGTAGTCTGAAAGATGGTAGCATTCAGAAATAACACATGGCCTGGGATAAGACAAGCACGATGCAAAGCTTCTGTGCCTTGTACTTGCCACTACTTAGTACCCCAGACAGATTTAAGATCAATTGTATCTAACGACGCATCATAGCCCTCCGCTGCCAGAGTGTCAATGAAGGACTTTGAATAAAGCAATTTAGTGTGGGTCAATCTAACCTTGGAACTGGACTGTTCAGGTATTTTAAAATAAAATGCATTATTATTGGACACATTGAAATCTGTAAAATAAAAATATTTGTTCAAAAGCGTCTTTGAGCTCCCCATAACAGGAGCCGGGCAATGTTCCCATTGTGTATAATTAACACTGTGTCTAAAGGAACTAGTCTTATGTAAAAAATGGTTGCCAAAGTGCTGATAACAGTACAGGTCACCGTAATTTGCAGATTCTAAATACAAATCCTCAGCATAAAAGGCAGCGTAATACTTCAAATCAGAAAACAAAGCTTCTACAGCCTTAACATCCCAAGCATCAGAGCGAATATTTTGCTTCACTACATCACCCATTGAAACACGTAATACATTAGGTACATTAATAACTTCAGTGGGTCCATGAATTTGAAACTTTACAGCATCCCATACTATCCCATCTAATACGGGCCATGCAGTGATTTTAACAAAAGTCTGGTCCCTCCTCATGATGTGCGAAGAGGAGTGCGGGGCCAAAGCTCCATCAATCATGGGTATAGAGTCTCGTTCCTCCACATAATGTCCGTCAATAAAGCGGAAAAAATAGACCACAAAACCTATGGACATAAACAGAAAAATTGCAAAAAGCACCAGCCAAATGTATGTCCATGGAGGAATTAAACCATGCAACAAAAATAGAAAATTTAGTCGGGGCTTTAGACGTACTGGAAGCAGAGTCAAATGAAAATCTGGACTGTGTAGCCATTCTGGTTTCCAAATCAGGCATCGACAAGTCTGTTGGGTAGGTATACTCAGTGTCATTTAAAATATCAACAGCAGTTAAAGTATTTATTATTGGACTCAATTCCATTGCAATGTCAGGTTGTATTTCAGGCTCTTGTCTAAGAACTGATCTCCGGACCATAGCTGGACAAGAAACAGCTGGCGTCATACTATATAGTATTGGCCACCCTGTGTGGTTTGACATGGTCAATGGAAATGTACCTGTTCCCCTTTCGTCCAGTAAGAGGAGGTAAAATGACTGTTCTCGTTCCCTGCAAACCAAGTACAGCAACTGGAGCGCGATAGGAAGGACCAAATTCTTTCTTGTTATCGATCTTCTCTCGCACCAGATCTCCGATCTGGGGTAGCCAGCCAACTACTGGGATCTGCAACGCAGCCTCCAGAAGTGCAGGGCAAGTGAATCTTTGCAAGACTGTCTCTGGTCTTTTGAAGGTTCTGTAAAACATCACAATGTTCATCTGCGTCAAACACTGCCTCTGCCGACTTGGCGTCTAGACAGTCAAGGTCCAGGTGAGGAAAATGAAATTTTACATGGCCAATGTGTCCCCTGCGTGTACCCTAACGTTTAGTGTATGTACATGTCACCCATGCATTTTCCCTCTATGACCTGCAATAATGATGCCTTTGCATTTGCGTCCTACATTAGGATGTCAGTTACCAAGTCTTCCATGTAAGAAACGTTAATTTCGCATTGAGGCCCTTAGGCCTATGTTGCCCATGTGCATTGTGCACTTTTAATATCGAGATGAACCCGTTTTGTGGCTCAGCCTGAACCAGTCTCCGAATTAGAGTTTTCATGCCTCCAGACACTCTGAGGGCTGCAGCTACGTATCCCTGACCTCGCGCATACTTCTGGCTAAGCAGAGAGGGGCCCAGCCCGGGGTGCCAAGACAGTATTTTGCACACAGTTATCTGCTTGCTCTACAGAATCACATTCCTGCCTGGTGAAGAAGGTAAATAGAACCCGTCTGCAGAGATAGGGCCTAGCCTTTCTGTCTCCGTTTAAGCGATTTACAGAGCTCGCATCCATAGAAAGCCCAAGGCCCCCACACAATGAACGAAGAAATATATGCCCACACCGGCTCTTAGTGATAAGTGACCTTTACTTCAGATAATACATCCCCGGACATAAGATATCAGATAATACCAGACGTGCTGGTCGCCCTGACACTGAAGGCCTCCCTACTAGACCGAAAGTCAGCTCCCCCCAGCTTCCCCCAGTTACACGTCAATTGCACGTCATGACCAAGTTGCGCACACAAGTAGGGTAAGGTTCAAGCTGGCCATGCAACCCCCCTTCAGGTACCCGCCCACCTATGACTCACCTATGACTCCTCAAGTGAACGCCCACATGTACGCCCTCATGCACGCCCAGATGCTCTTATCTCTCACTTTCTCTTGCTCTGCCTGGAGCGCTCCTCCTCTATATGCAATTGAATGTATAAATATTGTACTCTGTGAATAAAGTTTAGAAGACCCTTCCTGAACCTTAGTGGTGATGGAACCGATTCTCCCTTAACTCGAGTTACTGAAATAAAGCCCTTTTGAATTGGACACCACGGACTCTGCCTCTCATTATATGCATGATCCTTTGTTTAACTATAGAAATTATGACAGGATAATATATTATTTACCACATAAATATGGCGCCCGAACAGGTACAAATCCCCTTCCCCACGCGCCAGCGATGTAGGTCCAGCCCTTGCCCCCTTCTACAGCCGTGACGGACTTCAAAGTGTACACGCCAGCGGGACTTCCTGCTTACTCCCTCAGGCCCACGGAGGAGACGGACTGCGACCAGGCATCCACACGAGGCGGTGAGGATCGCGGATCATCCCAACCAGAGCCCAAGCCGTGAGAGAGCAAGGTCCGAGGCTTCCGAAGGTCCACCTGTTCCGAGGCGCATGCGCAGTATCAAGTATCCGAGGCCTTCAAGTTCTGCTTCCCGGTGAGTACCACTATGGGGAATGCATAAAGTTCAAGACGGGTTCGTTTATACGAACACGGTAAAGACGGGTTCACGGTAATCGTGATCTCGGTAAAGACGTGTCTCACTTTTGTGAACACGGTAAAGACGTGTCTCATTTATGAGACCGGTATGGTTGTACTGTATTCCAGTGCATAAAGTTAACTGTTTTCAAGTACATGTTTTTCAAGTCTTTGTATCAGTTAAAATGTATCTGTTTTAGTGTTGTAGTGTGAATGATTGTTTCAGTCAGACTATTTTGTTGTATATTGTGTTTTCGTTAAGTCGTTTTCAACATGCCACTGTTTTCGAAGTTACGTCAGATAGGGACCAGAAAAGGGATACTAGAAGAGCCAGTTAACATCCCGCCTAGAGACACACCTGGTCATTACATGTATAATAAGCACGGGCTAGATGCCGTATTGTATTTAGACTTATGGGTAGATTACACGAAGGATTTAGAGGAAAAGTACAGATGGCCTGCCTCAGGAACGTGGGATTCTGAATGCATTATGAGAGTAGAGGAAGCGCTCTGGAAAAAGAAATCAAGACCCTCTCAGAAAGATGCCATTGAGTTATGGCGCAAAGAAGCACATAGGAGATCAGAGAAAGAATTCCACCAAGCAGAGAGAACTAAACAAGCAGCGGAAAAAGCCAAAGAAAAGGAACTGCGGGAGAAGGGGGAACGGGTCAAGGCAGAACAGGCCGATAGAGAAAGAAATGCCGTCGTTACTGGTATTTATCCCGTCCTCTCAGAAGAACTAGCTAGAGTGACCCCCTCAGAAACACCCCGTAGGTCGCGAACGCCACCACCTGTACCCTATAGAGTACCTAGAACAAAGCCAACAGCATCGGAGGCTTTTATTTCCTCCTATCTAGAAGAGACCCCACCGGATTACGTAAACACAAACGGAAACGCAAACGCAAACGCAGATTTCCCTCCGCCCCCATCAGCGGATCAGCTCCAACAGCTTCAGCTACACCAGCAGGTCTTGAAAGACGACATAGGGCCCGGGGCCGTAGGGGGAGGGGGGCCACCACCAACGCCATCAACGCCATATAAGTATACTGTAGATGTAGCAATTTCACGTTGTATATACGATCCAGTACCAGGAAAGGGTTCAATGCTTGTGATTTCACTAAGATTAAGACAAGCCGTCGACTATTTGGTCACACTACCTGACATGAAAGAACACCTAGATAAAATATACCGTTTCATTAGAACGGGGGAGGGACCCGAGTGTATAGAACAGGCCATGGAACACAGAAAGGTAGGGGTTAAGAACTACATTCTCCGCTTTATGATTAACTGCCTGATCAGGGAACAAGACCAAGGAGAAGGGGATGTAAAGTCAGGTCTGATCGAATGGAGTGATAACATAGATGCCGGTCGGCATGATAAACAGGGACAGACAGATAGCATGTACAAGAAAATACGAAAAGAAATATTAGCAATACACAGAGTATGGTCTGACGAGAAGAGTGAGTCATCAACGGAAGAGTTAGAGTTAGAAAATGAGCCAAAGGACAAAATGAATTATGTAGGCAAAGCACGACAGTTTGACAGGCCCAAGTGCCTCGACTACCGTAAACAGGGACAAGCTATTAAAGAAAGATATTCCCTTGAAAATCTATTCCAAGCTACTGAAAAAGCACTGACCCGACAGATAGGGAACGAACGATCTCACACCCCACACGAAATGGAATTGGCCCGGTCAGCCACCCAGTGGGTGTCCAATTCTAACATATATAGCAATGATATAGTGGCCCAAACTTTTTTGAGCCTTCCGCCGAACGAACAGCGTTTGGCCGGTATTTACATGGTTCAACATTTAATAACGTTGTATGAGAGTCAATATTCCGATCCCGGTCACTTGTATAAATTTCTGGATGACATACTTCTAGAAAGATGGACAGGCCTGGGTACTGATTTAATTAACGTCATCCTGGATCAACGACATAAGTACTTGAATTCTCTGACCACATGCATGCTTCCCGCCCCACACCACGACAGAAAGCACCTATACATAGACAGACAGAACCCCCTACGAGAGGTACATCCCGTCAAAGATGGAAACAATGTGTTGCGACGGGTGTATGTTTACACCCCCTTGACGAAATTAGAAATACTGGAAATGAAAAAGATGTTGCCCTGCCATGATAAAGACCCCGGGGGGGTTTCACCGTGAATTAAAAGACATCCTCCGCATTGGAGATTATTCGTACGCTGACATTCTGAAACTATTGAAAGTACTATTGCCTGCAGGTATTTATGAAAAGCTTAAGGAAAAAGACTGGGAGGTGGGAGAGAAAAAGTTAAGTTGGACAGAATTGGAAACAGAGGATAAAGCCAGGCTCCCGGGGGTTGGTCTTGGGGACAAAGCTAAAGAACTACCTGAACTCCTAATACAGGTTTTGCCGAGATTATTGATTACTAAAAAGGAAGATTGGGATGCTACTTCAGCCTGTAAACAAAAACAAGAAGAGGACACAAGTGATTTCTATTCTAGATTCGAGAAATGCTTTGCTATTAATAGTGGCCTTAAGCCCGGTAGCGAATCATACCCACATCTTTTCGTGAGCAAATTAGTAGAGAATTCCCTACCCCAGATCAAGAATAGAGTACTGAAGGTTGAGAGTACTTGGCAAGCAAACAGTCCTTCACAGATGTTGCAGATGCTACAATATCACCAGAACAGGATTAGAGAAGAGCAGGATCAGGAAAAGAGACGCATGAAAGAGACAAAAATGAAGGTGCTGGTTGCCCAAACGGTACCGGCAAACACGAACAGAAATGGCACGATACCTGTTAAGGGGAACTGTAATTATTGCAAACAACCTGGTCACTTTGTAAAGGATTGTGCTGTCCTGAAACACAATATAGCTACAGGCAGAACTAAAGAACGACCACACCCTCCTAGGCAGAATAACACCCAACAGAACACGCAACAGACAGTAGCGAATTTTCCACCCCCACCACCGCCTGTTCATGCCACACAACAAATGTATCAGTACACGCAGTCAGACTATCCAGAATACCAAGCGTTCTCATGAAACAGCCTTGAGAGGGAAAATGGCTTGCCCCTTATTGAGGTTCCTGTAGATCAAGAGGGTCCCTATGTACATAGTCGTGTATTGGGACAAGACAGAAAATTTCTGATTGACACAGGGGCGAGCAGAACTACCATCAGCCATGACGAGGTTCCAGGGGCACCCCTCTCGGGCTCACAGAATGTTTCCCTGGGATTTTCAGGAAAGCCTATTGTTAATGAAGTATCGAAACCAGTCTCCCTCGGGGTTGGTCCACTGTCACGTACCACAGACTTGCTACTGACTAAATCATGTCCAGAAAACTTACTTGGTATAAAGACATTGAAAGAACTAGGAGCAGTTATTTGTTGTTCTCCGGAAGGAGTGCAACTGTTCTTACGTGATTTTAAAGGACATTATGTGTTGACAGATTTTGACCACAGACTCCAGAATGTACCACAGCACCTATGGGCACAAGGTCGGACTGACGTAGGTTACATGAACATAACACCACACCGTGTCACTCATAAAGCAGGAGTAGTGTTACCACGTATCCGACAGTACAAGTTACCACCTGATGCTGAAGTGGCAATATTGAAAATTGTTGACAAACTCATAGCACATGGGGTGGTAGTGGAAACTGACTCGAATGTATGTAACTCACCTGTCATCCCTATCCTTAAACGATCAGACCCTAATGCAACACCAGTTTACAGACTAGTTGTTGACCTTCGAGAATTGAACAAATGCGTAGTCCCACAATACCCAGTGGTCCCAGACATTTCTTCATTACTGACTGCTATTGATTCTGAGGCAACGTTCTTTACAGTCATAGACTTGAAGAATGCATTTTTCAGTGTTCCAATTCATCCTGATAGCCAGCATCTTTTCGGATTTAGTCTAAAAGGAAACAGCTTTAAATTTACGAGAGCACCCCAAGGTTTTACAGAAAGTCCTAGCATTTACAGTCAAGCATTGAAAAGACAACTGGACAGTATTAATATGCCTACCGACACAGCACTGCTCCAGTATGTAGACGACATCCTGATTACAGCACGTTCAGAAACAGACTGCGAACATGCATCACTGACAGTTTTACACTTTCTGGCAGACAAGGGGCACAAAGTGTCCCCTTCGAAGTTGCAATTCTGTGCACAGCAAGTGGTATACCTTGGACACTTGCTGTCCAAGAGGGGTAGACAGCTGACACAAGAACGTATCCAGTTAATTGCTAACCTTTCACAGCCCAAGACACAAAAGGAAGTACGGGCCTTCATTGGCCTCACTTCATACTGCAGACAGTGGATTCCCCAGTATGCCTATCTAGCCAAACCACTCATACAGTTGACAACACAGGAGGCAGCATCTTCGACTGTCCTCCCTTGGACACAGGAACACACCTTGGCATTTGAAGAATTAAAAAGAGCCTTATGTCAAGCGCCAGTTTTAGCGACTCCTTGTTACAGCAAACCCTTTACGCTTTTCATAACTGAACGAGATGGAACAGCATTATCAGTCCTCACACAAGATCAAGCAGGAAAACACAAGCCTTGTGCTTATTTTTCTAGTACACTGGATCCAGTGGCCCAGGCTCTGCCTGCGTGCCTGAAAGCAGTTGCAGCAACAGTCCTAGCCATGAGACAAAGTGACTCCATAGTGTTGGGACACCCCCTGACAGTCCAGGTACCGCACGCAGTGGAAGTTCTCTTGAACAGGACACAGACACAACACTTGACTGTAGCAAGACTGACAGGATATGAACTGACGTTATTCCAGCCACACATAGAGATCAGACGATGTAACATTCTGAACCCTGCTACACTTTTGCCCTCAAGTACAGTAGACACTGCACCACATGACTGTGTGGAAGTAATGAATACAGTGACGAAAGCAAGACAAGACCTGACAGATATTGCACTGCCAGACCCTGACCTGACACTCTATGTAGATGGATCATGCATGAGAACGAGCACAGGAGAGTTAGTGGCAGCATATGCCGTGACCACTGCTACTGAAGTCATAGAGACACAAAGAATAGACACACTGTCAGCACAAGCAGCAGAGCTCATCGCTCTGACACAAGCCTGCATAAGAGCTAAGAACTTGAAAGTGAACATTTATACAGATTCACAATATGCTTTTGGCGTAGTTCATGATTTCGGAGTTCTCTGGAGGGAAAGAGGTTTCTTGACCTCTCATGGGGCCAAAATTCAGCACGGCCCGCTTATTCAAGCCCTGTTGGAAGCAATACATTTACCTACAGCCATAGCTATCCGGAAATGCAAAGCACACACCAAAGTTACAGACACCATTTCCCAGGGTAATGACCTGGCAGACCGAACTGCTAAACTTACAGCCCAGACACCAACAGACACGACAAAGACAGAGGTACCATTACTGACAAAAAGTATGACAGTCAGGGATTTTTCTCAAGATGTACTCGACATACAGACACATGCCACTTCAGATGAAATAAAGAAATGGACTGAACAAGGAGGGGTCCAGACTGACCAAAGTTGGATGACTAAGGGTAAAGCAACATGGTTTCTTCCAGATTCCATGGCACAAGTGATCATAAACACAGCACATAGTCCAGCACACTTGGGAGAGAAGGCAATGATAGACAGCTTATAGAATATCTGGTTTAACAAGCACCTGCGTGCAGCAGCGAAACAAAAAGAACAAACCTGTATGATCTGTTGCCAGTTCAATCCAGGTAAAGGCATTCCGGTGGAACAAGGCGGATTTCATCCTCCTGACCATCCTTTTGAGGTCCTCCAGATGGATTATATCCAGATGGACAGATGTAGAGGTTACAAGTATGTTCTGGTAGTTGTGTGTGCACTATCTAGATGGACAGCAGCGTATCCAGTCCCAGATTATACTGCTGTGACAACCGCCAGCCAATTGGTGCGAGAATTCTTCCCTAGATACGGATTGCCCCGTGTCGTGTACTCAGACAATGGTCAGCCTTTTTCTTCTGAATTAATGAAACAAGTGTCACTTCTGTTAGGATACAACTGGAAGTTCCATTGTGTACGACACCCTGAAGCAGCAGGCCTGGTAGAAAGACATAATCAGACAATTAAGACTAAACTAGCAAAGACCTGTGCAGAAAAAGGCGTGGATTGGATGGTAGCCTTGCCGGTTGCCCTCTTTTACATGCGTATGGTAGCTCATTCCAGAACAGGCCTATCACCATATGAAGTGGTTTTCGGTAGACCGCCGAATATGTGGGGTACGCCTATGCCTAAGAAAATAACTGATGTTGACAGTAACATGCTGACAGATTACCTGGCTTCCTTGATGTCTGCACTACTCTCTTGTCGTTCACAGGTTGCCGCCGCCTTCCCTGAAAACACCCAGGTCAAGGAGCACGCCATCGTCCCTGGTGACTTTGTTTTCGTACGGAACTTTGATCGATCAAGCCCCCTTGAGCCGCGTTGGAAGACACCGAAATTAGTGTTACTGACCACGAGGACAGCCATCAAAGTCGAAGGAAGAAAAGGGTGGCTCCATGCCCATCACTGCAAAAAGTACTTTGGAGACTCTGGAACTTTGGTAAAGAACAATGACATTACAGACTTTGAGCCCCCTTTGCTAGAAAAGACTCCACAGCAAGAATATAGGTCCAAGTTAAGATCTAGAAAGTCAGACAGCGTTAAATTGTTTAAGTCCACTAGGTGGTGAATCGGTTAGGCAAGTTTCTGACATGTATAGGATCGCGGACCAGAATAGTAAAAAGAGCAAAATGAAAGAGAAATACTGCAAGATATTACGCAGCAGATGTATAGTAACTCTGATTTTTATGTCTCTTCTGTGCATCACTATAATATGTATCAGCTTAATACTACATGTTTTCTTTCCTCCTATTGCCTCACATATACACTTTTTCTTTAATGACACCATAGAGCATACATTTAGTGATCTGCCACCCCATGAACTGTCCTATCGACTAGCCCTGCGCAACAATACTTTTATTCGAATGTTGCACCGTTCTCATCAGACCAGCAATGCGACAGATTGCTGGGTATGTGGCCAACTCCCACCTTACCAGAAAACGAAGGGAGTTCTGCCCCTCGTCCCTTTTCCGTTCTCCCACAATGGTTCGTGCGGAGCATGGTTTGCCTTAATGACATCACTAGACAGAAAGTCCACAGTTTACCAGGGCGATTGGATATGGGGAAATTTGAATAAAGTAATGAATGAGGCATGTTTTCCAGACGAAGACGGACTCCCCCAAAGGAAGGGAACCGATCTAGAAAATGAAGAGTACGAGCAAGGAAATGCTTCCCTCAGCTTTATAATGTTAAATGTTCAGCCCAAGCAAAATGCAGGTCCACCGTTTATTACAGTCCTACCAGTAAAAGGTGATTTGTGCGTTAGAAAGAAAGGATCAGTACATATGGAACACAGTGAATGTAATACTGTAGTCGAGTTTACTGATAAAGGAAAGTCTTCTTTCAAAGCATCTCGCCATACCTATTTCATTTGCGGTCAGACAGCCTATGCACATCTGCCCTTAGACTGGGGTGGAACATGTTATATATCGTTCCTGCTGCCCCCCGTCTTTCTAGCCCCATCCCATTATCATCGAGATTCACGACTAGAGCATGTTAGACACAGGAGAGAGACCGATTCCTCCGTGATTGATCAGACTGAGACAGCCTGGGAGCAATATACAGATTTCAATAGAGGATTCTTTTTTTTCATAGGTCCCGTCCAAAACAGTAAACTCATACGCAGGTTAACAAGAACTCTGGAAGCAGTTGTGAATGAGACTGCATCTGCCCTGGCTAACTTGACCCAGGAGCAGTCTGCTATGCGATTAGTTGTTCTTCAGAACCGTCTTGTTCTTGACGTCATCCTGGCAGATAGGGGCGGGGCTTGTAGAGTGCTCGGCTCCAGTCGCTGCGTTTTCATTCCAAATAACGCGCCATCTGTGTACGCAGCAATAACAAGGCTCCACATGTTTGCTCACGAGATACATCAAGACCCAGGCACATGGACTTGGTCCAGTTGGCTCTGGAGTGTAATATCGGCCTGGGGATGGAAAGTGTTGTCGTTCCTAGGAATGATACTGCTTATGATATTCGGCTGTTGTCTCTGTTTGCAGTGTGGCCCGGCGATTTGCGGCCTGTGTGCCACTGCCTGTGTTCCACATCCACGTATACAAAGGATCAAAGATGAACAAATGATGCTGTATGATCAAATATACGGTCTCATGAAAATAGATATATCCTGAAGGGTACAGTAGGGGACAAGGAGGGAATGAGGAAAATGAAATTTTACATGGCCAATGTGTCCCCTGCGTGTACCCTAACGTTTAGTGTATGTACATGTCACCCATGCATTTTCCCTCTATGACCTGCAATAATGATGCCTTTGCATTTGCGTCCTACATTAGGATGTCAGTTACCAAGTCTTCCATGTAAGAAACGTTAATTTCGCATTGAGGCCCTGAGGCCTATGTTGCCCATGTGTTTGCATTGTGCACTTTTAATATCGAGATGAACCCGTTTTGTGGCTCAGCCTGAACCAGTCTCCGAATTAGGGTTTTCATGCCTCCAGACACTCTGAGGGCTGCAGCTACGTATCCCTGACCTCTCGCATACTTCTGGCTAAGCAGAGAGGGGCCCAGCCCTGGGTGCCAAGACAGTATTTTGCACACAGTTATCTGCTTGCTCTACAGAATCACATTCCTGCCTGGTGAAGAAGGTAAACAGAACCCGTCTGCAGAGATAGGGCCTAGCCTTTCTGTCTCCGTTTAAGCGATTTACAGAGCTCGCATCCATAGAAAGCCCAAGGCCCCCACACAATTAACGAAGAAATATATGCCCACACCGGCTCTTAGTGATGAGCGACCTTTACTTCAGATAATCCATCCCCGGACATAAGATATCAGATAATACCAGACATGCTGGTCGCCCTGACACTGAAGGCCTCCCTACTAGACCGAAAGTCAGCTCCCCCCAGCTTCCCCCAGTTACACGCCAATTGCACGTCATGACCAAGTTGCGCACACAAGTAGGGTAAGGTTCAAGCTGGCCATGCAACCCCCCTTCAGGTATCCACCCACCTATGACTCACCTATGACTTCTCAAGTGAACGCCCACATGTACGCCCTCATGCACGCCCACATGCTCTTATCTCTCTCTTTCTCTTGCTCTGCCTGGAGCGCTCCTCCTCTATATGCAATTGAATGTATAAATATTGTACTCTGTGAATAAAGTTTAGAAGACCCTTCCTGAACCTTAGTGGTGATGGAACCGATTCTCCCTTAACTCGAGTTACTGAAATAAAGCCCTTTTGAATCGGACACCACGGACTCTGCCTCTCATTATATGCATGACCCTTTGTTTAAGTATAGAAATTATGACAGGGTAATATAATATTTACCACACAGGACGTACATCTTGATGCCAAGGAGCATTTCATATGGGGTCCGCCCACCCAGAGACCTTCTAGGGAGATTATTTAATGCACGCTGCACATCGTTTAAATGTGATAGCCAGTCCCTACCGGCACCTATAACCTTCGCTGTCAAAGACTGCTTTAAATCACGGTTCATTGGCTCCACTACGCTATTATCCTCAGGCCTGTAGGGAGATGAAAATTTGACCCGGACCACCAATGAACCCATGGCATCCTTGTACACCTTAGAGGCGAACGCCGGACCCTGGTCCGAATGAAAGGTACCAACTGTAAAAATTCCCACAAAGATACGCAAGTCTCTCATGACAGTCCTGGCATCAGTGCTTCTTTGAGCCCAAAGCCAAACAAAACGCGTGCATGAGTCTACTGAAACTAAGATGTACTTATATGCAGTATCTGAAGAAAAAGGACCGCAGTGATCCAAATATACACATCCAAGAAGATTATTTGAGATGTGTAACTGAGTCTGGGGCGGGCGTGCAGCACTCAAACCTTTAATCTGCTGACATATTTCACACCGCGTGACACATTCACAAGCTTGTTTGTACAAGCCCCGCCACCAGAAAAATTGCTATAATAGGGAAACAGTAGCCGACACTCCTGCATGTGCTGACGCCATGCCAGCGTGGGCCACGGAGATCAGACCCTGCCTGCGGTCCACGTTGGGAACTAACCGTTCACCAACGCCAGGAATTTTAAAAAAAGCTTGTTTATCAGGACTTAAATGATAAGTATATTTAGTAGGGAAACCTTGCAGAACTTTACTCCCCCTATCTGTAGCAGCAATAGCTGCCAAAATATCACCATCAATCTTAGTTTTGGAACGTGTAACCGCTGCTACTGCAAGTGTATCAACTGCAGTCTTAGCTGCTTCATCAGCGAGACTGTTGCCAAAAGCGTGAATCCCTACGCGCTGATGACCGAGAGTATGAATTACAGAGACGAGGGGGAGCCATTCCTTTAGCTCCGCCACTCGAACCCAGATCATTTTATGTTTTATTGTGCGTCCCTTGGAATCACGGAACTCATTCTGTTTTCAAAAGTGTAGATTGTTATTGTAGGACTGAACACAGTAAAAAGAATCGCTCACTGTAAGCGTTGGCACACTGGGGTCAGCGTACTCTAGTGCAAGTATTAAGGCACGAAGTTCCGCCAACTGGGCCGTGCAATCACCCAATGTCTGTGATTGCACAACCTCAGATTTGAACTCTCCATTCACCATCGCACCAACTACGATAGCACAGGCGGAAGAGTACGCGTGCAAAGACCCTGTTGCAGCATGCGCACTTCCATTGGTGTATATAATACAGTGGAACTCCTCAAGCGGTCGCATAGTCAGGGGGGCAGGATGAACAAATTCATACTGCAAGAACTCCTGATTCTGCAATGAGGGATCAAATATGAAAGTTACATCCGGTGAAGTCAAGGATGTTGCCCATTGTATCCAACTTGGGTGCAAAGCTTTGGCATTAGGTACACTGGCTCTTATCACTGCTTCCAAAGCAGGGTATGTTGTAACCACAAGTATGCGCTTCCCCTGTGACAGTGCGCGTTCCTTGAGAATCGCCATTTGCACAGCAGTTAAAACCCTTTCCACAGATGAGAAACACAACTCAGCCGAAGTGTACAAGTGTGACTTGTAAGCGATAGGAACTGTGTCACCCTCATTAAAAGTTAGGTATGTGAAACCACTGCCCCAGGCACGATTCTCAGTACCAGGTTACGTGTGTTATCACGGGTCAGCAAGAATTTAGATTCAAGTAAGTCAGCTTGCAGAGATTGCAAAATTACTGAGTGTTCTGGCAGCCAACATGATTTGGAGAAATTGGGTTGTATCAGGCATAAAGCGGTCTGACACATTGAGCATATTCCGGTATGTATGTACGACCAAAATTCAAAAATCCCAACAAAGCCTGCAGTTTCTTAAGTGTGTCAGAGCCCGCAAAAGCGCGCATTTCTCCAAGAAATGGGGTGCTAGACCTTGACCCTTGTTATTGAGCTCATTGTCCAAAAACAACACTGTGAACTCAGTAATGTGTGATTTTGCAAAATTAAACTTGTAGCCCACATCTGCAAAATGGCAAATGATGCGGTCCACACGACACAGATGCGGCCAAAGCTCATTGCCTGTGAGATAAATATCATCCACATACGCACAAGCATATGTGTCGATTCTTTCCAGTAGGGACACAACGCGGGCGGTAAAAACACCAGGGCTATTCTTGTAGCCAATACAAAGTCATTTAAAATGATGATGTTTCCCGCCGCTTGTGAAAGCCGTCCACTCATTGCCCACAATGGACAGATTATGGCCAAAAAACCCATTGGATATGTCCAGCGTGGTTTTAAACCTTTTACGCACCAGACTATCCACCAGAGCAGAACTGTGAGTATTCTGCACCGCACACGTACGACAATGGGAGTTTAAGTGGCGGCAATCCAAAACCAAACGGTATGACCCATCAGGCTTGGTCACAGTAAAAAGAGGGTTATTCATCGGAGACATAGAGGGTTCAATCACACCTTGATATTCCAATTGTACAGGGATTTCCGCGACAGATGGTTTCGCTTCATTTTGCATGGGGTACTGGGTTGAGCTGTCGGCATTGAGCGCAAAGGAATCTCATGCGGAGGGGAACGTTTATCCCATCCACAGTGAGTGCAGTACAACACCGGCGCAAGTGCCTTAGCCCACTCGTTTGCCAATTGAAGGGCCTTCTCTTTTGGCACTGTGTGCGCGAACGCAGGGAGGATCACCTCCTCCCCTGGCGGAGCTGCCAACACAAAAGGAGGGGGCCAGTCGGCCTCCGCTACAGAATATCATATGTGTCAGACAGATTTTCCCAGAAAACCCCTCTAATTTCACGTTCTATGTCCCCCTCAATTAACAGGATAATTTCATAAAGCCGGTTAGGAGGGGCCGCTCGGGTGTCAGCTGTCTCAACTATAACATAAGTATCAGTCGCTTTTACCTTCAGTAGTGGGCGCAATGCTTCGTGAACGATGGTAATCTCTGCCGCGCTGTCCAGCAGGGTCAGAGCACACGTCTGATTCCGCATTTGCGTCCTCACTATCTTCCGCATATCTCACTGTCACTGCAGCAACTTTCTTTTTCTGAAACTGGGGTCGCGGACGTTGTGTGTCCTCCTGCTTCCCTTGACCGTCACTTTTACTTGGCTGATCCTTGCCTTGAGGTTGACCTCGACCTCTGCCACCGCCTCCACCCCCGGTGGGACTCACACTGGTGCCCTGTGAAGAACGAGGAGAACGCTGATCAGATACCTGAAATCTATCAGGGGACTTAATAGTCGCGCGGTCGCGCAAGTCATAAGCTCTCTCAGTCGGGGCAGGCACAGGTGAAGCAGGACACGAATCCTGTTTCTGTTGCTGTTTACCTTGCTTTTTGTTCTTACTCCAATTTTGTTTCTAAACTTTAGGGGCGTCATCTTTCTCAGAAGATGTTTGCTGAGTCTGTTTAGGCTCAGGCTTCTTCGCGAAAGGCTTAATACCCAAACTATTACGGCCCACTGTCTTATAAGCCTCAATAATAATTTTAGGTAACTCACTGGGTTTATCAGGTTCAGGGACATCCTTCAGGGCGTTCGCCACCAGGAAACTCACTGCATCTCCCCTGACATTAGCAAGGATTAGATCGCGAACCATGTTAAACGACCCCAAAAGACGCTTCCCCAATTCGACTGCCGCCTCTGGGCCATGCTCATCCTGAACATGTTTTATCACAGTAGGCATTTGAAGCATAGACGGAGTGCCGAAGCACCGCGTGTATACTGCGGCAAAAATAAGTCCCCATGTAGCACAGTCAGCCACGTCAGGTACTAAGTCTTTCTGCAAACTAAGGGTCAAAATCCTATGCTTCTCAGCAGGATTCGTATTAGTAAACACTGCGTCCAGCTGGTCAAATTTTTCGGCAAGCCAAAAAGGAAATTCATCCTTGTCTTGTGGATGCTTACCCATCACTGCATTAACTGTGACAGGATTAAGCCTCAGCTCACCCCCACCAGCTGGTCGCGGCACACCACCCGCGACCCCTCCCGGGAGGTTGCGTGTAATGTAATGTACCAGACCCCTGATCACCGTGTTCGCGGCTGCATACAGGGGCCTCAACTGTGGTGCAGTCATATTCTGCCCAGCCGGGTGTGGCGTATGCGCAGCAAGTACCGGCCAAGTTGCCCCTGGAATTGACAACGTACCTTGTCTCACCACAGATACATCGTGGGGAAGGGCGCCATCAAACCAAACGGCGTGCTGCCAAACATCAATAGGTATTTCAACTAAGCGATACGGCGTATAAACTACAGGTACTGCAGAAGGGGTATACATGTGAAAAACATCCGTCGTCCCGTCCACTGCAGGGAACGTGACCCAGGAGTAAAACAACTCAAAAGGATAAGCAGCGTTTGCCGAGACGACAAAAATAACTGCCTGTCCTTCCAGGTCAACCTGATAATTTCGCAGGTGGTCCCACATGTAGGAGAGTAGGGTCTGCAATCCTATGGTCACCCCAGATTTTTGCTTTTTGCTTCACTGGTTTACGACTTTCCCTGGCTGTGGGCCTGCTAATCAGACCCACAGCCTAGCTGTTCTCTCTCTAAATTGTACACATGTACTTAATTGACATTTGGGCCCTCTCATGAGTCCCTGTAACCAGGGCAGGGGTGTACCCAAGGCCTACCAGGGGCTGCAGCATGTATTATGCCACCCCTGGCTGGCTATCTAAACAGACACAACTGGCTGATACAACAGCTGGGGCAAGGTGGTATAATCACCCTTTGCTTTAGATATAGTATACCTATATCTAACCCAAAATGGACACACATATCTCCTATCAGTCACTCCTATGGCAGGCCTTAACAATCCTGAAGGCAAAGTGCTTGGAATTGTGTGAGATGGTGCGCTGGCATGAGCTGAGCCCTTCTGCAGCCGTCGGAACCAAGTCCCTAGGCTGTTTCCATGATAGTGCCATACCATATACTCTTAAGTGCCTTATAATCCTCGTGGTTATGGTAACTTTGGTTTGGCATTATCTAAACATGTCGTGTAAGGTGTCATACGCTTTGGAATACTAACACTCGCCAGTTCTGGCGACAGGGGTAGCATTCCACGGCTCTAGAGGGAGAAGACATGTTGGTAACTGTAACCCCGGTTAAAGTTAAACGAAGCCTCAGCTCCACAAAATGGATGCTGCTGCCCGAGACACAAGTCTGACCTCCTGCTGCTGGGAGTCCTTCCAGCGAGGAAGGTTTGGACAAAGGGTTTCCTGTCCGGGGAGGTGCTAGCACCACCCCAGACAGGATTTTGTGTATCACGTCAGGCAGGGCACAAAGGAATGAGACATGCCTGGGGACACCCCGGTGTCCCTGTGCATATGCCGCCTCAAACCGGTTCCTGGGGTACTCCAGCCCCAGTGCTGACATGAGGCCGGACAAAGGATAGGGGGTGTAACCACCCCCCTTCCTGGTTCCACCCATGGGAGGAACCTAGTCGGGAGCCAGCCCCTTTTTGTAGAATGAAGGTAGGAGCTGGTCCCATTCCAAATTGGATAATCTTGAACAACTTCCTAAGAAGAAACTCTTGACCTTCGACTGAAGAATCTCCCTTGTGGCTAGCCACCCTGTGCAAACAGGCACCAACTAAGCGTCCTTGTGGTTCACTTTGTCGTCCATCTCTCCGGATCAAGACTTCAGTGCCCGACAGGAACCGGACTTCCAGACCTCTCTGACCTCTACCTACGCCTGCAGCAAAGCTGAGGATCGTGGGTGCGACGAGACACGTGGGACCGGCCCTCCTGAAGAAACTGCACTTCGCTGACAAGCCCAACCTCTGAGGGATCCTCGAGGAAGAAGCTTGGGGTCCTAAAAGCCCCACTCCCGAGAAGCTCCTGCACTGAAGACCAGCCCTCCAGCCTCCACGAGATCTGCGTGGGGCCCTTCTGCTTGGTTGCCTCTCGACGCGTTGTCTGTACACTTGCCGGCTGGCTTGTGGGCTCCTAGACGACGATCCTGCAAATCAACACTGCTGGTCTGGTTGCTCCAGACTGGCCCTTGCTCCTCTGCAAACGAGAAGTGACTTGGACCCTCCTGGTCCACTCCAGACGCCGTTTCCACTCACCGCGTGGGTTGCCTTTGCCAAGGCCTGTTGACTCCAATCCGGGGTCTGACACCGCCAACAGCGAGAAGCCTGCGTGGGACAGCTCGTGCCTCCATCCTGGTCATCGACGACACCGCCTGGTCCAAGTGGCTGCAGAGTACAGCGTCATCTCTTCACCTGAAGCTCCCGACGACATCTGGTTCCACTCTGGTTCAACTCCTGTCACTGGCTAGTGACTGTGAACACTGTCCCCTCTGCTTTCAGGTCTTCATCTTCCTTGATCCACCCTTGGATCCATCCGGACACCTCCAGCTGGGTCGCCTGCAGCATCTTTTCTTCCAGGCTCCATTGACTTCAACGCGAGAACCCAACACCTTTCTACACCTATGCACCCGCCATCCGTGGGTTAGGTAACGTGGGCATTTCGGTGCTCCAGTAGGGATTGACTATCCAAGGGTCCAGTTCCATTTTCGTTTTAGTCCTACCTAGCCGGAATCGTCCGGAAACTGTTCCCACTCTGCACGCGTGCTCCCTGGGCCTCCTGCTCCTAACCTAAGGTCAGTGTAGTGTAGTCCTAGCGGTCCTCTAGCCTCTGGATCGTGTTACTTACATCCTAGCAGTTTGCATTCCATTTAGTTAGTATATGGTGTGACGCGCCCCTTGGGCATCATTGTAATTGTGCAACTTATTGTGTTTTTCTTAAGAGTTTTGTAATGTGCTTAGCTCCCTGATCTCATAAAGAGTTCAGACCCCGCAAATGTTTTCCGGAAACAAATTGCGAGGATGTCACTAACCAATGTAAGTACTACTCAGGTGTCTCACCATAAGGCCACTCTCGCTGGAAGCGCTATGTTGCATGGATCTCTGCTCACATACAGACCTGTGCACAGAGCGTTAGGACATTAGTGAAGAGTGAGAGAGACAGCAGAGTGAGAGAGACAGCCGATTGAGACAGCAGGCTGAGTGAGACAACAGAGTGAGAGCGACAGCAGAATGAGAGACAGCAGAGTGAGAGACAGCAGAGTGAGAGTGACAACAGAGTGAGACAGCAGAGTGAGTGACAGCAGAGTGAGAGACAGCAGAGTGAGAGACAGCAGAGCGAGAGACAGCAGAGTGAGAGAGACAGCAGAGTGACAGAGACAGCAGAGTGAGCGACAGCAGAGTGAGTGACAGCAGAGTGAGAGTGACAACAGAGTGAGAGACAGCAGAGTGAGAGACAGCAGAGTGAGAGAGACAGCCGATTGAGACAGCAGGCTGAGTGAGACAACAGAGTGAGAGCGACAGCAGAATGAGAGACAGCAGAGTGAGAGACAGCAGAGTGAGAGTGACAACAGAGTGAGACAGCAGAGTGAGTGACAGCAGAGTGAGAGACAGCAGAGTGAGAGACAGCAGAGCGAGAGACAGCAGAGTGAGAGAGACAGCAGAGTGACAGAGACAGCAGAGTGAGCGACAGCAGAGTGAGTGACAGCAGAGTGAGAGTGACAACAGAGTGAGAGACAGCAGAGTGAGAGACAGCAGAGTGAGAGAGACAGCCGATTGAGACAGCAGGCTGAGTGAGACAACAGAGTGAGAGCGACAGCAGAATGAGAGACAGCAGCGTGAGAGACAGCAGAGTGAGAGTGACAACAGAGTGAGAGACAGCAGAGTGAGAGACAGCAGAGTGAGAGAGACAGCAGAGTGAGAGTGACAACAGAGTGAGACAGCAGAGTGAGACAGCAGAGTGAGACAGCAGAGTGTTAGAGACAGCAGAGTGAGAGTGACAGCAGAGTGGGAGACAGAGTGAGAGACAGCAGAGTGAGAGTGAGAGCAGAGTGAGAGACAGCAGAGTGAGAGTGACAGCAGAGTGAGTGGCAGCAGAGTGAGAGAGAGCAGAGTGAGATACAACAGAGTGAGAGAGACAGCAGAGTGAGAGACAGCAGAGTGAGAGTGAGAGCAGAGTGAGAGACAGCAGAGTGAGAGACAACAGAGTGAGAGACAGCAGAGTGAGAGAGACAGCAGCGTGAGAGACAGCAGAGTGGGTGGCAGCAGAGTGAGAGAGAGCAGAGTGAGATACAACAGAGTGAGAGACAGCAGAGTGGGAGACAGAGTGAGAGACAGCAGAGTGAGAGTGAGAGCAGAGTGAGAGACAGCAGAGTGAGTGGCAGCAGAGTGAGAGAGAGCAGAGTGAGATACAACAGAGTGAGAGACAGCAGAGTGGGAGACAGAGTGAGAGACAGCAGAGTGAGAGACAGCAGAGTGAGAGTGAGAGCAGAGTGAGAGACAGCAGAGTGAGTGGCAGCAGAGTGAGAGACCAGAGTGAGATACAACAGAGTGAGAGAGACAGCAGAGTGAGAGACAGCAGAGTGAGATACAGCAGAGTGAGAGAGACAGCAGAGTGAGAGACAGCAGAGTGAGTGAGACAGCAGAGTGAGTGAGACAGCAGAGTGAGAGAGACAGCAGAGTGAGATACAGCAGAGTGAGAGAGACAGCAGAGTGAGAGACAGCAGAGTGAGATACAGCAGAGTGAGAGAGACAGCAGAGTGAGAGACAGCAGAGTGAGTGAGACAGCAGAGTGAGTGAGACAGCAGAGTGAGAGACAGCAGAGTGAGAGACAGCAGAGTGAGAGTGACAGCAGAGTGAGAGACAGCAGAGTGAGCGGCAGCAGAGTGAGAGACAGCAGAGTGAGAGACAGCAGAGTAGGAGTGACAGCAGAGTGAGAGACAGCAGAGTGAGAGACAGCAGGGTGAGAAACAGCAAGGTGAGAGTGACAGCAGAGTGAGAGTGACAGCAGAGTGAGAGACAGCAGAGTGAGAGACAGCAGAGTGAGAGACAGCAGAGTAGGAGTGACAGCAGAGTGAGAGACAGTAGAGTGAGAGACAGCAGGGCGAGAAACAGCAGAGTGAGAGTGACATCAGAGTGAGAGACAGCAGAGTGAGAGACAGCAGAGTGAGTGACAGCAGCGTGAGAGACAGCAGAGTGAGTGACAGCAGAGTGAGTGACAGCAGAGTGAGAGTGAGAGCAGAGTGAGAGACAGCAGAGTGAGAGTGACATCAGAGTGAGAGTGAGAGCGGAGTGAGAGACAGCAGAGTGAGAAACAGCAGAGTGAGAGACAGCAGAATGAGAGACAGCAGAGTAGGAGTGACAGCAGAGTGAGAGACAGCAGAGTGAGAGACAGTAGAGTGAGAGAGACAGCAGAGTGAGAGAGACAGCAGAGTGAGAGACAGCATAGTGAGAGACAGCAGAGTGAGAGACAGCACAGAGACAGCATAGTGAGAGACAGCAGAGTGAGAGTGACAGCAGAGCGAGATAGAGCAGAGTGAGAGAGACAGCAGAGTGAGAGACAGCATAGTGAGAGACAGCAGAGTGAGAGACAGCAGAATGAGAGTGACAGCAGAGTGAGAGAGACAGCAGAGTGAGTGAGACAGCAGAGTGAGTGATACAGCAGAGTGAGAGTGACAGCATATTGAGAGACAGCAGAGTGAGAGACAGCAGAGTGAGTGACAGCAGAGTGAGAGACAGCAGAGTGAGAGACAGCAGAGTAGGAGTGACAGTAGAGTGAGAGACAGTAGAGTGAGAGACAGCAGAGTGAGATACAACAGAGTGAGAGAGACAGCAGAGTGAGAGACAGCAGAGTGAGATACAGCAGAGTGAGAGAGACAGCAGAGTGAGAGAGATAGCAGAGTGAGTGAGACAGCAGAGTGAGTGAGACAGCAGAGTGAGAGAGACAGCAGAGTGAGAGACAGCAGAGTGAGATACAGCAGAGTGAGAGAGACAGCAGAGTGAGAGACAGCAGAGTGAGTGAGACAGCAGAGTGAGTGAGACAGCAGAGTGAGAGAGACAGCAGAGTGAGAGGCAGCAGAGTGAGAGACAGCAGAGTGAGAGACAGCAGAGTGAGAGACAGCAGAGTAGGAGTGACAGCAGAGTGAGAGACAGTAGAGTGAGAGACAGCAGGGCGAGAAACAGCAGGGTGAGAGTGACATCAGAGTGAGAGTAACAGCAGAGTGAGAGACAGCAGAGTGAGAGACAGCAGAGTGAGAGTGACATCAGAGTGAGAGACAGCAGAGTGAGAGTGAGAGCAGAGTGAGAGACAGCAGAGTGAGAGACAGCAGCGTGAGAGACAGCAGAGTGAGTGACAGCAGAGTGAGTGACAGCAGAGTGAGAGTGAGAGCAGAGTGAGAGACGGCAGAGTGAGAGTGACATCAGAGTGAGAGTGAGAGCGGAGTGAGAGACAGCAGAGTGAGAAACAGCAGACGGAGAGACAGCAGAATGAGAGACAGCAGAGTAGGAGTGACAGCAGAGTGAGAGACAGCAGAGTGAGAGACAGTAGAGTGAGAGAGACAGCAGAGTGAGAGAGACAGCAGAGTGAGAGACAGCATAGTGAGAGACAGCAGAGTGAGAGACAGCACAGAGACAGCATAGTGAGAGACAGCAGAGTGAGAGTGACAGCAGAGCGAGATAGAGCAGAGTGAGAGAGACAGCAGAGTGAGAGACAGCAGAGTGAGAGACAGCAGAGTGAGAGACAGCAGAATGAGAGTGACAGCAGAGTGAGAGAGACAGCAGAGTGAGTGAGACAGCAGAGTGAGTGAGACAGCAGAGTGAGAGTGACAGCATATTGAGAGACAGCAGAGTGAGAGACAGCAGAGTGAGTGACAGCAGAGTGAGAGACAGCAGAGTGAGAGACAGCAGAGTAGGAGTGACAGTAGAGTGAGAGACAGTAGAGTGAGAGTCAGCAGGGCGAGAAACAGCAGGGTGAGAGTGACAGCAGAGTGAGAGTAACAGCAGAGTGAGAGACAGCAGCGTGAGAGACAGCAGAGTGAGTGACAGCAGAGTGAGTGACTGCAGAGTGAGAGTGAGAGCAGAGTGAGAGACAGCAGAGTGAGAGTGACATCAGAGTGAGAGTGAGAGCGGAGTGAGAGACAGCAGAGTGAGAGACAGCAGAGTGAGAGACAGCAGAGTAGGAGTGACAGCAGAGTGAGAGACAGCAGGGCGAGGAACAGCAGAGTGAGAGACAGCAGAGTGAGAGACAGCAGAGTGAGTGATAGCAGAGTGAGAGACAGCAGAGTGAGAGACAGCAGAGTGAGGAACAGCAGGGTGAGAGTGACAGCAGAGTGAGAGACAGTAGAGTGAGAGACAGCAGGGCGAGGAACAGCAGGGTGAGAGTGACAGCAGAGTGAGAGACAGCAGAGTGAGAGACAGCAGCGTGAGAGACAGCAGAGTGAGTGATAGCAGAGTGAGTGACAGCAGAGTGAGAGTGAGAGCAGAGTGAGAGACAGCAGAGTGAGAGTGACATCAGAGTGAGAGTGAGAGCGGAGTGAGAGACAGCAGAGTGAGAGACAGCAGAGTGAGTGACAGCAGAGTGAGTGACATCAGAGTGAGAGAGACAGCAGAGTGAGAGAGACAGCAGAGTGAGAGAGACAGCAGAGTGAGACAGCAGAGTGAGTGACACAAGAGAGTGAGAGTGACAGCAGAGTGAGAGACAGCAGAGTGAGAGTGACAACAGAGTGAGAGACAGCAGAGTGAGAGACAGCAGAGTGAGAGACAGCAGAGTGAGTGCCAGCAGAGTGAGAGACAGCAGAGTGAGAGACAGTATAGTGAGTGACAGCCGAGTGAATGACAGTAGAGTGAGTGACAGCAGAGTAAGAGTGAGAGCAGAGTGAGAGACAGCAGAGTGAGAGTGAGAGCAGAGTGAGAGACAGCAGAGTGAGAGACAGTAGAGTGAGAGACAGTAGAGTGAGAGACAGTAGAGTGAGAGACAGGAGAGTGAGAGTGACAGCAGAGTGAGAGTGACAGCAGAGTGAGAGACAGCAGAGTGAGAGACAGCGGAGTGAGTGACAGCAGAGTGAGAGACAGCAGAGTGAGAGTGACAGCAGAGTGAGAGACAGCAGATTATAGGGGATTATATGTACAGGGGACAGGGCCACATGGACCACTGTCAGGAATTAGCACTTTTAGAACTAGCACTTAGAATATAGAATGTAAAATTCCTGTAGCGCAAAATAACACATGTAGCACACAACCAGTAACCACTGGTAATAGGTAAGTACCACCTACGCAACCCTAACCACCTTAGGAAAATATTACGCAGGGAACCAGGACCTCACTAGCACCACCTGTACTAGCAAGAACAACCACCAAAGTATTAAAATACCTGTAGGGGTAGAAGCACATTACACATGATGCATCACAACACATTCAGAGGTGTAGGGAAGAAAAACACATGACACATAAACATACATTCAGAGGTGCAGGAAACACATTAGCACAGAAATCACCGTAGCACGTAAATCACAAGTTGGTCAAAACTCACATTAGTCACCACTGGTGACAGTCCCTAGGCCACCTGGCCTTGTTGGGGCTAGGACGCCTTGTGTCCCAATGTCAGGGGCCTACACGTGGCAGCTGCCCACTAAGTGCTGGGCAGCTGGTGATGGTGGGGCAACACGATGTGGGGGCCTTGCAGGCTCTAAATAAACGAATATGCCCCCTAGAGCCTCCGAGGCTCTGAGCAGACAGAATGGCCCCCTTGAGCCCTCTCTCTAAAAATGAATGCGGCACCTTGGAGCCTCTCCTGGGCTCTAAAACGAATGACTGTGGGCTGGTAGCCGCTGGGCTCTACAACAAAGAATGCCCCCAGAGCCTCTCGTGGGCTCAAGATCACAATTGTGACTCAAGTGAGTGACTGCAGATTGAGTGACATCAGAGTAAGAGACAGCAGAGTGAGAGTGACAGCAGAGTGAGAGACAGCAGAGTGAGAGACAGCAGAGTGAGAGACAGCAGAGTGAGCGTGACAGCGGAGTCAGGGACAGCAGAGTGAGAGACAGCAGGGTGAGAGTGACAGCAGGGTGACAGACAGCAGAGTGAGTGGCAGCAGAGCGAGTAAGAGCAGAGTGAGAGACAGCAGAGTGAGAGTGACAGCAGAGTGAGAGTGAGAGCAGAGTGAGAGACAGCAGAGTGATAGACAGCAGAGTGAGAGACAGCAGAGTGAGATACAGCAGAGTGAGTGACAGCAGAGTGAGGGAGAGCGGAGTGAGAGTGACAGCAGAGTGAGAGACAGCAGAGTGAGACACAGCAGAGTGAGAGAGCAAGTTCAAGTTCAAGTTTGGCATTTATATAGCGCACTACTCACCCATAGGGTCTCAAGGCGCTTGGGGGAAAGGGGAGATTATTTATCGAAGATCCAGGTTTTGAGTTGTTTTCTGAAAGAGAGGTGGTTCTGAGTGAGGCGAAGGTGGGTGGGGAGAGAGTTCCAATTTTTGGCCGCTAAGAAGGAGAAGGATCTTCCCCCCATGGTGGATCTGTGGATGCGTGGTATTGTGGCGAGGGCTTGATTGGACGATCGAAGTTCGCGGGTGGGTGTGTAGAAGGAAAGGCGTGTGTTGAGGCATTCGGGCCCTAGGTCGTAGAGGGCTTTGTGTGCGTGTGTGAGGAGACGGAACGTAATTCTTTTGCTGACAGGAAGCCAGTGGAGGTCTCTCAGGTGACTGGAAATGTGAGCTTTGCGGGGGATATCTAGGATGAGTCTGGCTGAGGCGTTTTGGATACGTTGGAGTCTTTTCTGTAGTTTGGCTGTGGTTCCGGCATACAGTGCGTTTCCGTAGTCCAATCGGCTGGTGACTAGTACGTGGGTGACCGTCTTTCTAGTTTTGGTGGGGATCCAGCGGAAGACTTTTTTGAGCATACGTAGGATGTTGAAGCAAGACGAAGAGACGGCGTTGACTTGTCTGGTCATAGATAGGGAGGAGTCCAGAATGAAGCCCAGGTTCCGTGCATGGTACGTAGGTGTGGGGGCATTTCCCAGTGCCGGTCCGGAGAGGAACGAGATGATCTATTCCAATGCTTTTCCTTGTATTCCAATGTTACTTAGTCGTTGTATAAGGGTGCTATGACAGACTGTGTCGAAGGCTGCAAAGAGGTCGAGTAGGAGAAGGGCGACTGTTTCTCCATTGTCCAGCAGCGTTCGGATGTCGTCTGTTGCTGGGATGAGGGCGTTTTCGGTGCTGTGTTTGGCTCGGAATCCAGATTGTGATGGGTCGAGGGATTTGTTGGATTCAAGGAAGGCGGCGAGTTGACTGTTGACAGCTTTCTCAATGACTTTGGCAGGGAATGGGAGGAGCGAGATAGGGCGGTAATTCTTCAGTTCAGTGGGGTCTGCCGTGGGTTTCTTCAGGAGAGCGCTGAGTTCGGCGTGCTTCCAGCTCTCGGGGAAGGTAGCGGAGTTGAAGGAGCAGTTGATGACGTCTCGAAGATGGGGTGCAATGATGGAGTCTGCTTTGTTGAAAATGTGGTGGGGACATGGGTCTGTAGGCGATCCTGAGTGGATGGAGTTCATTAGGCGGATGGTGTCTTCAGTGGTGACTGGGTTCCAGGTGCAGAGGTTGTTGGGGGGGGGTTCAGTTCAGAGGTGTGTGGGGTGGACTGATCGCTTGGCTGGTTTACGAAGCTGTTGTGTATGTCGGCAATTTTGTTGTGAAAGAAAGATGCTAGGGAGTCGCAGAGGTCTTGGGAGGGAGTGATGTCATTAGTGCCGGCTGAGGGGTTGGTAAATTCTTTTACGATGTTGAATAGTTCCTTGCTGCTGTGGGCGTTGATGTTGAGTCGATCTTTGAATGCTGATTTCTTGGTTGAACGGATCAGTTGGTGGTGATTACGGGTGGCGTTCTTGAAAGTGGTTAGGTTTTCGGTGGATGGGGTTTTTTTCCAGGCTTTCTCGAGTGTTCGGCATGTCTTCTTGGATGTCTTAAGATCCTCATTGAACCAGGTGGCTTTTTTGTGGCCTTGTTTGGTTGGATTGTTTCTCATGGGTGCTAATTCGTCAGCGCTGCGGATTATCCATTGTGCGAGGTTGGTGGCTGCTTGGTTAGGGTCTGACGGATTGGCGGGAGGGTTTTGTTCGAGTGATGTGAGAAGCTGGTTGGTGGTGATCTTGTTCCAGTTTCTGCGAGGAATTTGATGTGGGTTGTTATGGGTTATAGTTTTTCGGTAGTTGAAGTGTACGCAGCTGTGGTCTGTCCAATGGAGAGCTGTGGTGTGATTGAAGGAGATGTATTTGCTAGATGAGAAGATTGGGTCGAGCGTGTGTCCTGCACAGTGGGTGGGGGTGTTGACAATTTGTTTAAGGCCAAGGTTTGCGAGGTTGTCCAAAAGGGCGGTAGTGTTATTGTTGTTGTTCTTTTCCAGGTGGAAGTTGAGGTCGCCTAGTAGAATATATTCCTTGGAGGGGAGGGCGTGTGGGCTGATGAAGTCAGTGATCTCTTCGCAGAATTGTGTGCGTGGTCCTGGAGGTCTGTAGATGAGGGTGCCTCTGAGTGTGTTCTTGGGGTCGGTGTGGATCTGGAAGTGGAGGTGTTCGGCTGCTGCGAGGTTGTCGTTGGAACTGGTCGTGATGGGGATGATGTTTTTGTGAACAATGACAATGCCTCCTCCAATCTGGTTGGTGCGGTCCTTGCGGATAATCTTGTAGCCTTCAGGGATGGCTATTGCGACGTCGGGCGTAGATGAGGCGTTCATTCAAGTTTCTGTGAGAAAGGCGACGTCCGGAACTGTAGTGTCAAGTAGATTCCAAAGTTGGATGGCGTGTCCGTGGACAGAACGGGTGTTGAGAAGGATGCATTTTAGGTGGTTGGAGTCGGTGTTCTGTTTGGTGTCAGTGGATTTGGTGAGGCTACGGATGCAGGCAAACTTGCTGGAATAGCAGGTGAATGGACCATGGGTGTGTCCTGGGGCGGCTTCATAGCAGGTATAGAGTCTGCCAGTGTTCAGGGCAGAGAGGGTAGTGGCGTTGTATGTGATGCGGGAGGGTTGGGCTTTTCGGGGGCTAGGGGGTCTGGCGCTGGGCGCGGGCAAGGGAAGGACGGGCGTAGACAGGCTTACCTTTGGCGCACCTTCGGCGTGACCCCTGCACGTAGGTCCATCTGTCATAAATGGAGAGTGGAGGGGGCGGAGCGCGGGAGGGTCAGCTGGGAGGCGGGAGCGAGGTGGAGGGACGGTGTGGGACGGCCCAGCAAACAAAATGGCAGCAACAATAACAAATGCTGCAGGGCAGGGCGAGATGGGGCAAAAAGCAATATCAACAACGGAGCGCTATGGGGGAGATTTAATGCAGCAGTGGCTAGCGGTTCAAAGCGCAATAGTAAGGTAAGAAGCTCTACGAAATTTGGCAGCAGATGTTATAAAATGCACTCAACAATCAATAATTTACTAAGCAATACAAAGCCCAGCAGTGCGTAAATGAACAACAGGCTAGCGGTAGAAAGAGCGCTTGGTAGTGTCAAAGCGCTACGCTACGATATGCACTCAGCAATCAATATGCACACAACAAATGCAAATGCACTCAAATGCACTCAGCAATCGATAATTCACAGAGCAATACAAAGCCCAGCAGTGCGCAAATGAACAACAGAGGCTAGCAGTAGAAAGAGCACTTGGTAGAGTCAAAGCGCTACGCTACGATACCAGGTGAGGAGGAGGTGAGGGGAGCGACCACTTCTGCACAGGACAGGAAGGAGTGAGTGAGACAGCAGAGTGAGTGAGATAGCAGAGTGAGAGTGACAGCATAGTGAGAGACAGCAGAGTGAGAGACAGCAGAGTGAGAGACAGCAGAGTGAGAGACAGCAGAGTGAGTGACAGAAGAGTGAGAGACAGCAGAGTAGGAGTGACAGCAGAGTGAGAGACAGCAGAGTGAGGGACATCAGGGTGAGAGACAGCAGAGTGAGAGTGACAGCAGAGTGAGAGTGACAGCAGAGTGAGAGACAGCAGAGTGAGAGACAGCAGAGTGAGCGTGACAGCAGGGTGAGAGACAGCAGAGTGAGATTGACAGCAGAGTGAGAGTGAGAGCAGAGTGAGAGACAGCAGAGTGATAGACAGCAGAGTGAGAGACAGCAGAGTGAGAGACAGCAGAGTGAGATACAGCAGAGTGAGTGACAGCAGAGTGAGGGAGAGCAGAGTGAGAGTGACAACAGAGTGAGAGACAGCAGAGTGAGAGACAGCAGAGTGAGACACAGCAGAGTGAGAGAGCAGAGTGAGTGAGACAGCAGAGTGAGTGAGACAGCAGAGTGAGAGTGACAGCATAGTGAGAGACAGCAGAGTGAGAGACAGCAAAGTGAGAGACAGCTGAGTGAGTGACAGCAGAGTGAGAGACAGCAGAGTGAGAGACAGCAGAGTGAGTGACAGCAGAGTGAGAGACAGCAGAGTAGGAGTGACAGCAGAGTGATAGACAGCAGAGTGAGGGACAGCAGGGTGAGAGACAGCAGAGTGAGAGTGACAGCAGAGTGAGAGTGACAGCATAGTGAGAGACAGTAGAGTGTGAGACAGCAGAGTGAGAGACAGCAGAGTGAGTGACAGCAGAGTGAGAGACAGCAGAGTGAGAGACAGCAGAGTGAGAGACAGCAGAGTAGGAGTGACAGCAGAGTGAGAGACAGCAGAGTGAGAGACAGCAGGGCGAGAAACAGCAGTGTGAGAGTGACAGCAGAGTGAGAGACAGCAGATTGAGAGACAGCAGAGTGAGTGACAGCAGAGTGAGTGACAGCAGAGTGAGAGTGAGACAGAGTGAGAGACAGCAAATTGAGAGTGAGAGCAGAGTGAGAGTGAGAGAAAGCAGAGTGAGAGAAAGCAGAGTGAGAGACAGCAGAGTGAGAGGCAGCGTAGTGAGTGACAGCAGAGTGAGTGACAGCAGAGTGAGAGTGACAGCAGAGTGAGAGTGACAGCAGAGTGAGAGTGACAGCAGAGTGAGAGACAGCAGAGTGAGAGACAGCAGAGTGAGCGTGACAGCAGAGTGAGAGTGACAGCAGATTGAGAAACAGCAGAGTGAGAGAGACAGCAGAGTGAGAGACAGCAGAGTGAGTGACAGCAAAGTGAGAGACAGCAAAGTGAAGGACAGCAGACTGAGAGAGACACCAGAGTGAGAGAGACAGCAGAGTGAGTGACAGCAGAGTGAGAGACAGCAAAGTGAAAGACAGCAGACTGAGAGAGACAGCAGAGTGAGAGAGACAGCAGAGTGAGAGACAGCAGAGCGAGAGAGGCAGCAAAGTGAGAGAGAAAGCAGAGTGAGAGAGACAGCAGAGTGAGAGACAGCAGAGTGAGAGACAGCGTAGTGAGTGACAGCAGAGTGAGTGACAGCAGAGTGAGAGTGACAGCAGAGTGAGAGACAGCAGAGTGAGAGACAGCAGAGTGAGCGTGACAGCAGAGTGAGAGTGACAGCAGATTGAGAAACAGCAGAGTGAGAGAGACAGCAGAGTGAGAGACAGCAGAGTGAGTGACAGCAAAGTGAGAGACAGCAAAGTGAAAGACAGCAGACTGAGAGAGACAGCAGAGTGAGAGAGACAGCAGAGTGAGTGACAGCAGAGTGAGAGACAGCAAAGTGAAAGACAGCAGACTGAGAGAGACAGCAGAGTGAGAGAGACAGCAGAGTGAGAGACAGCAGAGCGAGAGAGGCAGCAAAGTGAGAGAGACAGCAGAGTGAGACAGCAGAGTGAGAGACAACAGAGTGAGAGACAGCTGAGTGAGAGAGACAACAGAGTGAGAGACAGCAGAGTGAGAGAGACATCCGAGTGAGAGACAGCAGAGTGAGAGACAGGAGAGTGAGAGTGACAACAGAGTGAGAGTGACAGCAGAGTGAGAGACAGCAGAGTGAGAGACACAGCAGAGTGAGAGAGACAGCAGAGTGAGAGAGACAGCAGAGTGAGAGAGACAGCAGAGTGAGAGACAGCAGAGTGAGAGACAGTAGAGTGAGAGTGACAGCAGAGTGAGAGTGACAGCATAGTGAGAGTCAGCAGAGTGAGACACAGCAGAGTGAGAGACAGCAGAGTGAGTGACAGCAGAGTGAGAGACAGCAGAGTGAGTGACAGCAGAGTGCGAGACAGCAGAGTAGGAGTGACAGCAGAGTGAGAAACAGCAGAGTGAGAGACAGCCGGGTGAGAGACAGCAGAGTGAGAGTGACAGCAGAGTGAGAGACAGCAGAGTGAGAGACAGCAGAGTGAGACTGACTGCAGAGAGACAGCGGCGCCATTTTTGTTGGCAGGCTAGTCGTCAGAAGGACGCTAGACCTGCATTTAAGGTGGGTAAATTAGGCGGCGCCCACTGTGTTTGCAGCCTGCAGTGAATTGCTTAGCGCGCTGCGCCTGAAAAAGCTAATTGTGCATTCTGCGGCGATACTTTTAAAATTTCCCGTTTTTGGTATTTACTTTTTTTCATTGTGTTGCTGTTTCCCCTGCTTTTAAGAAGGCCTCACACTTGCACTATAATACCTCCTTTGCTCACCACTACTTTGCGGGTCCCGGTTCCTTTTCCCCTTAAACTTCGGCGGACATCTTGGGGGGATTGCTGGACGCCTGGCGGCGCCATTTTTGTTAGTCGTCAGAAGGACGCTAGACCTACATTTAAGACGGTCATGCTGACGCGCAGCGGGTACGCGCAGCGTGGTCGCCGGACTTCCGCCGGAGTTACGCCTGAGTTCAGTTAGTTTGTGCCCGTCAGCGTCCCGGAGGCGGACGGGGCGGCGGGAGGGGCTGGCTCTACGATTAGATATTCGGCAGAGGAGCTTCTTTCTTTAAGGGAAGGTAAGAGCGTGTGTCGTATGGTCTTTCCTGGGCGAAACAGAGGGAAAAGGCGGTGTGAGGGATGTAGTTGGCTACCAGGCAATGCACCCGTGGGGGGGGCCTGTCAGCTCAGTGGCCACGGTTAAACATCTGTGTTTGTTACTCAACACTCGTTCTCTGAGCAGGCATGCTCTTGACATCTACGAGCTTCTAGTGGCAGAAAGGCCTTTATGCCTGATGCTTCCCGAAACCTGGCTGGGGGAAGCCTCTAACCCTGACCTAGCCACTGCTATTCCATCTGACTATGTGATATTCAGGCATGATAGAGTAAAAGGTAGGGGTGGTGGGGTGGCGCTTGTGGTTAGGAGATCTGTTTCCTGCGTGGTGGTCCCTATGGAGGCCATTTCGGGTTGTGAGTCCCTAGCTTTTTCTATAGCTTTATCTCCCCATCAGTCCTTTACTGGACTCCTGGTTTATAGACCACCTGTGTCACTGGACTCCTTTCACAAGGAACTGCAGGTATTGGCATCTGAGCTATGTCTGAAGGCTAAACACTGCATTGTGTTGGGTGATTTTAACGTTCATATGGACCTTGGGACGGAGGGAGACACGATTAAAATCAATGATGTCACCTCCCCCCTGGGCCTTATCCCCCACCTGGCAGTGCCGACCCATAATAAGGGCCACACCCTCGATCAGGTTTTTTCCACCTTGCCTATTGTCATGGCTAGTCCTATTCCAGTCCTTTGGTCTGACCACTTTTTGATTTCTTTTCAGATTGTGGGTGTTAGTAAACCATTGTGTGTTGCGCCCCGTCTTCCAGGGGAGCTACGTCGGGCGTATCATCGGGTTACCCTGGAAAGTCAGGCCCAGGCCTGTGTGGACCATCCTTGTCCTCTGTCTGGTAATCTTGAGATCGATCTGGACCGGTTGCAGGACTGGTTTATGGAGCGACTTGATGAGTTAGCCCCTGAGACTGCCCCCCAAAAAACATCTCGGCGGACCTCTGCCCCTTGGTTCACGGAGGCCTTGGCATTGTCATGGCGCAGCTGTAAGGCAGCTGAGAGACTGGCGCCAAAGGTATGATATTGGGGCTAAGGCAGAATACAGGACAGCCATTAAGGCCTATCATGCTGATATCCTGCGGGGAAAAAGGATTTACTTCTCTGCTAGAATAGAGACAGCCTCCAGCTCCTGCAAGGAGATTTTCTTGATTGTTAAGGAGTTTATGTCCCCTAATGCTAATGCGTCGCATCATGAGTTCTCGGAGCCATGGGTGAGCGCACTAGCTAGCTTTTTTACCACCAAGATTAAGCTGATCCAGGACTCTTTTTCATCTGTTGACCCGAGGGTGGCTATCTGCCCGGCGGCCAGTTGAAACTGGTAGCGGATTCTGGAACTTTTCTTTCAGAGTTTCCATCTCTTTCTGTCTCCGCATCTCAGGATTTTCTGTCTCAACTCAAGTCAGGGTCACCTTTAAAACCTTATCCTGCTAGGTTTCTGGCGAGGATGGCGGAGGTGATTAACCCGTTGGTTAACCCTGTGCTTAATCTATCGTTGACCAGTGGTATGGTCCCTGCTGCCTGGAAGCAGGCAATGGTTGTCCCGCTCCTCAAAAAATCGGGTCTTGATCCTGAGTTCCATGCCAATTACAGGCCGATCTCCCTCCTGCCTGCTCTGGCAAAGATCGTGTAGAAGCATGTGCATAAGGTTCTCTCTACCTTCCTTGAAACTCATAGTCTACTGCACCCCACCCAGTCTGGCATCCGGACCAACCTAAGCACTGAAACGGCGCTATTGGAAGTCAATGAAGCTATCAAGGAAGTGTTAGATTCTGGAGGTAGGGCCATGCTGGTTATGCTCGATCTGTCAGCGGCTTTCGACACCGTCCCTCATGAGGGTCTCCTTTGCAGACTTCATGAGATCGGTCTGAGAGGGACGGTGTTGAGCTGGTTTCGATCTTATTTGGCTGGTCGCCGTGCCGCCTCTGGAGGATGAAGTCCCGCAGGGCTCGGTCTTGAGCCCGACTCTTTTTAATATCTTTCTGGCCCCCCTGGCGGTGCTGGCGGAGTCTTTTGGGGCTCAGATAGTGTCATACGCCGACGACACCCAGCTCCTTTTCACGTGTGGGAAGGGGGCTGAGTTCGACTGAGAGAGAATCCGAGGCTGTCTTGGGGCTGTCTTCGAATGGTTTCAGCGGAGCAGCCTCAAGTGCAACCCTGATAAATCGGAGGTGCTCTTCTTCGGGTGTCAGGCCGACCCGAATTGGCTGGAGTGGTGGCCGGTGAATATGTTTCCTCCCATGTCATCTTCGCCAATTGCCAAGAACTTGGGGGTCAAGATAGACAACGGATTGACGCTGAAGTCTCAAGTTCTCGGACTGGCCGGCGTTTACTTTGGCCTTCTCAAGATGCTGCGGAAGTTTCTTCCTTTGCTTTCGCTTGCGCACAGAAAGATCACGATCCAGGCCCTCATCGGGTTGAGGTTGGACTACTCGAATGTCTTATATTTGTGTCTTCCCGAATATCTTCTTCAAAGACTTTAGGTGGTCCAGAATTCGGTGGCACGCGCCCTTTTTGGCCTAAATCATCGTGCTAGAGCTTCGGAACTTTTACTCTCTCCACTGGCTACCTGTCCGGAAACGGATTATTTTTAAGGCTCTCACGTTGGCACATAAGGCCTTTTATGCTACGGGAGCTGTTTACATTCAGAAACAGCTGTCCTTTTATAAACCGGCTAGAGCCTTAAGATCTGAATCTCTATTTCTTGCCGTTGTCCCTGCTGTGAAGAAGGCACGGATGGGGGGCACTCCTTTAAGCGTCTGGTGCCTGAGCTCTGGAATGCCCTTCCTCTGCCGCTCCGCAGTACATCCAATTTGTTGGCCTTCAGAAAAGGCTTGAAGATGTGGCTTTTTTTGTCAGTAATCTGCCTGCTCTTTTTTTGGTGTGTGTGTGTTCTCTGTAGTTTGCTTGTGGGTTTGAAAGCGCCGGGACACTCTTCGGAGTAGCTGAGCGCTATAAAAGACACCCACAAAAAAAAACACAGCAGATTGAGAGACAGCAGAGTGAGAGACAGCAGAGTGAGAGACAGCAGAGTGAGTGACAGCAGAGTGAGAGACAGCAGAGTGAGAGACAGCAGAGTGAGAGACAGCAGAGTGAGTGACAGCAGAGTGAGAGACAGCAGAGTGAGTGACAGCAGAGTGAGTGAAGGCAGAGTGAGAGACAGCAGAGTGAGAGACAGCAGAGTGAGACAGCAGAGTGAGAGACAGGAGAGTGAGAGACAGCAGAGTGAGATAGAAAGCAGAGTAAGAGACAGGAGAATGAGAGACAGAAGAGTGAGAGACAGTAGAGTGAGAGAGACAGCAGAGTGAGAGACAGCAGAGTGATAGTGACAACAGAGTGGGAGACAGCAGAGTGAGAGACAGCAGAGTGAGTGACAGCAGAGTGAGAGACAGCAGAGTGAGAGACAGCATAATGAGTGACAGCAGAGTGAGGGACAGTAGAGTGAGGGACAGCAGGGTGAGAGACAGCAGAGTGAGAGTGACAGCAGAGTGAGAGTGACAGCAGAGTGAGAGTGACAGCAGAGTGAGACAGCAGAGTGAGAGACAGCAGAGTGAGAGTGGCTGCAGAGAGACAGCAGAGTGAGAGACAGCAGAGTGAGTGACAGCAGAGTGAGTGACAGCAGAGTGAGAGACAGCAGAGTGAGTGACAGCAGAGTGAGTGACAGCAAAGTGAAATACACCAGAGTGAGAGAGACAGCAGAGTGAGAGACAGCAGAGTGAGTGAGACAGCAGAGTGAGAGTGACAGCAGACTGAGAGACAGCAGAGTGATAGACAGCAGAGTGAGAGACAGCAGAGTGAGTGACAGCAGAGTGAGAGACAGCAGAGTGAGAGTGACAGCAGAGTGAGATACAGCAGAGTGAGACATAGCAGAGTGAGAGAGCAGAGTGAGTTAGACAGCAGAGTGAGTGAGACAGCAGAGTGAGAGTGACAGCATAGTGAGAGACAGCAGAGTGAGAGACAGCAGAGTGAGAGAGAGCAGAGTGAGTGACAGCAGAGTGAGAGACAGCAGAGTGAGAGACAGCGGAGTAGGAGTGACAGCAGAGTGAGAGACAGCAGAGTGAGAGACAGCAGGGTGAGAAACAACAGGGTCAGAGTGACGGCAGAGTGAGAGTGACAGCAGAGTGAGAGACAGCAGAGTGAGAGACAGCAGAGTGAGTGATAGCAGAGTGAGTGACAGCAGAGTGAGAGTGAGACAGAGTGAGAGAGAGCAAAGTGAGAGTGAGAGCAGAGTGGGAGTGAGAGCAGAGTGAGAGACAGCAGAGTGATAGACAGCAGAGTGAGAGACAGCGGAGTGAGTGACAGCAGAGTGAGTGACAGCAGAGTGAGAGACAGCAGAGTGAGCGTGACAGCGGAGTGAGAGACAGCAGAGTGAAAGACAGCAGAGTGAGAGTGACAGCAGAGGGAGAGACAGCAGAGTGAGGGAGACAGCAGAGTGAGTGACAGCAGAGTGAGAGACAGCAAAGTGAAAGACAGCAGACTGAGAGAGACAGCAGAGTGAGAGAGACAGCAGAGTGAGAGACAGCAGAGCGAGAGAGGCAGCAAAGTGAGAGAGAAAGCAGAGTGAGAGAGACAGCAGAGTGAGAGACAGCAGAGTGGGAGACAGCAGAGTGAGAGACAGCAGAGTGAGAGAGACAACAGAGTGAGAGACAGCAGAGTGAGAGACAGCAGAGTGAAAGACAGCAGAGTGAGAGTGACAGCAGAGTGAGAGACAGCAGAGTGAGGGAGACAGCAGAGTGAGTGACAGCAGAGTGAGAGACAGCAAAGTGAAAGACAGCAGACTGAGAGAGACAGCAGAGTGAGAGAGACAGCAGAGTGAGAGACAGCAGAGCGAGAGAGGCAGCAAAGTGAGAGAGAAATCAGAGTGAGAGAGACAGCAGAGTGAGAGACAGCAGAGTGGGAGACAGCAGAGTGAGAGACAGCAGAGTGAGAGAGACAACAGAGTGAGAGACAGCAGAGTGAGAGACAGCAGAGGGAGAGAGACAGCAGAGTGAGAGACAGCAGAGTGAGAGACAGGAGAGTGAGAGTGACAGTAGAGTGAGAGTGACAGCAGCGTGAGAGACAGCAGAGTGAGAGAGACAGCAGAGTGAGAGAGACAGCAGAGTGAGAGACAGCAGAGTGAGAGACAGGAGAGTGAGATTGACAGCAGAGTGAGAGAGACAGCAGAGTGAGAGACAGCAGAGTGAGAGACAGCAGAGTGAGAGACAGCAGAGTGAGAGTGACAGCATAGTAAGAGTCAGCAGAGTGAGAGACAGCAGAGTGAGAGACAGCAGAGTGAGTGACAGCAGAGTGAGAGACAGCAGAGTGAGTGACAGCAGAGTGCGAGAAAGCAGAGTAGGAGTGACAGCAGAGTGAGAGACAGCAGAGTGAGAGACAGCAGAGTGAGAGACAGCAGAGTGAGAGTGACTGCAGAGAGACAGCAGAGTGAGAGACAGCAGAGTGAGTAACAGCAGAGTGAGTGACAGCAGAGTGAGAGACAGCAGAGTGAGTGACAGCAGAGTGAGTGACAGCAGAGTGAGAGACAACAGCGTGAGAGGCAGCAGTGTGAGAGACAGCAGAGTGAAAGAGACAGCAGAGTGAGAGACAGCAGAGTGAGAGACGGCAGATTGAGAGAAAGCAGAGTGAGAGAGACAGCAGATTGAGATACAGCAGAGTGAGAGACAGCAGAGTGAGTGACAGCAGAGTGAGTGACAGCAGAGTGAGAGACAGCAGAGTGAGAGACAGCAGAGTTAGAGACAGCGGAGTGACTGACAGCAGAGTGAGAGACAGCAGAGTGAGAGACAGCAGAGTGAGAGACAGCACAGTGAGTGACAGCAGAGTGAGTGACAGCAGAGTGAGTGACAGCAGAGTGAGAGACAGCAGAGTGAGAGACAGCAGAGTGAGAGAGATAGCAGAGTGAGACAGCAGAGTGAGTGAGACAACAGAGTGAGAGTGACAGCAGAGTGAGAGAGACAGCAGAGTGAGAGACAGCAGAGTGAGAGACAGCAGAGAGAGAGATAGCACAGTGGGAGACAGGAGAAGGAGAGAGACAGCAGAGTGAGAGAGAAAGCAGCAGAGTGAGTAAGAGCAGAGTGAGAGACAGCAGAGTGAGAGAAATAGCAGAGCAAGAGACAGCAGAGTGAGTGAGACAGCAGAGTGAGACACAGCAGAGTGAGAGTGACAGCAGAGTGAGAGACAGCTGAGTGAGAGACAGCAGAGTGAGATACAGCAGAGTGAGTGACAGCAGAGTGAGGGAGAGCAGAGTGAGAGTGACAGTAGAGTGAGAGACAGCAGAGTGAGACACAGCAGAGTGAGAGAGCAGAGTGAGTGAGACAGCAGAGTGAGTGAGACAGCAGAGTGAGAGTGACAGCATAGTGAAAGACAGCAGAGTGAGAGACAGCAGAGTGAGAGGCAGCAGAGTGAGTGACAGCAGAGTGAGAGACAGCAGAGTGAGAGACAGCAGAGTGAGTGACAGCAGAGTGAGAGACAGCAGAGTGAGGGACAGCAGAGTGAGAGACAGCAGAGTGAGAGACAGCAGAGTGAGTGACAGCAGAGTGAGAGACAGCAGAGTGAGAGACAGCATAATGAGTGACAGCAGAGTGAGGGACAGTAGAGTGAGGGACAGCAGGGTGAGAGACAGCAGAGTGAGAGTGACAGCAGAGTGAGAGTGACAGCAGAGTGAGAGTGACAGCAGAGTGAGACAGCAGAGTGAGAGACAGCAGAGTGAGAGTGACTGCAGAGAGACAGCAGAGTGAGAGACAGCAGAGTGAGTGACAGCAGAGTGAGTGACAGCAGAGTGAGAGACAGCAGAGTGAGTGACAGCGGAGTGAGTGACAGCAAAGTGAAATACACCAGAGTGAGAGAGACAGCAGAGTGAGAGACAGCAGAGTGAGTGAGACAGCAGAGTGAGAGTGACAGCAGACTGAGAGACAGCAGAGTGATAGACAGCAGAGTGAGAGACAGCAGAGTGAGTGACAGCAGAGTGAGAGACAGCAGAGTGAGAGTGACAGCAGACTGAGAGACAGCAGAGTGATAGACAGCAGAGTGAGAGAGCAGAGTGAGTTAGACAGCAGAGTGAGTGAGACAGCAGAGTGAGAGTGACAGCATAGTGAGAGACAGCAGAGTGAGAGACAGCAGAGTGAGAGAGAGCAGAGTGAGTGACAGCAGAGTGAGAGACAGCAGAGTGAGAGACAGCAGAGTAGGAGTGACAGCAAAGTGAGAGACAGCAGAGTGAGAGACAGCAGGGTGAGAAACAACAGGGTCAGAGTGACCGCAGAGTGAGAGTGACAGCAGAGTGAGAGACAGCAGAGTGAGAGACAGCAGAGTGAGTGATAGCAGAGTGAGTGACAGCAGAGTGAGAGTGAGACAGAGTGAGAGAGAGCAAAGTGAGAGTGAGAGCAGAGTGGGAGTGAGAGCAGAGTGAGAGACAGCAGAGTGATAGACAGCAGAGTGAGAGACAGCGGAGTGAGTGACAGCAGAGTGAGTGACAGCAGAGTGAGAGACAGCAGAGTGAGCGTGACAGCGGAGTGAGAGACAGCAGAGTGAAAGACAGCAGAGTGAGAGTGACAGCAGAGGGAGAGACAGCAGAGTGAGGGAGACAGCAGAGTGAGTGACAGCAGAGTGAGAGACAGCAAAGTGAAAGACAGCAGACTGAGAGAGACAGCAGAGTGAGAGAGACAGCAGAGTGAGAGACAGCAGAGCGAGAGAGGCAGCAAAGTGAGAGAGAAAGCAGAGTGAGAGAGACAGCAGAGTGAGAGACAGCAGAGTGGGAGACAGCAGAGTGAGAGACAGCAGAGTGAGAGAGACAACAGAATGAGAGACAGCAGAGTGAGAGACAGCAGAGTGAAAGACAGCAGAGTGAGAGTGACAGCAGAGTGAGAGAGACAGCAGAGTGAGAGACAGCAGAGCGAGAGAGGCAGCAAAGTGAGAGAGAAATCAGAGTGAGAGAGACAGCAGAGTGAGAGACAGCAGAGTGGGAGACAGCAGAGTGAGAGACAGCAGAGTGAGGGAGACAGCAGAGTGAGTGACAGCAGAGTGAGAGACAGCAAAGTGAAAGACAGCAGACTGAGAGAGACAGCAGAGTGAGAGAGACAGCAGAGTGAGAGACAGCAGAGCGAGAGAGGCAGCAAAGTGAGAGAGAAATCAGAGTGAGAGAGACAGCAGAGTGAGAGACAGCAGAGTGGGAGACAGCAGAGTGAGAGACAGCAGAGTGAGAGAGACAACAGAGTGAGAGACAGCAGAGTGAGAGACAGCAGAGGGAGAGAGACAGCAGAGTGAGAGACAGCAGAGTGAGAGACAGGAGAGTGAGAGTGACAGTAGAGTGAGAGTGACAGCAGAGTGAGAGACAGCAGAGTGAGAGACAGCAGAGTGAGAGAGACAGCAGAGTGAGAGAGACAGCAGAGTGAGAGACAGCAGAGTGAGAGACAGGAGAGTGAGATTGACAGCAGAGTGAGAGTGACAGCATAGTAAGAGTCAGCAGAGTGAGTGACAGCAGAGTGAGTGACAGCAGAGTGAGAGACAGCAGAGTGAGTGACAGCAGACTGCGAGAAAGCAGAGTAGGAGTGACAGCAGAGTGAGAAACAGAAGAGTGAGAGACAGCCAGGTGAGAGACAGCAGAGTGAGAGTGACAGCAGAGTGAGAGACAGCAGAGTGAGAGACAGCAGAGTGAGAGACAGCAGAGTGAGAGTGACTGCAGAGAGACAGCAGAGTGAGAGACAGCAGAGTGAGTGACAGCAGAGTGAGTGACAGCAGAGTGAGAGACAGCAGAGTGAGTGACAGCAGAGTGAGTGACATCAGAGTGAGAGAGACAGCAGAGTGAGAGACAGCAGAGCGAGAGAGGCAGCAAAGTGAGAGAGAAATCAGAGTGAGAGAGACAGCAGAGTGAGAGACAGCAGAGTGGGAGACAGCAGAGTGAGAGACAGCAGAGTGAGGGAGACAGCAGAGTGAGTGACAGCAGAGTGAGAGACAGCAAAGTGAAAGACAGCAGACTGAGAGAGACAGCAGAGTGAGAGAGACAGCAGAGTGAGAGACAGCAGAGCGAGAGAGGCAGCAAAGTGAGAGAGAAATCAGAGTGAGAGAGACAGCAGAGTGAGAGACAGCAGAGTGGGAGACAGCAGAGTGAGAGACAGCAGAGTGAGAGAGACAACAGAGTGAGAGACAGCAGAGTGAGAGACAGCAGAGGGAGAGAGACAGCAGAGTGAGAGACAGCAGAGTGAGAGACAGGAGAGTGAGAGTGACAGTAGAGTGAGAGTGACAGCAGAGTGAGAGACAGCAGAGTGAGAGACAGCAGAGTGAGAGAGACAGCAGAGTGAGAGAGACAGCAGAGTGAGAGACAGCAGAGTGAGAGACAGGAGAGTGAGATTGACAGCAGAGTGAGAGTGACAGCATAGTAAGAGTCAGCAGAGTGAGTGACAGCAGAGTGAGTGACAGCAGAGTGAGAGACAGCAGAGTGAGTGACAGCAGACTGCGAGAAAGCAGAGTAGGAGTGACAGCAGAGTGAGAAACAGAAGAGTGAGAGACAGCCAGGTGAGAGACAGCAGAGTGAGAGTGACAGCAGAGTGAGAGACAGCAGAGTGAGAGACAGCAGAGTGAGAGACAGCAGAGTGAGAGTGACTGCAGAGAGACAGCAGAGTGAGAGACAGCAGAGTGAGTGACAGCAGAGTGAGTGACAGCAGAGTGAGAGACAGCAGAGTGAGTGACAGCAGAGTGAGTGACATCAGAGTGAGAGAGACAGCAGAGTGAGAGAGACAGCAGAGTGAGAGAGACAGCAGAGTGAGACAGCAGAGTGAGTGACAAAAGAGAGTGAGAGTGACAGCAGAGTGAGAGACAGCAGAGTGAGAGTGACAACAGAGTGAGAGACAGCAGAGTGAGAGACAGCAGAGTGAGAGACAGCAGAGTGAGTGCCAGCAGAGTGAGAGACAGCAGAGTGAGAGACAGTATAGTGAGTGACAGCCGAGTGAATTACAGTAGAGTGAGTGACAGCAGAGTAAGAGTGAGAGCAGAGTGGGAGACAGCAGAGTGAGAGCAGAGTGAGAGACAGCAGAGTGAGAGACAGTAGAGTGAGAGACAGTAGAGTGAGAGACAGTAGAGTGAGAGACAGGAGAGTGAGAGTGACAGCAGAGTGAGAGTGACAGCAGAGTGAGAGACAGCAGAGTGAGAGACAGCAGAGTGAGTGACAGCAGAGTGAGAGACAGCAGAGTGAGAGTGACAGCAGAGTGAGAGACAGCAGATTATAGGGGATTATATGTACAGGGGACAGGGCCACATGGACCACTGTCAGGAATTAGCACTTTTAGAACTAGCACTTAGAATATAGAATGTAAAATTCCTGTAGCGCAAAATAACACATGTAGCACACAACCAGTAACCACTGGTAATAGGTAAGTACCACCTACGCAACCCTAACCACCTTAGGAAAATATTACGCAGGGAACCAGGACCTCACTAGCACCACCTGTACTAGCAAGAACAACCACCAAAGTATTAAAATACCTGTAGGGGTAGAAGCACATTACACATGATGCATCACAACACATTCAGAGGTGTAGGGAAGAAAAACACATGACACATAAACATACATTCAGAGGTGCAGGAAACACATTAGCGCAGAAATCACCGTAGCACGTAAATCACAAGTTGGTCAAAACTCACATTGGTCACCACTGGTGACAGTCCCTAGGCCACCTGGCCTTGTTGGGGCTAGGACGCCGTGTGTCCCAATGTCAGGGGCCTACACGTGGCAGCTGCCCACTAAGTGCTGGGCAGCTGGTGATGGTGGGGCAACACGATGTGGGAGCCTTGCAGGCTCTAAATAAACTAATATGCCCCCTAGAGCCTCCGAGGCTCTGAGCAGACAGACTGGCCCCCTTGAGCCCTCTTTCTAAAAATGAATGCGGCACCTTGGAGCCTCTCCTGGGCTCTAAAACGAATGACTGTGGGCTGGTAGCCGCTGGGCTCTACAACAAAGAATGCCCCCAGAGCCTCTCGTGGGCTCAAGATCACAATTGTGACTCAAGTGAGTGACTGCAGATTGAGTGACAATTGCAAAAAACACAGTTGATGGACAAAATGTAGAACAATGTCATACATTCACCCCAAGATTGAGTGGCAGCAGAGTGAGAGACAGCAGAGTGAGAGTGACAGCAGAGTGAGAGTAACAGCAGAGTGAGAGACAGCAGAGCGAGTGGCAGCAGAGTGAGTAAGAGCAGAGTGAGAGACAGCAGAGTGAGAGAAATAGCAGAGCGAGAGACAGCAGAGTGAGTGAGACAGCAGAGTGAGACACAGCAGAGTGTGAGTGACAGCAGAGTGAGAGACAGCTGAGTGAGAGACAGCAGAGTGAGATACAGCAGAGTGAGTGACAGCAGAGTGAGGGAGAGCAGAGTGAGAGTGACAGTAGAGTGAGAGACAGCAGAGTGAGACACAGCAGAGTGAGAGAGCAGAGTGAGTGAGACAGCAGAGTGAGTGAGACAGCAGAGTGAGAGTGACAGCATAGTGAAAGACAGCAGAGTGAGAGACAGCAGAGTGAGAGGCAGCAGAGTGAGTGACAGCAGAGTGAGAGACAGCAGAGTGAGAGACAGCAGAGTGAGTGACAGCAGAGTGAGAGACAGCAGAGTGAGGGACAGCAGGGTGAGAGACAGCAGAGTGAGAGAGACAGCAGAGTGAGAGACAGCAGAGTGAGATACAGCAGAGTGAGTGACAGCAGAGTATGGGAGAGCAGAGTGAGAGTGACAGCAGAGTGAGAGACAGCAGAGCGAGAGACAGCAGAGTGAGAGAGCAGAGTGAGTGAGACAGCAGAGTGAGTGAGACAACAGAGTGAGAGTGACAGCATAGTGAAAGACAGCAGAGTGAGAGACAGCAGAGTGAGAGGCAGCAGAGTAAGTGACAGTAGGGTGAGAGACAGCAGAGTGAGAGACAGCAGAGTGAGTGACAGCAGAGTGAGAGACAGCAGAGTGAGGGACAGCAGGGTGAGAAACAGCAGAGTGAGAGTGACAGCAGAGTGAGAGTGACAGCAGAGTGAGAGACAGCAGAGTGAATGACAGCAGAGTGAGAGACAGCAGAGTGAGTGACAGCAGAGTGAGTGACAGCAGAGTGAGAGAAATCAGAGTGAGAGACCGCAGAGTGACTGAGACAGCAGAGTGAGACAGCAGAGTGAGTGAGACAACAGAGTGAGAGTGACAGCAGAGTGAGAGACAGCAGAGTGAGAGACAGCAGAGTGAGAAAGACAGCAGAGTGAGAGATAGCAGAGTGAGAGACAGCAGAGTGAGTGGCAGCAGAGTGAGAGACAGCAGAGTGAGAGACAGTAGAGTGAGAGACAGCAGAGTAAGAGACAGCAGAGTGAGAGACAGCAGAGTGAGAGAGACAGCAGAGGGAGAGTGACAGCAGAGTGAGAGACAGCAGAGTGAGAGACAGCAGAGTGAGAGACAGCAGAGTGAGAGACAGCAGAGTGAGAGAGACAGCAGAGGGAGAGTGACAGCAGAGTGAGAGACAGCAGAGTGAGAGACAGCAGAGTGAGAGTGACTGCAGAGAGACAGCAGAGTGAGAGACAGCAGAGTGAGAGACAGCAGAGTGAGAGTGACAGAAAAGTGAGAGATAGCAGAGTGAGAGACAGCAGAGTGAGTGACAGCAGAGTGAGTGACAGCAGAGTGAGAGACAGCAGAGTGAGAGACAGCAGAGTGAGAGAGACAGCAGAGTGAGACAGCAGAGTGAGTGAGACAACAGAGTGAGAGTGACAGCAGAGTGAGAGACAGCAGAGTAAGAGACAGCAGAGTGAGAGTGACAGCAGAGTGAGAGCAGAGTGAGAGACAGCAGAGTGAGAGACAGCAGAGTGAGAGACAGAAGAGTGAGAGACAGCGGAGTGAGTGACAGCAGAGTGAGAGACAGCAGAGTGAGAGTGACAGCAGAGTGAGAGACAGCAGAGTGAGAAACAGCAGAGTGAGAGTGACAGCGGAGTGAGGGAGACAGCAGAGTGAGAGATAGCAGAGTGAGAGACAGCAGAGTGAGTGACAGCAGAGTGAGTGACAGCAGAGTGAGTGACAGCAGAGTGAGAGACAGCAGAGAGAGACAGCAGAGTGAGAGAGACAGCAGAGTGAGACAGCAGAGTGAGTGAGACAACAGAGTGAGAGTGACGGAAGAGTGAGAGAGACAGCAGATTGAGAGAGACAGCAGAGTGAACAGAGTGAGGAAGACAGCAGAGTGAGAGACAGCAGAGCGAGAGACAGCAGAGAGAGAGAGATAGCAGAGTGGGAGACAGGAGAAGGAGAGAGACAGCAGAGTGAGAGAGAAAGCAGAGTGAGAGAGACAGCAGAGTGAGAGACAGCAGAGTGAGAGACAGCAGAGTGAGTGACAGCAGAGTGAGATACAGCAAAGTGAATGACAGCAGAGTGAGTGACAGCAGAGTGAGAGACAGCAGAGTGAGAGACAGCAGAGTGAGAGAGACAGCAGAGTGAGAGAGACAGCAGAGTGAGATAGACAGCCAAGTGAGAGAGACAGCAGAGTGAGCCAGCAGAGTGAGTGAGCCAGCAGAGTGAGAGACAGCAAAGTGAGTGACAATGGAATGAGAGACAGCAGAGTGAGAGACAGCAGAGTGAGAGACAGCAGAGTGAGACACAGCAAAATGACAGAGCAGAGTGAATGAGACAGCAGAGTGAGTGAGACAGCAGAGTGAGAGTGACAGCAGAGTGAGAGACAGCAGAGTGAGAGACAGCAGAGTGAGTGACAGCAGAGTGGGTGATAGCAGAGTGAGAGGCAGCAGAGTGAGAGACAGCAGAGTAGGAGTGACAGCAGAGTGAGAGACAGCAGAGTGAGAGACAGCAGAGTGAGAGACAGCAGGGTGAGAAACAGCAGAGTGAGAGTGACAGCAGAGTGAGAGACAGCAGAGTGAGTGACAGCATAGTGAGAGACAGCAGAGTGAGAGTGACAGCAGAGTGAGAGACAGCAGAGTGAGACAGCAGAGTGAGTGAGACAACAGAGTGAGAGTGACAGCAGAGTGAGAGGCAGCAGAGTGAGAGTGACAACAGAGTGAGAGATAGCAGAGTGAGAGACAACAGAGTGAGAGACAGCAGAGTGAGTGACAGCAGAGTGAGAGACAGCAGAGTGAGAGACAGCAGAGTGAGTTGCAGCAGAGTGAGTGACAGCAGAGTGAGAGTGAGAGCGGAGTGGAAGACAGGAGAATGAGAGAGACAGCAGAGTGAGAGAGAAAGCAGAGTGAGAGGCAGCAGAGTGAGTGACAGCAGAGTGAGAGAAATCAGAGTGAGAGACCGCAGAGTGACTGAGACAGCAGAGTGAGACAGCAGAGTGAGTGAGACAACAGAGTGAGAGTGACAGCAGAGTGAGAGACAACAGAGTGAGAGACAGCAGAGTGAGAAAGACAGCAGAGTGAGAGATAGCAGAGTGAGAGACAGCAGAGTGAGTGGCAGCAGAGTGAGAGACAGCAGAGTGAGAGACAGTAGAGTGAGAGACAGCAGAGTAAGAGACAGCAGAATGAGAGACAGCAGAGTGAGAGAGACAGCAGAGGGAGAGTGACAGCAGAGTGAGAGACAGCAGAGTGAGAGACAGCAGAGTGAGAGACAGCAGAGTGAGAGACAGCAGAGTGAGAGACAGCAGAGTGAGAGAGACAGCAGAGAGAGAGTGACAGCAGAGTGAGAGACAGCAGAGTGAGAGACAGCAGAGTGAGAGTGACTGCAGAGAGACAGCAGAGTGAGAGACAGCAGAGTGAGAGACAGCAGAGTGAGAGTGACAGAAAAGTGAGAGATAGCAGAGTGAGAGACAGCAGAGTGAGTGACAGCAGAGTGAGAGACAGCAGAGTGAGAGAGACAGCAGAGTGAGACAGCAGAGTGAGTGAGACAACAGAGTGAGAGTGACAGCAGAGTGAGAGACAGCAGAGTAAGAGACAGCAGAGTGAGAGTGACAGCAGAGTGAGCGCAGAGTGAGAGACAGCAGAGTGAGAGACAGCAGAGTGAGAGACAGAAGAGTGAGAGACAGCGGAGTGAGTGACAGCAGAGTGAGAGACAGCAGAGTGAGAGTGACAGCAGAGTGAGAGACAGCAGAGTGAGAGACAGCAGAGTGAGAGTGACAGCGGAGTGAGGGAGACAGCAGAGTGAGAGATAGCAGAGTGAGAGACAGCAGAGTGAGTGACAGCAGAGTGAGTGACAGCAGAGTGAGTGACAGCAGAGTGAGAGACAGCAGAGAGAGACAGCAGAGTGAGAGAGACAGCAGAGTGAGACAGCAGAGTGAGTGAGACAACAGAGTGAGAGTGACGGAAGAGTGAGAGAGACAGCAGATTGAGAGAGACAGCAGAGTGAACAGAGTGAGGAAGACAGCAGAGTGAGAGACAGCAGAGCGAGAGACAGCAGAGAGAGAGAGATAGCAGAGTGGGAGACAGGAGAAGGAGAGAGACAGCAGAGTGAGAGAGAAAGCAGAGTGAGAGAGACAGGAGAGTGAGAGACAGCAGAGTGAGAGACAGCAGAGTGAGTGACAGCAGAGTGAGATACAGCAAAGTGAATGACAGCAGAGTGAGTGACAGCAGAGTGAGAGACAGCAGAGTGAGAGACAGCAGAGTGAGAGAGACAGCAGAGTGAGAGAGACAGCAGAGTGAGATAGACAGCCAAGTGAGAGAGACAGCAGAGTGAGCCAGCAGAGTGAGTGAGCCAGCAGAGTGAGAGACAGCAAAGTGAGTGACAATGGAATGAGAGACAGCAGAGTGAGAGACAGCAGAGTGAGAGACAGCAGAGTGAGACACAGCAAAATGACAGAGCAGAGTGAATGAGACAGCAGAGTGAGTGAGACAGCAGAGTGAGAGTGACAGCAGAGTGAGAGACAGCAGAGTGAGTGACAGCAGAGTGAGTGACAGCAGAGTGAGAGAAATCAGAGTGAGAGACCGCAGAGTGACTGAGACAGCAGAGTGAGACAGCAGAGTGAGTGAGACAACAGAGTGAGAGTGACAGCAGAGTGAGAGACAGCAGAGTGAGAGACAGCAGAGTGAGAAAGACAGCAGAGTGAGAGATAGCAGAGTGAGAGACAGCAGAGTGAGTGGCAGCAGAGTGAGAGACAGCAGAGTGAGAGACAGTAGAGTGAGAGACAGCAGAGTAAGAGACAGCAGAGTGAGAGACAGCAGAGTGAGAGAGACAGCAGAGGGAGAGTGACAGCAGAGTGAGAGACAGCAGAGTGAGAGACAGCAGAGTGAGAGACAGCAGAGTGAGAGACAGCAGAGTGAGAGAGAGCAGAGTGAGAGTGACAGCAGAGAGAGAGCAGAGTGAGAGACAGCAGAGTGAGAGGCAGCAGTGTGAGAGACAGCAGAGTGAGAGAGACAGCAGAGTGAGAGACAGCAGAGTGAGAGACGGCAGATTGAGAGACAGCAGAGTGAGAGAGACAGCAGATTGAGAGAGACAGCAGAGTGAACAGAGTGAGGAAGACAGCAGAGTGAGAGACAGCAGAGTGAGAGACAGCAGAGTGAGAGAGATAGCATAGTGGGAGACAGGAGAATGAGAGAGACAGCAGAGTGAGAGAGAAAGCAGAGTGAGAGACAGCAGAGTGAGAGACAGCAGAGTGAGAGGCAGCAGAGTGAGAGAGACAGCAGAGTGAGAGACAGCAGAGTGAGAGAGATAGCAGAGTGGGAGACAGGAGAATGAGAGAGACAGCAGAGTGAGAGAGAAAGCAGAGTAAGAGACAGGAGAATGAGAGAGACAGCAGAGTGAGAGAGAAAGCAGAGTGAGAGACAGCAGAGTGAGAGACAGCAGATTGAGAGAGACAGCAGAGTGAACAGAGTGAGGAAGACAGCAGAGTGAGAGACAGCAGAGTGAGAGACAGCAGAGTGAGAGACTCAAATTCAAATTGACTTTATTTCGGATATATTGCAATCCATAAAAGTACACACAATAGACAATTCATAATAAAAACATCACAATACTCACAAAGTCAATCTTAAATTACATACAACTCAAATGTATCATAAAAAAGAGTGCATTGACAGAATTAGAATAAAAGATGCAAGTAAAGTCCATATACAGAATATACGAAATAAAGTGCAATAGTGCCATAAACTACAGTTAATGCACATTTACTCATCCAAACAATTTCTTAGTCTCATAGTCATTTTTAAGAATTCTAACACCTGGAGGACACTGTCCGAATGCAGCAACTGTAAGTACATAAGGGCGGGTCTGATTTGGTTAAAATTTAATTTCTTTAAAAGAGTAACCAGATACCGCTTTCGTGGATATTCATAAAATGTACATAAAAATATAAAATGCAGCATGTCCTGTGGAGACTTCCCGTCGCAGCCACAGGGAGCTGCTGGTTTCTTAAAAATGTCCGACTTGGGTCTAATTAAAAGCTGATGAAAGATGTTAAACCTGAAGCGGGTCAGCAAAAATTTCTCATGGGTGGTGAAGGGGCATGTTAGATACAATTCCATTGAATTACAAGTTCTCAACATGATATACATTCTAACATTAGGTTTCAGGAGCTCTACTTCATCTCTTGCAGCATTACGGTTCAGGTAAAAAGCTCTCTTAATTGCAGCAACATCACCCTTAACTATATGCCCCGGGTTATCAAACAGGTTCAGTCGGCCAAGCTTCACAAATTTCGACTTCAAATATTTAAGCCAGGGTACACGCATTGAGTGGTGAAGTGATAAAAGATCCTCCACTATCAAGTGGGTCAGAGGGATTGCATCACTTAACCAAAGTTTTACCCAGCACAACAACGGTTTCAGTCCAACAATGTCCGATAAATGCAAACAGCTAAGTTCTTCATGAGCGGCTAAATTCGGTGTGCTCCCAGGGACACACAACAGACGTTTTAAAAATGTATTTTCAACTATTTGAAGTTGATCACTGTTTGTGTAGCCCCATATCTCGCTTCCGTACACTGCAGTGGCTATGGATTTAGCGTTATATAGTTTCATCATAGCCCCGTTTGGCTTTTTCCCCAATTTAGAGGCAAAATTGAAGATAGAAGCATTTACCCTGGACATTTCCCCCCTCTTCTTGGCCAGATGTGGGGCCCAACTCATCTTTGTATCAAATAAAACACCCAGGTAGGAAAACATCTGGGTGATGGGTATCGGAACATCATTCAGTTTAAAATTGAACTTCTTCTTAGGTTGACGGCCGACATGCATTATGAAAGATTTTGAATTGTTGACCGTAAGGTCCCTATCAGACATACATTTATTAAATCCATTCAAAAGTGCCTGAAGACCTAATTCAGTTCGTGAAATTAAGACCGCATCATCGGCATATAAAAGCAAAGGAATACCCCTCGCACCCGCCCTAGGACAATCAGATTTTATTTCCTGTAAATCAGCCTCCAGGTCATTTATATAAAAATTAAAAAGGTAAGGGGCCATAATGCACCCCTGACGTACACCTTTATTAATTGGAAAACAACCCGTGGTTTCCCCAGTCGAAGAATACCTCACATTGGCTCTTGTTTCATTGTGCAGATCTGCAAGGAACTCCACAATACCCCCATCTATTCCCTTGTCCTTCATGGTCCTCCACAGCCTCCCCCTGTTGACACAGTCAAAGGCTGAGGACAGATCCATGAAGGCAAGATGAATTGCTCCCTTCTGAACGACAGTATATTTATTCAGAATAAGGAACAGGTTGAGACACTGAGTTATGGTTGAGCGCCCCTCACAAAAGCCATATTGAGAGATTGACAAAATGTGGTTTTCATTCGACCAACTTATTAGGCGTTGAAGTATAACTCTCCCCATGATCTTAACCATTGAATCAATTAGGGATATGGGTCGATAGCAAAGTGCACTTCCCCTATCTCCCTTCTTGAATACAGGGACTATAGTTGATAGTCCCCAAGATTCTGGACACCCCACTGTGGCCGCCGCATTAAATACGGCGACCAGAATGGGAGCCCAAAAAGCTGGATCAGACTTATAAAGATCAGGGGGTATTCCGTCAGGCCCTGGCGCTTTATTAGCAGTGAGGCCCATTATGGCTGCCAAGACCTCACTTTTGTTAAAAATAATAGGGCTAACCCTATCATAGGGGGCAACAACCATAGATCCAGAATTTTCAGAATAATATAAACTTTTAAAATGGCCTTCCCATTCCTCTTTGGTTATACAGCAAACAATTCCGTCATCAGGGTCCTCGATCAAGAAAGGTTTCTTAACCAAAGCCCAGAATTTGGTGCTGCTATTCAGGGTAGAGGGGTCAAGCAATTCCTCCCACGCCTCTTTCTTCAGTAGCTCCTTATGGGAGATAGTAATAGCCTTATATTCCTTTCTACAGAGTTTTACAACCTCCCGATCCCTCGGGGAAGCTGACAAAGCAAGCCTCAATTTGCGAGCAGCTACGGTGCAATCATGGCTAAACCATCTCGGTCCTACTTTTGCCTGGGTTTTATTAGGAACAGATAGGAACGCTGACACCTTCTCCGCTATATTTTGATAAGCCTCTAGAACTAATTTAGGTTCACCTCCCCCGTTGATACAAACGTCAATGTCCTCTGCACACCCTTCAGAGATGTCTTTATAGAGTGCATCCGCAGAGTCAATTGACCATTTTAACCGCCTCCTCCCATCTGTTGTGCCCAATCTTCCTTGGACAGTACTTTTAGGACAATTTTTTCCCCATGGACAGTTCAAACAGATTGTGACAGGATTATGGTCACTAAATTCACTAGGGAGGATACAGAAAGAATCTAAAAAAGTTTGCATAGTCCTCGAGACAAGTATATGGTCAATAAAGGTACCCCTGCCATGTCCCTTAAAAGTAGGGATGTCGAAACAGTATGAAGGGTCCTTTAAAGACATAGCCAAAGAGAGGTCAAGGTCATTCATTAAGTCATTACACATTTCCCCCTCTAAGGTGTGCTCCATATGCAGACAATCCGCACGAGCACAAATCATTTCTGATAAACACTTGTGCAATGGATCTACACATGGATGCAAATTAAAATCCCCCAAAATCATGAGGTTATGGCCCACTTTTTCCATAAAATTAGAGACAAAGGAATTAAGAGCATGGATATGATTCAAACCTGCACTATCAAAAGCAGCATTGTAAAAATTCACCAGTCCCACAAGAATATTACCACCAGATAGAATTAGTCCCATGACCCCTGTGTGCTGAGCTACCAGTCTCCGTACTTCGCATGGTATCAATATGGAAACAAAGACTACAAGACCCCCCTTGGGCCTTCCCCGCAATGAAGGCAAGGCCGGCACAAAGAAGGCCTTATACCCTTCTAAAAACAGATTACAGCCCAACTCCCAGGTCTCTTGGAGACAAATGATAGAAAACTGCTTGATGTAGGTAACCCAGTTTACATCAGACATTTTGGCCGCAAGACCAGCAATGTTCCAGGAGACAACAAAGATTCCTGAAGTTTTACCCACCGGGTTCAAAGAATTTGTGGTTTCACCTGAAGCCCTAGTAATCTGAGCGGCAGGTGCACCCAGTCAGTCACACTGCTCCGGACCGGATAACATTTCAAATCTATTCTGTGTATTTAGATTCAACCCATATTGAAAAAGATCGTCACTTGGACTCCTATTATGAATTCTAATGGGCCCCCCTGACCCACAAGGGTTAGTAACATTATAGATAAACGGAGACTCCTGCACAGGAGTATAAGGTTCAAACCCCCGCCTGGTTAAATTCTGTTGTGGTGTAGGTTTACACAGATGCGCATAAAAGTAACCCAAGGGGCGTACACAAATACTATTCATGTTATATACCAATGCAGAAGCTCTCAGAAGGATAGTTGCCACGTGCTGGGGGTACTTAAAATTTACGACTATACAGTCCCCTGTCCCAGTCTTTTTTGACGGCCCTACCCAATTTACACGTCTTACTGTCATAATTTGATCCGAGTATGAAACAGGGAACCCACAAGACTGAGAGACAACAGAGTGAGAGAGATAGCAGAGTGGGAGACAGGAGAATGAGAGAGACAGCAGAGTGAGACAGCAGAGTGAGAGACAGCAGAGTGAGAGACAGCAGAGTGAGAGAGACAGCAGAGTGAGATACAGCAGAGTGAGAGACAGCAGAGTGAGAGACAGCAGAGTGAGAGACAGCAGAGTGAGAGAGACAGCAGAGTGAGAGACAGCAGAGTGAGAGAGACAGCAGAGGGAGAGTGACAGCAGAGTGAGAGACAGCAGAGTGAGAGACAGCAGAGTGAGAGTGGCAGCAGAGTGAGAGACAGCAGAGTGAGAGACAGCAGAGTGAGAGAGACAGCAGAGTGAGAGGCAGCAGAGTGAGAGACAGCAGAGTGAGAGAGACAGCAGAGTGAGAGACAGCAGAGTGAGAGACAGCAGAGTGAGGGAGACAGCAGAGTGACAGAGACAGCAGAGTGAGAGAGACAGCAGAGTGAACAGAGTGAGGAAGACAGCAGAGTGAGAGACAGCAGAGTGAGAGACAGCAGAGTGAGAGAGATAGCAGAGTTGGAGACAGGAGAATTAGAGAGACAGCAGAGTGAGAGAGAAAGCAGAGTGAGAGACAGCAGAGTGAGAGACAGCAGAGTGAGAGTGAGAGATAGCAGTGAGAGACAGCAGAGTGAGAGACAGCAGAGTGAGAGAGACAGCAGAGTGAGAGAGAAAGCAGAGTGAGAGACAGCAGAGTGAGAGACAGCAGAGTGAGAGTGACAGCAGAGTGAGAGATAGCAGAGTGAGAGACAGCAGAGTGAGTGACAGCAGAGTGAGAGACAGCAGAGTGAGTGAGACAGCAGAGTGAGAGAGAAAGCAGAGTGAGAGACAGCAGAGTGAGAGACAGCAGAGTGAGAGAGACAGCAGAGTGAGAGAGAAAGCAGAGTGAGAGACAGCAGAGTGAGAGACAGCAGAGTGAGAGTGACAGCAGAGTGAGAGATAGCAGAGTGAGAGACAGCAGAGTGAGTGACAGCAGAGTGAGAGACAGCAGAGTGAGAGAGACAGCAGAGTGAGAGAGAAAGCAGAGTGAGAGACAGCAGAGTGAGAGACAGCAGAGTGAGAGTGACAGCAGAGTGAGAGATAGCAGAGTGAGAGACAGCAGAGTGAGAGACAGCAGAGTGAGAGACAGCAGAGTGAGTTGCAGCAGAGTGAGTGAAGGCAGAGTGAGAGTGAGAGCAGAGTGAGAGACAGCAGAGTGAGAGTGACAGCAGAGTGAGAGATAGCAGAGTGAGAGACAGCAGAGTGAGAGAGATAGCAGAGTTGGAGACAGGAGAATTAGAGAGACAGCAGAGTGAGAGAGAAAGCAGAGTGAGAGACAGCAGAGTGAGAGACAGCAGAGTGAGAGTGAGAGATAGCAGTGAGAGACAGCAGAGTGAGGGACAGCAGAGTGAGAGAGACAGCAGAGTGAGAGAGAAAGCAGAGTGAGAGACAGCAGAGTGAGAGACAGCAGAGTGAGAGTGACAGCAGAGTGAGAGATAGCAGAGTGAGAGACAGCAGAGTGAGTGACAGCAAAGTGAGAGACAGCAGAGTGAGTGACAGCAGAGTAAGAGACAGCAGAGTGAGAGACAGCAGAGTGAGAGACAACAGAGTGAGAGAGACAGCAGAGTGAGACAGCAGAGTGAGTGAGACAAAAAAGTGAGAGTGACAGCAGAGTGAGAGACAGCAGAGTGAGAGACAGCAGAGTGAGAGACAGCAGAGTGAGAGACAGCAGAGTGAGAGACAGCAGAGTGAGAGAGACAGCAGAGGGAGAGTGACAGCAGAGTGAGAGACAGCAGAGTGAGAGACAGCAGAGTGAGAGACAGCAGAGTGAGAGAGACAGCAGAGTGAGCGACAGCAGAGTGAGAGACAGCAGAGTGAGAGAGACAGCAGAGGGAGAGTGACAGCAGAGTGAGAGACAGCAGAGTGAGAGACAGCAGAGTGAGAGACAGCAGAGTGAGAGACAGCAGAGTGAGAGAGATAGCAGAGTGGGAGACAGGAGAATGAGAGAGACAGCAGAGTGAGAGAGAAAGCAGAGTGAGAGACAGCAGTGTGAGAGACAGCAGAGTGAGAGACAGCAGAGTGAGAGAGACAGCAGAGTGAGATACAGCAGAGTGAGAGACAGCAGAGTGAGAGACAGCAGAGTGAGAGACAGCAGAGTGAGAGAGACAGCAGAGGGAGAGTGACAGCAGAGTGAGAGACAGCAGAGTGAGAGACAGCAGAGTGAGAGACAGCAGAGTGAGAGAGACAGCAGAGTGAGAGGCAGCAGAGTGAGAGACAGCAGAGTGAGAGAGACAGCAGAGTGAGAGACAGCAGAGTGAGAGACAGCAGAGTGAGGGAGACAGCAGAGTGACAGAGACAGCAGAGTGAGAGAGACAGCAGAGTGAACAGAGTGAGGAAGACAGCAGAGTGAGAGACAGCAGAGTGAGAGACAGCAGAGTGAGAGAGATAGCAGAGTGAGAGACAGCAGAGTGAGAGACAGCAGAGTGAGAGTGAGAGATAGCAGTGAGAGACAGCAGAGTGAGAGACAGCAGAGTGAGAGAGACAGCAGAGTGAGAGAGAAAGCAGAGTGAGAGACAGCAGAGTGAGAGACAGCAGAGTGAGAGTGACAGCAGAGTGAAAGATAGCAGAGTGAGAGACAGCAGAGTGAGTGACAGCAGAGTGAGAGACAGCAGAGTGTGAGACAGCAGAGTGAGAGACAACAGAGTGAGAGAGACAGCAGAGTGAGTGTCAGAAGGCTCCAATCTTCGCAGAGGCAGTGATGCTGTACCCGATCACCCTTCCACCAGTGACTCCGCCACATGGGCGAACGCACTAGTGACAGGGAAAGGGGAAGTGGACAGAGAAGAGACACCTTGAGAGCTTCTGGCACCTTCACCGATTGGGTAGATCACTCTTGACCTGGACTTCGGTTACTGTAGATGCCTAATGCACAGAACAGGGGGGGAAGAGAATAAACAACAACTTCCACCTACCAACTTTCTCACTCTATGTAAATAATGAATCTTATCCTACCAGTAGTTCCCAAAGGTATTGCTACTCTTCTTTAAGATGTGTAGATACATTCAGAGAGCTTCATGCCTGCAGGACAAAGACTAACATTACTGGACGATCCTTACTGAAAAATCTACAACCCAGGAACTAAAACTCTCTCACTTCTTCTTTACCTGTAAGCTTTCTGTATTAGCCCCAACTGGGGTTCTGTTTGTATCTGTTAATGTCTTGCAGTGAACATGCGACTCCAAGGATTCCAATGCCGAATGGAATGAAGCGCGCAAAAAGGAACAAGGGAGGCAAAAGGGGGAAGGAAAGAACAGGTTAAACGCAAGAAGGGAATAGCTGTTCAGCACTAGTTCGCCGACAATGGGGAAGAAAGGGGAAGCAGTCGCTGGCTTACTGTTCCTCTCGCAAGCTCCGCAAGAGATTGATGGAGTCCGTTGAACCTTCTGTGAAGAAGTCCTCTGACGAGCTTCAGCAGGGTGAACTGGCTCCCACGACAATGACGGAAGGAGATGAACGAAGTCTCAGTCACTGCAGCAGACGGAAGAACGTTTCTTCACGAACTTCCAGGAATCCGCTCAAAAGTAACAATTGGCATATGTTACTCACTCTAGGAAAGTTTCTAGGTTAGCGGACTCGAGAATTTCACTAAACTACTCTATGAACTCCTGTCACGAATACTTGACACGGAGCGTCAGACTCTAGCTGTTTCCTCAGAAACCCGAACAGTTGAAGTGCGCAGTTTGAACGCTGCGCGAGACGCACATCAACTAGCCCTCACGTACTAAACTCTGAATGGCTTCAGTGGCTATCGTGGCGGCCATCTTAGGGAGGAACTAAACCCACTATGACCTGAACCTATTTACAGGATAACGAAGGGAATCTATTTGGAAATACACGGGTACCAAATATTTACCCGACAAGGCTTTACAATTGTCTTTCCACCATTCCCCACTTTTGGAACATAGGTAGATGCAATTTGTAAATTCCTGACAGTACCCCCTCTCAAAGACCGATTTATCGGTCCAGGTTTGAGAGGTTGTCGTGCATGGAATCTCTTAATGAGTCGTGGAGCATGAATTTGGGCAGCTGGTTCCCAAGACCTTTCCTCAGGGCCGTACCCCTTCCAATCTACCAGATAAAATAGCCTACCTTTCTTGCTTTTGGAGTCTAGAATGTCATGAACCTCGTACTCAGGATGGCCAGAAATAAGGAGGGGTTCAGGTGGTTTACCCAACCTCATGTTGGACTTAGACTTTTTTAGTAAGGAGACGTGGAAGACTGGATGGATCCCCAATTTAACTGGTAACTTTAACCTCACTGTCACCGGACCCATAACCTGCTCAACTGGATAGGGACCCACAAATCTTGGTTGGAATTTTCTATTCCCTTTTAAATGAAGGTTCTTTGTAGAGAGCCACACCTGATCTCCTACTTTATATTGCGGAGCGGGTTTTCTATGTCTGTCTGCACTTTTCTTGTAGATCTGTTTAGCTTTTATCAAGTTCTCTTCTGCAGACTTATGTAAAGTGGACATATTTGTCAACAAGGTCTGCACTGCGGGGACATCTAAATCTTCCTGAGGGCAGAAGGGATTAGGGTGGCGTCCAGAATTCAAATAAAAAGGTGAGTAACCTGTAGAAACACTTTTAGCATTATTACTAGCAAATTCTGCCATCCACAAATGATCTGACCAGTCACCACCCTTCTCAAGGAGAAACAAACGGAGGTACTGTTCCAGTTCTTGGTTAACTCTCTCCGTCTGTCCATCCGACTCGGGGTGATAGCTGGTAGACAACCTTCTCTCAATTCCCAATCCCTTTAGATAGGCTTGCCAGAAACGGGAGATGAACTGGGGACCTCGATCTGAAACCACTATCTTGGGAACCCCATGTAGTCTTACAATGTTCTCACTAAAAGCTTGTGCTAGTTCAGGAGCAGTAGGGGTACCGGTCATGGCAATAAAGTGACTCATCTTGGTGAAAGTATCCACAATCACCAGGATAGTATCGAATCCCTTACTGACCGGCAAATCTACAATCAAATCCATTGAGACCGTATGCCATGGATGGGTTGGAGTAGGAAGGGGTTGCAGCAATCCTTGTGGAGCCTGCCGACTAGGTTTACCCCTGGCACACAGTTCACACGACTGCACATATTGCTTGACATGAGAGGACAACCCAGGCCACCAAAAATAGCGCTGAACTAAATCCAAAGTCTTAGAAACTCCTTTATGACCGGCCAAAGGATGATCATGACAGTTTTGCAAGGCTCTTTGTTGGAGAGGAGTTGTCGGGAGATACAACGCTCCTTTGTAGTAGGGTAAAAATTGGTTTAACTCTCTCCCCTCACCCGATTGAACCCACTTCTGCATTTCTTCTGTAGATAATCCTTTCCGCACCTCTTCTTGAAAGTTACTCAGGGAAAGAGCACAAATGATTTTAGTCTCTGGAATGATTGGTTGAGGTTCAACAGGATGTTCACAGTCGTCTGTATCCAAGCGGGAAAGCGCATCCGCCTTTCCATTCTTTGTTCCAGGGCGAAAAGTGAGCACAAAATCAAAATCTGCAAAGTACAAGGACCAGCGTAACTGTCGAGGAGTTAGGGTCTTTGCGGATTTCAAGAATTGTAGATTCTTGTGATCAGTAAACACAGTCACAGTATGTTTAGCCCCCAGCAGATAATGCCTCCAGTCCTCAAAGGCATCCTTAACCGCTAGCAATTCCTTTTCTGCAATGGTGTAATTCAGTTCTGCTGGATTTAATTTTCTAGAGCGATATGCTACCGGATGCAACTGACCAGTCTGGGAATGTCGTTGAGAGAGAACCCCTCCGATTGCCTGATCTGACGCATCTGCTTCTACAAAGAAGGGTTCTTCCGGGTTGGCATGCAGAAGAATAGGAGCAGACACAAATCTTTCTTTGAGATGGCTAAAAGCCTGAGCAGCTGCTCTGGTCCACTCGAACTGCACACCTTTCTTTAATAAACGAGTGATGGGTGCAATTAAGTGTGAAAAACTCTGGATGAAGCGCCGATAGAAGTTTGCGAATCCCAAAAATCGCTGTATCTCCTTGATACTCCGTGGTTCTGGCCAATCCTTGACGGCTTGCACTTTTCCTTGATCCATGGTGATTGCATGTGGAGAAAGGACGAATCCTAGAAACTCCACCGTAGTAGCGTGAAAAACACACTTTTCCAGTTTTACATATAAATGATGTGTTCTTAAACGCTCCAACACCATTCTGACGTGCTTGGGATGGTCTTGAGTATTCTGAGAGTAGATCAAAATATCGTCCAGATAAACTATCGCCACCTTGTCAATCAAATCACTCAGAATGTCATTTATGAAATGCTGAAACACAGCAGGTGCATTACACAGCCCAAAGGGCATCACGCAATATTCGAAAAGGCCAAATTTGGTACGAAAGGCCGTCTTCCACTCGTGCCCCTCTTTCATCCGCACCAAGTGGTACGCCCCTCGTAAGTCAAGCTTGGTGAAAATCTGTGCTTCTTTGAGTTGATCCAGAAGAACGGAAATTAAAGGTAAGGGGTATCGATTTTTGATTGTTACTAAATTCAAGGCGCGATAATCAATGCAGGTTCTCAGACTGCCTTCTTGCTTCTTTGGAATGAAAAATAACGGGGAGGATACCGGGGACTGCGATGGTCTGATGAACCCATTGGCCAGATATCGATCCAGATACTCCTTGAGATGGTTATTTTCCGCTTCTGTCAGAGCATAAATCCGACTGCAAGGCAGTACTGCTCCTGGAACCAGATCAATCGTACAATCGTAGGAACGGTGCGGTGGTAAAACCTCCGCTTCCCGTTCACTAAAGACCATCTTCAAATCCTGATATTCAGGAGGAATTTCTCCAGCATTAATTACACAGACTGACTGACCTCCATACGATAGTAAAGAAGCAAGGGAGTTCTCCACGGAGTGTTCTTGGGGCCCATAACAATGTTCCAGACAAAAGCTTGACTGCATACTGACTGTTCGATTCGTCCAATCAATGGTCGGATTGTGTAGAGTCAGCCAAGGTAGACCCAAAATCAATTGGAACTGAGGGGCGTCTATTAAATTGAATTGCATCACTTCTCGATGCCCATCCGATTGAATCAGCTCCAATTCTTCCGTATGACTGATAATCGGCCCAGACGATAAATTGGTTCCGTCAACCGCTCTCACTGGCTCTGGTCTTTCTTTCTTTATGGCTTGAATTCCCATGCTTCGAGCATACCTTATATCACAAAAATTTCCTGTGGCCCCAGAGTCCAACATAATAGCCACTCCAGAAATCTGTCGTCCACGGAATTTTAAGGTCATGTGAAGGATTACATGTGGGATGCACGACTGAAGAGTGTTTAGGATTAAATGCGGATCCGGAGTCGTCTTGTTCTCCTGCACCACCAGAGCGACTCCGCCTACTGATGGCCCCCCTCGTTTCCCTTAAACGGTATTTTGGGGCGCTTAGGACATTCCTTTACAAAGTGGCCAGCGGTCCCACAATAAAGGCACAATTTCTTCAAACGCCGATCCTCCTTCTCCTCTTTGCTCAATGGCCCACGGATGGCTCCAATTTGCATGGGTTCTGCTTCATTACTCCCTCCGGAACCTTTCTCAAACCGAGCCCGATCGAATCGAGGAACATTTACTCTCCAATCTTTTCTTCTTTCTCCTCTACGCTCTGAATGACGAAAATCCAACTCCAAAACTAAATCCACCAACGCAGACAATTCAGTGGGCCGATTTGGAACTTGGGCTAAGGTATCTTTAATCTCATCTTTCAGTCCTCGATAAAATAAAGCAGCTCGTTTCTCCTCCGGCCAGTTGGTTTCCACAATTAACTTATTAAACTGCGTCAGATATGATAGCAAATCTTTAGAGCCCTGACGCAATTCAAGCAGCTCATTATCAGTGGCCTGAGAAATCCTTCTCCTGTCAAAAATTCTGAGGAACTCAGCTTTGAACTTAACAAAATCACAAAGGATTGGGTCATCTTCGCTCACCAAGGGCATTGCCCAATTAGCAGCATCCCCACTAAGATAGGACAAAATAAATGCTACTCTGGATTGTGCATCGGGAAAAAGGGTTAGGCGGCACATGAAATGAAGGGAACATTGAGTTAAAAAGAGCTGGGCTTTTTGCGGATCCCCCGAGAATCTCTCGGGAGCTGCCAGAGGAATTAAAGGGGAGACTGAATGTATTACCTGAGCTACTGATTTAGGATCTGAACTTACAGAACTGGTGTGGGACGAAGAAGGACCCTGAACAGGGTTTCCCATTACTAATCCATCCATCTTCTGAGCTAACACTCTATTTTCTTGTCTAGAAGCCTCCAATTCAAATTTTAAACTTTTATTTTCCTCTCTTACCGCTCCTAACTCTCTCTGGATACCCGCTAACATATCTCCCAGTTCCTTTAGATTTAAGCCCTCCACCATACTGCCTGGGCGAAGTGAATACTTGGGCACTTCAATCTGTCAGAAGGCTCCAATCTTCGCAGAGGCAGTGATGCTGTACCCGATCACCCTTCCACCAGTGACTCCGCCACATGGGCGAATGCACTAGTGACAGGGAAAGGGGAAGTGGACAGAGAAGAGACACCTTGAGAGCTTCTGGCACCTTCACCGATTGGGTAGATCACTCTTGACCTGGACTTCGGTTACTGTAGATGCCTAATGCACAGAACAGGGGGGGAAGAGAATAAACAACAACTTCCACCTACCAACTTTCTCACTCTATGTAAATAATGAATCTTATCCTACCAGTAGTTCCCAAAGGTATTGCTACTCTTCTTTAAGATGTGTAGATACATTCAGAGAGCTTCATGCCTGCAGGACAAAGACTAACATTACTGGACGATCCTTACTGAAAAATCTACAACCCAGGAACTAAAACTCTCTCACTTCTTCTTTACCTGTAAGCTTTCTGTATTAGCCCCAACTGGGGTTCTGTTTGTATCTGTTAATGTCTTGCAGTGAACATGCGACTCCAAGGATTCCAATGCCGAATGGAATGAAGCGCGCAAAAAGGAACAAGGGAGGCAAAAGGGGGAAGGAAAGAACAGGTTAAACGCAAGAAGGGAATAGCTGTTCAGCACTAGTTCGCCGACAATGGGGAAGAAAGGGGAAGCAGTCGCTGGCTTACTGTTCCTCTCGCAAGCTCCGCAAGAGATTGATGGAGTCCGTTGAACCTTCTGTGAAGAAGTCCTCTGACGAGCTTCAGCAGGGTGAACTGGCTCCCACGACGATGACGGAAGGAGATGAACGAAGTCTCAGTCACTGCAGCAGACGGAAGAACGTTTCTTCACGAACTTCCAGGAATCCGCTCAAAAGTAACAATTGGCATATGTTACTCACTCTAGGAAAGTTTCTAGGTTAGCGGACTCGAGAATTTCACTAAACTACTCTATGACCTCCTGTCACGAATACTTGACACGGAGCGTCAGACTCTAGCTGTTTCCTCAGAAACCCGAACAGTTGAAGTGCGCAGTTTGAACGCTGCGCGAGACGCACATCAACTAGCCCTCACGTACTAAACTCTGAATGGCTTCAGTGGCTATCGTGGCGGCCATCTTAGGGAGGAACTAAACCCACTATGACCTGAACCTATTTACAGGATAACGAAGGGAATCTATTTGGAAATACACGGGTACCAAATATTTACCCGACAAGGCTTTACAATTGTCTTTCCACCATTCCCCACTTTTGGAACATAGGTAGATGCAATTTGTAAATTCCTGACAGTGAGACAGCAGAGTGAGTGAGACAAAAAAGTGAGAGTGACAGCAGAGTGAGAGACAGCAGAGTGAGAGACAGCAGAGTGAGAGTGACAGCGGAGTGAGAGACAGCAGAGTGAGAGACAGCAGAGTGAGAGTGACAGCAGAGAGAGAGCAGAGTGAGAGACAGCAGCGTGAGAGGCAGCAGTGTGAGAGACAGCAGAGTGAGAAAGACAGTAGAGTGAGAGACAGCAGAGTGAGAGACGGCAGATTGAGGGACAGCAGAGTGAGAGAGACAGCAGATTGAGAGAGACAGCAGAGTGAACAGAGTGAGGAAGACAGCAGAGTGAGAGACAGCAGAGTGAGAGAGATAGCAGAGTTGGAGACAGGAGAATTAGAGAGACAGCAGAGTGAGAGAGAAAGCAGAGTGAGAGACAGCAGAGTGAGAGACAGCAGAGTGAGAGAGACAGCAGAGTGAGAGACAGCAGAGTGAGAGAGATAGCAGAGTGGGAGACAGGAGAATGAGAGATACAGCAGAGTGAGAGAGAAAGCAGAGTAAGAGACAGGAGAATGAGAGAGACAGCAGAGTGAGAGAGATAGCAGAGTGAGAGACAGCAGAGTGAGAGACAGCAGATTGAGAGAGACAGCAGAGTGAACAGGGTGAGGAAGACAGCAGAGTGAGAGACAGCAGAGTGAGAGACAGCAGAGTGAGAGAGATAGCAGAGTGGGAGACAGGAGAATGAGAGAGACAGCAGAGTGAGAGAGAATGCAGAGTGAGAGACAGCAGAGTGAGAGAGACAGCAGAGTGAGAGACAGCAGAGTGAGAGAGACAGCAGAGTGAGATACAGCAGAGTGAGAGACAGCAGAGTGAGAGACAGCAGAGTGAGAGACAGCAGAGTGAGAGAGACAGCAGAGTGAGAGTGACTGCAGAGTGAGAGACAGCAGAGTGAGAGTGACAGCGGAGTGAGAGAGACAGCAGAGTGAGAGACAGCAGCGTGAGAGGCAGCAGTGTGGGAGACAGCAGAGTGAGAGAGACGGCAGAGTGAGAGATAGCAGAGTCAGAGACGGCAGATTGAGAGACAGCAGAGTGAGAGAGACAGCAGATTGAGAGAGACAGCAGAGTGAACAGAGTGAGGAAAACAGCAGAGTGAGAGACAGCAGAGTGAGAGACAGCAGAGTGAGAGAGATAGCAGAGTGGGAGACAGGAGAATGAGAGAGACAGCAGAGTGAGAGAGAAAGCAGAGTGAGAGACAGCAGTGTTAGAGACAGCAGAGTGAGAGACAGCAGAGTGAGAGAGACAGCAGAGTGAGAGACAGCAGAGTGAGACAGCAGAGTGAGAGACAGGAGAGTGAGAGACATGAGGTAATATGAATTTTTGTTCAATTGTGTCCCCTAACGTAGACCCCAACGGCTCCATGTACGTGCTTCAAGTACATGTAATTTCCCTCCACAACCAGCTATGAAGACGCAAATACATTTGCGTCCAACGTTAACATGTCCTCTTTCAGATCCACCATGAATGGGTCGAATATTCAGTTCCTAAGTATGCCGTGCCACCGTCTTTACATGGTGCACTTTCACGTTTTCCTGGCTGTGGCGAGCTAGGCCCTATTTTCTGCCATCGAGCCCTTTCTGTCTTCTGCCTCTGAAAGCTGCAGCCTGGATCTGCATCCATGACCCTTGCCTTACTCCCTGCGCGGCGAGCGGTGCCCGGCTCGGCCTGCTTGCCTGCCAAGACTGTATTTTGCCTTCAAGTTATCTGCTCCGCTCCTCGTAAATACATTCCTGTCTAGTGTTTTAGGTAAACATCTCCCCAGCTGCAGAGCACACGGCCCGGCCTTTCTGTCTCCGTGCAAGTAATTCATTGCTCCCGTTACCATGGTAGGCCCATGGCCCCTCGCATTACACGTAGACACGTAGTCACATATGCATGCACTAGCAGTCAGTATAGAATAGCCTCTTCCCGAGAGACCTTTCCTTCTAGATAATACAGTTCCTCAAACACAAGATATCAGATATGATTTGGGTTTAGGTTGTTCTGACACGCCAGACTTCTGTCTCCACTTATAGAGCTAAATGTCAAGTCCCCTTCACCCTTCAGTTCCACGTCAATCACACGTCATGTTGCCTGCGCGCGCATCCAGCCATATATTTCTGCTGACACTGCAGGATTCTTCTATGGATCCACCCACCTGTGACACTTTTATGTGACGTCTCTAGCACACACCTCCGTGTATGCCCTCGTGCACGCCTTCTGTTACGCACATGTGTTCTTATCTCGTTTTCTCTCAGCTGTTACGCCTTCTGTATCCATCACCATTGTATGCATTTACTATATATATTGTACACTGTTAATAAAGCATTGTCTATCCCTTCCTGAACCTTCGTGGTGATGGAACATGATACCCTGGTTCAAACCATTCCATTACATGGAATAAAACCCTTATAAACTCAGATGCCACGGACTCTGCCTCTCATTTGATTGAGCTATTTTATTGAACTTTACCGCATAGAAATTAAGATACGGTAAATCTTTATTTACCACATAATTTGGCGCCCGAACAGGGACCCCTCCCCCACCTTACACGCCGGCGGTGCGTTGCAGGCCTAGCCCCCTGCCACAGCCGTGACGGACAACTACGCGTACCCGCAGGATTTCCTGTATCTCCTTCAGGCCAACGGAGGTGACTGAGACTGCGATCGACACCCAGACGAGGCGGTGAGGAGTGCGGAGGATCCCGACCAGAGCCCAGCCGAGAGAGCAAGGTCCGAGGTGTTCAGAGGCCCACCAGTTCCGAAGTACCTACGTCACGAGTCGAGTCCAGTCCGGTCCAGTCCAGTGTCGAGTTTCCGAGGCCTTCCGTTCCGTGCTTCCCGGTGAGTACCGTTGCTGGGGACGCATCAAGACGGGTGCATTAATTTGTGTCCGGTCAAGACGGGTTTGGGTACACAGACCCGGTCTGCACTGTTTTAGCAGTGTATCTGTACTGTTTAGCAGTATATCCAGTATCCAGTTATCAAGTTATCTAGTAAATGTTTTAATGTGTTTTAATGTCGTGGTATGAGTGATTGTTTGATCTTCATTACTGTGTTTATTGTATTAGTTGTGTCCAAGTCCGAGTAAGTATCAAGTATCAAGTATCAAGGTTCAGAATGCCTTTATTCTCGAAATTAAGACAGATAGGAACTAGGAAAGGGATACTCGAGGAAGCTGTTCCCATCCCACCCAGGGACACTCCCGGATATTTTATGTACCACAAGCACGGCTTAGATGCCGTATTATATCTCGACTTGTGGGTGGATTACACTAAAGATTTAGCAGAGAATCAGAAATGACCCGTTACAGGGACATGGGATGCCGAGTGCATCATGAGAGTAGAGGAAGCGTTATGGAAAAAGAAAGCCAGACAGTCACAGAAAGATGCCATTGAACTATGGCGTAAAGAATCCCATAGACGGACAGAGAAAGCACTCAGAAAAGCAGAGAAAAGTAGAGAGGATTCTGAAAAAGTTAAAGAAAAGGAACTACTAGAAGAAGGACAGAGAGTCAGAATAGAACAACACGAAAGACAGAGCAACGCAATTATGACAGGATTGTATCCAGTCCTGGCCGAGGGCCTGCCTAAGGCGACCCCGGAAACCCCGAAGAATCTGCCCCCTCCATTGGTTCCGACTAAGTTACGTCACAAGACCGCAGCAGATATTTTCCTTTCCTCCTATTTAGACGATGTAGCTCCCGCATATACTAATGTACCTGTCCGTGTACCCGCACCACCTGTCGACGTTAACCCACCCCATGATCATCAGCCCCCAGGTCCGCAACAGCAGACCCTTCCTGCACCGATTCCTGCACCCCCTATTCATCCGCTTAATCCTTTTGGGACTGGCACAGTTCAGGTTCCAACCCAGTTACTGCAGGCACCGACCCTACAGACAGGTTATGCTCAAGCCTCCGCCTCAGGAGGTGCATCAGGAGGTTACCGTACCCCGCCACCAGTACAGCGATTAACTGTTAGAGAACTAGCAATGCAACGTACTCCGAAACCAGCCACAATTGACAAGCTTAGAGAGTTTCTTACAGACTGTAGATATGATCCAGTACCAGACGAAGACGGTTGCATGATATTAGCCTCGATACGTTTAAGACGTGCTGCAAATTTTTTAGTTCTATTTCCAGGAATGCCAGATTATCTAGACAGGATATATCGTTTTGTTCAGACTGGGGAGGGTCAGGAATGTATTCACGAGGCCATGGCACATCAGAAAGTAGACACTCAAAGTATGATTTTAAGATTCCTCATAAACTGTTTCATAAGAGAACGAGACCGGCCTGGTGTAAATAAAGAAGAGATGGAGGTACTAACTACATGGGGTCAGAATATAGCAGACGGAAAACATGATAGACAGAAATGTATAGAGGCCATGTACAGAAAAATCCGTAAAGAAATAACAGTATTTCATGAAAGAGAGAAAGCTGAAAGTGAAGCAGATACTGACAAGAACGAATCCTCACAGGAGGATGAGCCAGATAATACAGGAATAGTAGCATATGTAGGTAAGGGTAGACCCTTTAATAAAACGTTACGCCCAGAAAACAAGAGACTTTTTCACTCTGCTATGTCAAATCCGAAGACTCCTGAACATCTATTTCAAGCTACCGATAAAGTACTTCAAGAACGAATGGGGTACCATGTACTCAATTCCATGGATGAACAAGAATTAGCCAGGTCAGCAGTACAATGGGCTGACAATTCCGATAGATATAATGATGACGCATTAGCGCAAACATTTTTGAATCTTTCCCCAGACGAACAGCGACTAGCTGGTATGTACATGATACAACACCTCCTTACGTTGTATAAAAGCCAACATTCTGATCCAGGTCCCTTACCTGATGTACTAGTAGAGTTACTCATGAATAAATGGAGAGGCCTAGGTACCGATTTAATTAAAGTAATTTTAGAACATCGACACATATATAGTGCCTTCCTGAATCCACAGTTTGTTTCAGCTCCACCCCCAGAAAGAAAAATGTTTTACATAGACAGACAGAATCCTTTACGGGAAGTACATCCAGTCAGGAATGCCGATGATACCCTTACACGTGTGTATGTATACACGCCTATAACAAAAATAGAATTATTGGAAATGAAGAAAATAGTGCCCAGTCATGATAAAGACCCTGCAGGTTTTCACCGTGAAATAAAAGACATGTTACTCATGGGAGATTACACCTATCCCGACATTATGAAAATATTGAAAGTGTTACTGCCTGCTGGTATTTACAAGAAACTCAAAGAAAAAGAATGGGAGGTGGAAGACCAAAAGATTGATTGGGCTGCATTAGAAAACGAAGAAATGACTCGAACCCCAGGTCTAGGTCTTGGGGATAAAACTAAAGCATTACCAGGATTATTAGTACAAGTATTGCCAAGGTTATTGGCAACTAAAAAGGAAGACTGGGATGCAATCTCAGCCTGCAAACAGAAACCCGATGAAGACACTAGTGATTTTTATTCCCGATTTGAGAAATGTTTTATTATTAATAGTGGCCTGAAAGCAAGTAGCGAGTCATACCCACACCTCTTTGTATCCAAATTAGTTGAGAATTCTCTGCCCCAAGTTAAGAATCGTGTATTGAAAGTCGAGAGCACATGGCAAGCAAACACGCCTTCCCAAATGTTACAGATGTTACAGTACCACCAGAACAGAATCAGGGAAGAACATGATCACGAACAAAGACGTATGAAAGACACGAAAATGAAAATGCTCGTTGCTCAGTCAGTTCCAGCTGACGGTCAGAAAAAGGGCATGACACAGTCCAATCATTCAGCAGCTCCTGTTAAAGGGACATGCAACTATTGTAAACAGCCAGGTCACTATGTAAACGATTGTGCAGTTTTGAAACACAATATATCTACAGGTAAAACTAAAGAGAGACCGCGTCCTCCTAGACAGGACCAGGCCCAACAACACGTACCACAGAATGTACAGCCTATGCATGCTCCACAACAGACAGTACAGACCGTAGCGGTACCGCAGCCACAACCCATTGCCGCAACACAACATGCAACACAGCAGATGTACCAATATGCACAAACTGATTATCCCGATTACCAGCGATACACATGAAACAGCCTAGAGAGGGAGGTTGGCTTGCCTCTTATTGAGGTTCCTGTAGATCAAGAGGGTCCTTATGTACATAGTCAGGTATTAGGAAAGGATAGAAAGTTTTTGATTGACACAGGGGCAAGCAGGACGACAATCAGTCACAACGAGGTTCCAGGGGCACCCTCTCAGGCTCACAGAATGTTTCCCTTGGATTTTCAGGAAAGCCTATTGTTAATGAAGTTTCGCAACAAGTTCCCCTTGCAGTTGGTCCGTTGTCTCGCACTACAGACTTATTGCTCACGAAATCATGTCCAGAAAACTTATTAGGTATCAAGACACTGAAAGCTCTAGGAGCTGTAATTTGTTGTTCTCCGGAAGGAGTAAGATTGTTTCTGCGTGACTTTAAGGGTCACTATGTGTTGAGAGATATTGATTCCAGATTACAGAATGTTCCTGCACATTTATGGGCACAAGGCCCCACTGATGTAGGTTGTATGCACATTACACCATATCGAGTTACACTCAAGCAAGGTGTTGTTTTACCACGAATCCGATAATACAAGTTACCTCCAGATGCTGTAGTGGCTTTACTGAAAATAATTGACGAGCTCATTGCACAAGGAGTGGTTGTAGAAACCGACTCCAACGTTTGAAATTCCCCTATCATTCCGATTCTTAAACGCACTGATCCGAATGCACCTCCTGTTTATCGATTAGTGATCGATTTACGAGAATTGAATAAATGCATTGTACCACAGTACCCTGTGGTCCCAGACATCTCTTCTTTATTGACAGCTATTGATTCTGAGGCAACGTTCTTTACTGTAATTGATCTGAAGAACGCCTTCTTTAGTGTCCCCATTGATCCGGAAAGCCAATACCTTTTCGGATTCTGTTTAAATGGCCGAAGCTTCAAATTTGCACGCGCACCTCAAGGATTCACAGAAAGCCCCAGCATCTATAGCCAAGCATTGAAAAGACAACTTGACAGTATCCACATGCCTGCTAACACTGCCCTACTCCAGTATGTCGATGATCTATTGATCACCGCCCGAAGTGAACCAGAATGTGAACAAGCATCACTGACAGTCTTGTATTTCCTGGCTGACAAGGGACACAAGGTGTCTCCTTCGAAGCTACAATTCTGTGTTCAGCAAGTGGTGTACCTTGGGCACTTGCTGTCCAAAGGGGGGAGACAGCTAACACCTGACCGTATCCAGTTAATTGTAAACATGTCACAACCCAAGACACAAAAGGAGGTACGGGCCTTTATAGGCCTCACTTCTTACTGTAGACAATGGATCCCTCAGTACGCATTTCTAGCCAAGCCACTCATACAGTTGACAACACAGGAGGCAGCGACATCGACTGTCCTCCCTTGGACTCAGGAACATACACAAGCTTTTGACGACTTAAAGAAAGCCTTATGTCAAGCACCAGTTTTAGCGACACCATGTTACAGCAAGCCTTTTACACTTTTTGTCACAGAACGCGAAGGTACTGCATTGTCAGTACTCACCCAGGATCAAGCAGGTTCACACAAACCGTGTGCTTATTTTTCTAGTACATTAGATCCAGTAGCCCAGGCGCTGCCTGCGTGCTTGAAATCTGTAGCAGCAACAGCTCTAGCAATTAGACAAAGTGATGCCATAGTGTTAGGACACCAATTAACAGTGCAAGTTCCACATGCCGTGGAAGTTCTTTTAAACAGAACACAGACTCAGCACTTGACTATAGCACGACTGACAGGTTATGAATTGACATTGTTTCAGCCACACATAGAAATCAGACGTTGCAATACATTGAATCCAGCTACACTTTTGCCATTAAGTGAGACAGACCCTTTGGCACATGATTGTGTTGAAGTCATTACCATTACGACGAAACCCAGACAAGACTTGACAGACATCGCATTACCAGATCCAGACCTGACACTTTATGTGGATGGTTCATGTATGAGAACAAGTACAGGAGAGTTAGTGGCCGCATATGCAGTGACGACAGAAACTGAGGTCATAGAAACACATCGTATTGACACCCTGTCAGCTCAAGCAGCAGAGCTCATCGCTCTGACCCAAGCCTGTATTCGAGCCAAAAATAAGAAAGTTAACATATACACAGATTCCCGTTATGCCTTCGGAGTTGTACACGACTTCGGAGTCCTCTGGCAAGAAAGAGGGTTTTTAACTTCTCACGGTGCCAAAATCCAGCACGGTCCCCTCATTCAAGCTCTGTTAGAAGCAATACATTTGCCTACGGCCATAGCTATCATGAAGTGCAAGGCCCATACGAAGGTTACAGATACCATTTCCCAGGGTAACGACCTGGCAGATCGAACAGCCAAGCATACAGCTCAGACTCAGACTCACACAACTGACCTGACAAAGACAGTAGTCCCGACACCGACACATTGCATGACAGTTAGGGATCCCGCCCTAGATGTAATTGACATACAGACACATGCTACACCAGACGAAATCAAGAAATGGACTGAACTAGGAGGGATCCAGACAGAACAGGGATGGATGACGAAGGGAAAAGCCACATGGTTTCTCCCCGACTCTATGGTTCGAGTTATCATTAACACAGTACATAGTCCTGCACATTTAGGAGAAAAAGCCATGTTAGACAGTATTCAAAACCTTTGGTTCAATAAGCATTTACGAGCAGCAGCAAAACAGAAAGTGCGTACTTGCATGATCTGTTGCCAGTTCAACCCAAGGTAAAGGCCTTCCCGTAGAGCAAGGTGGATTTCATCCTCCCGATCACCCTTTTGAAGTCCTCCAGATGGATTATATCCAGATGGAACGTTGTCGAGGATTCAAATATGTCCTCGTAGTTGTATGTGCACTTTCCCGTTGGACAGAAGCATATCCAGTCCCAGATTACACTGCTCCGACCACTGCCAAGCAGCTGGTACGTGAATTCTTCCCACGGTATGGTTTGCCCCGTATCGTGTACTCAGATAATGGACAGCCATTCTCGTCCGAGCTCATGAAGCAGGTATCACTCCTGCTAGGTTATCAGTGGAAGTTCCACTGTGTCCGACATCCCGAGGCAGCAGGTCTCGTAGAGAGACATAATCAGACCCTGAAAATTCGCCTTGCCAAGATATGTAAAGAGAAAGGCGTAGACTGGATAGTAGCTTTACCAGTTGCACTTTTTTACATGAGAATGATAGCACATTCTAGAACAGGGCTATCCCCGTACGAGGTGGTCTTTGGTAGGCCACCGAATATGTGGGGGACGCCTCTGCCTCGTAAAATCACAGATGTTGACTGCAATATGCTGACAGATTACCTTGCCTCCTTGATGTCTGCACTACAATCATGTCGTTCACAGGTAGCAGCAGCCTTTCCCGACAACACTGAGGTGAAGCCACACGAGATCGTCCCTGGAGATCTGGTCTTTATCCGCAATTTTGACAGGAAGAGTCCGCTGGAGCCCCGCTGGCAGGAGCCGAAGCTTGTTTTATTAACCACAAGGACAGCAGTGAAGGTGGAGGGCCGCAAGGGCTGGCTCCACTCAAGTCATATCAAGAAATACCATGGACTACCGCCAAAGACTGTTTCCCAGCCCTGCTCCATTCCAGAGACTGATACTAAACTCCCCCTGGTAGAGAAAACTCCTTCTCAAGAGTTTCGTATGAAGTTGAGGTCTAGCAAGTCAGACAGTTTAATTGTTTAAGTCCTCCCCTAGGTGAATCGGTTAGACAAGTTCCTGACATGTACAAGTTAGACCCCAATAGAGAGAGAGATAGACAGAAACAGATCAGGAAACGAGAATATTGTAAATCTCTCCGTAGTCACTGCATCGTGACATTATTGATTATGTTTTTTCTGAGTCTTATGATTTTTGCTGCAAGTATATTACTACACATGTACTTTCCTATTTTCACACGTGCACATTCTTCTTCAAATGACACTGTCGAGCATACTTTCAGTGAATTGCCCCCGCACGAGTTATCTAACCGACTTGCGCTGCGCAACAATACATTCATTAGTATGTTACATCATTCCCATCAGACCAGCAATGCTACCAATTGTTGGATATGTGGCCGACTCCCTCCCTATCAGAAGTACAAGGGAGTTCTGCCTCTCTTTCCGTATCCGTTCACACACAATGGTCCCTTGGTGCATGGTTTAGTTTAATAAATTCTTTAGATTCTGATTCCGTAGTTTACCAGGGCAATTGGGTATGGGGAAATCTGAACACAGTTTTGCATAAAGTATGTTTCCCTGACAAGGAGGGTCTTCCCCAAAGGACAGGGACCGATCTAGAAAACGAAGTATATGGATTAGGTAATTTTACACTTAACCTCATGATTCTGAATGTCCAGTCCGAAGCCGAACCAGTCTTGCCCGCTATGTCAGTATTACCAGTGAAAGGTGAATTATGTGTCGGAAAGAATGGTTCAGTACACCTAGGTCATAGTAAATGTACTACTGTGATCGAATTCAGTGATAAAGGCAAGTCTACATTCAAAGCTTCCCGTCATTCCTATTTCATTTGTGGTCATACAGCTTATATACGCTTACCTCTAGATTGGGATGGTACTTGTTACATTGCATTCCTTCTGCCACCTGTTGTTCTAGCCCCTCCTGATTATCATAGGGACTCCCACCTAGTACACAATAGATTCAAGAGAGATCTCCCGATTGTCGACTATACTGAAACGGCATGGGAGCAATACACAGACTTCAATAAAGGTTTCTTTCCCTATTTAGGTACTGTCTTTAATAGTAAACTGATACGTAAATTAACCAGAACCCTTGAAGCAGTAGTGAATGAAACTACTTCCGCCCTAGGCAACTTAACAGAGGAGCAGTCTGCTATGCGGATTGTTGTTCTTCAGAATCGTCTTGTTCTTGACGTCATCCTGGCCGATAGGGGCGGAGCTTGTAGAGTCATCGGATCGAGTTGCTGTGTTTTCATTCCAGAAAACGCACCTTCAGTATATAGAGCCATAACCCGTCTCCACAAGATTGCAAGTCAGATACACCAGAATCCAGGCACCTGGACTTGGTCCGGTTGGTTCTGGAGCGTGTTATCAGCCTGGGGATGGAAAGTCCTATCCTTCCTCGGAATAGCCCTTCTCATAGTATTCAGTTGTTGTCTATGCTTACAATGTGGGCCAGCGATTTGCGGTTTGTGCGCCACATCATGTATTCCCCATCCAAGTTCACGTTCTAAATCCCGCCAGAAAAAGGAAGAGCAAATGATGTTATATGAACAAATAGATGGACTAATGAAGATTGATATATCATGAAGGGTCCGTAGGGGACAAGGAGGGAATGAGGTAATATGAATTTTTGGTCAATTGTGTCCCCTAACGTAGACCCCAACGGCTCCATGTACGTGCTTCAAGTACATGTAATTTCCCTCCACAACCAGCTATGAAGACGCAAATACATTTGCGTCCAACCTTAACATGTCCTCTTTCAGATCCTCCATGAATGGGTCGAATATTCAGTTCCTAAGTATGCCGTGCCACCGTCTTTACATGGTGCACTTTCACGTTTTCCTGGCTCTGGCGAGCTAGGCCCTATTTTCTGCCATCGATCCCTTTCTGTCTTCTGCCTCTGAAAGCTGCAGCCTGGATCTGCATCCATGACCCTTGCCTTACTCCCTGCGCGGCGAGCGGTGCCCGGCTCGGCCTGCTTGCCTGCCAAGACTGTATTTTGCCTTCAAGTTATCTGCTCCGCTCCTCGAAAATACATTCCTGTCTAGTGTTTTAGGTAAACATCTCCCCAGCTGCAGAGCAAAGGGCCCGGCCTTTCTGTCTCCGTGCAAGTAATTCATTGCTCCCGTTACCATGGTAGGCCCATGGCCCCTCGCATTACACGTAGACACGTAGTCACATATGCATGCACTAGCAGTCAGTATAGAATAGCCTCTGCCCGAGAGACCTTTCCTTCTAGATAATACAGTTCCTCAAACACAAGATATCAGATATGATTTGGGTTTAGGTTGTTCTGACACGCCAGACTTCTGTCTCCACTTATAGAGCTAAATGTCAAGTCCCCTTCACCCTCCAGTTCCATGTCAATCACACGTCATGTTGCCTGCGCGCGCATCCAGCCATATATTTCTGCTGACACTGCAGGATTCTTCTATGGATCCACCCTCCTGTGACACTTTTATGTGACGTCTCTAGCATACACCTCCGTGTACGCCCTCGTGCACGCCTTCTGTTACGCACATGTGTTCTTATCTCGTTTTCTCTCAGCTGTTACGCCTTCTGTATCCATCACCATTGTATGCATTTACTATATATATTGTACACTGTTAATAAAGCATTGTCTATCCCTTCCTGAACCTTCGTGGTGATGGAACATGATACCCTGGTTCGAACCATTCCATTACATGGAATAAAACCCTTATAAACTCAGATGCCACGGACTCTGCCTCTCATTTGATTGAGCTATTTTATTGAACTTTACCGCATAGAAATTAAGATACGGTAAATCTTTATTTACCACAGACAGCAGAGTGAGAGAGACACAAAGAGTGAGAGAGACAGCAGAGTGAGAGACAGCAGAGTGAGAGACAGCAGAGTGAGACAGCAGAGTGAGATAGCAGAGTGAGAGACAGCAGAGTGAGAGACAGCAGAGTGAGAGAGACAGCAGAGTGAGAGAGACAGCAGAGTGAGAGTGACAGCAGAGTGAGAGACAGCAGAGCGAGAGACAGCAGGGTGAGAAACAGCAGAATGAGAGTGACAGCAGAGTGAGAGACAGCAGAGTGAGAGTGACTGCAGAGAGACAGCAGAGAGAGAGACAGCAGAGTGAGAGACAGCAGAGTGAGTGAGACAGCAGAGTGAGAGTGACAGCAGAGTGAGAGACAGCAGAATGAGAGACAGCAGAGTGAGAGACAGCAGAGTGAGTGACAGCAGAGTGAGACAGCAGAGTGAGAGACAGCAGAGTGAGTGATAGCAGAGTGAGAGGCAGCAGAGTGAGAGACAGCAGAGTAGGAGTGACAGCAGAGTGAGTGACAGCAGAGTGAGTGACAGCAGAGTGAGAGACAGCAGAGTGAGAGTGACAGCAGAGTGAGAGACAGCAGAGTGAGACAGCAGAGTGAGTGAGACAACAGAGTGAGAGTGACAGCAGAGTGAGAGGCAGCAGAGTGAGAGTGACAACAGAGTGAGAGATAGCAGAGTGAGAGACAGCAGAGTGAACGACAGCAGAGTGAGAGACAGCAGAGTGAGAGACAGCAGAGTGAGTTGCAGCAGAGTGAGTGACAGCAGAGTGAGAGTGAGAGCAGAGTGGAAGACAGGAGAATGAGAGAGACAGCAGAGTGAGAGAGAAAGCAGAGTGAGAGACAGCAGAGTGAGAGACAGCAGAGTGAGAGACAGCAGAGTGAGAGAGACAGCAGAGTGAGAGAGACAGCAGAGTGAGAGGCAGCAGAGTGAGAGACAGCAGAGTGAGAGAGACAGCAGAGTGAGAGAGACAGCAGAGTGAGAGGCAGCAGAGTGAGAGACAGCAGAGTGAGAGAGACGGCAGAGTGAGAGACAGCAGAGCGAGAGACAGCAGAGTGAGAGAGACAGCAGAGTGACAGAGACAGCAGAGTGAGAGACAGCAGAGTGAGAGATAGCAGTGAGAGAGACAGCAGAGTGAGAGACAGCAGAGTGAGAGAGACAGCAGAGTGAGAGAGAAAGCAGAGTGAGAGACAGCAGAGTGAGAGACAGCAGAGTGAGAGTGACAGCAGAGTGAGAGATAGCAGAGTGAGAGACAGCAGAGTGAGTGACAGCAGAGTGAGAGACAGCAGAGTGAGAGACAGCAGAGTGAGAGTGACAGCGGAGTGAGAGACAGCAGAGTGAGAGACAACAGAGTGAGAGTGACAGCAGAGAGAGAGCAGAGTGAGAGACAGCAGCGTGAGAGGCAGCAGTGTGAGAGACAGCAGAGTGAGAGAGACAGCAGAGTGAGAGACAGCAGAGTGAGAGACGGCAGATTGAGAGACAGCAGAGTGAGAGAGAGCAGATTGAGAGAGACAGCAGAGTGAACAGAGTGAGGAAGACAGCAGAGTGAGAGAGAGCAGAGTGAGAGACAGCAGAGTGAGAGACAGCAGAGTGAGAGTGACAGCAGAGAGAGAGCAGAGTGAGAGACAGCAGCGTGAGAGGCAGGAGTGTGAGAGACAGCAGAGTGAGAGAGACAGCAGAGTGAGAGACAGCAGAGTGAGAGACGGCAGATTGAGAGACAGCAGAGTGAGAGAGAGCAGATTGAGAGAGACAGCAGAGTGAACAGAGTGAGGAAGACAGCAGAGTGAGAGAGAGCAGAGTGAGAGACAGCAGAGTGAGAGAGATAGCAGAGTGGGAGACAGGAGAATGAGAGAGACAGCAGAGTGAGAGAGAAAGCAGAGTGAGAGACAGCAGAGTGAGAGACAGCAGAGTGAGAGAGACAGCAGAGTGAGAGACAGCAGAGTGAGAGAGATAGCAGAGTGGGAGACAGGAGAATGAGAGATACATCAGAGTGAGAGAGAAAGCAGAGTAAGAGACAGGAGAATGAGAGAGACAGCAGAGTGAGAGAGAAAGCAGAGTGAGAGACAGCAGAGTGAGAGACAGCAGATTGAGAGAGACAGCAGAGTGAACAGAGTGAGGAAGACAGCAGAGTGAGAGACAGCAGAGTGAGAGACAGCAGATTGAGAGAGACAGCAGAGTGAACAGAGTGAGGAAGACAGCAGAGTGAGAGACAGCAGAGTGAGAGACAGCAGAGTGAGAGTGACAGCGGAGTGAGAGACAGCAGAGTGAGAGACAGCAGAGTGAGAGTGACAGCAGAGAGAGAGCAGAGTGAGAGACAGCAGCGTGAGAGGCAGCAGTGTGAGAGACAGCAGAGTGAGAGAGACAGCAGAGTGAGAGACAGCAGAGTGAGAGACGGCAGATTGAGAGACAGCAGAGTGAGAGAGAGCAGATTGAGAGAGACAGCAGAGTGAACAGAGTGAGGAAGACAGCAGAGTGAGAGAGAGCAGAGTGAGAGACAGCAGAGTGAGAGAGATAGCAGAGTGGGAGACAGGAGAATGAGAGAGACAGCAGAGTGAGAGAGAAAGCAGAGTGAGAGACAGCAGAGTGAGAGACAGCAGAGTGAGAGAGACAGCAGAGTGAGAGACAGCAGAGTGAGAGAGATAGCAGAGTGGGAGACAGGAGAATGAGAGATACAGCAGAGTGAGAGAGAAAGCAGAGTAAGAGACAGGAGAATGAGAGAGACAGCAGAGTGAGAGAGAAAGCAGAGTGAGAGACAGCAGAGTGAGAGACAGCAGATTGAGAGAGACAGCAGAGTGAACAGAGTGAGGAAGACAGCAGAGTGAGAGACAGCAGAGTGAGAGACAACAGAGTGAGAGAGATAGCAGAGTGGGAGACAGGAGAATGAGAGACACAGCAGAGTGAGAGAGAATGCAGAGTGAGAGACAGCAGTGTGAGAGACAGCAGAGTGAGAGACAGCAGAGTGAGAGAGACAGCAGAGTGAGATACAGCAGAGTGAGAGACAGCAGAGTGAGAGACAGCAGAGTGAGAGTGACAGCAGAGTGAGAGTGACAGCAGAGTGAGAGTGACAGCAGAGTGAGAGACAGCAGAGTGAGAGACAGCAGAGTGAGAGTGACAGCGGAGTGAGAGAGACAGCAGATTGAGAGACAGCAGCGTGAGAGGCAGCAGTGTGAGAGACAGCAGAGGGGGAGGGACAGCAGAGTGAGAGATAGCAGAGTCAGAGACGGCAGATTGAGAGACAGCAGAGTGAGAGAGACAGCAGATTGAGAGAGACAGCAGAGTGAACAGAGTGAGGAAGACAGCAGAGTGAGAGACAGCAGAGTGAGAGACAGCAGAGTGAGAGAGATAGCAGAGTGGGAGACAGGAGAATGAGAGAGACAGCAGAGTGAGAGAGAAAGCAGAGTGAGAGACAGCAGTGTTAGAGACAGCAGAGTGAGAGACAGCAGAGTGAGAGAGACAGCAGAGTGAGATACAGCAGAGTGAGAGACAGCAGAGTGAGATACAGCAGAGTGAGAGACAGCAGAGTGAGAGACAGCAGAGTGAGAGACAGCAGAGTGAGAGAGACAGCAGAGGGAGAGTGACAGCAGAGTGAGAGACAGCAGAGTGAGAGACAGCAGAGTGAGAGTGGCAGCAGAGTGAGAGACAGCAGAGTGAGAGACAGCAGAGTGAGAGTGACAGCAGAGTGAGAGATAGCAGAGTGAGAGACAGCAGAGTGAGTGACAGCAGAGTGAGAGACATCAGAGTGAGTGACAGCAGAGTGAGTGACAGCAGAGTGAGAGACAGCAGAGTGAGAGAGACAGCAGAGTGAGAGAGACAGCAGAGTGAGACAACAGAGTGAGTGAGACAACAGAGTGAGAGTGACAGTAGAGTGAGAGACAGCAGAGTGAGAGACAGCAGAGTGAGAGTGACAGCAGAGTGAGAGCAGAGTGAGAGACAGCAGAGTGAGAGACAGCAGATTGAGTGACAGCAGAGTGAGAGACAGCAGAGTGAGAGTGACAGCAGAGTGAGAGACAGCAGAGTGAGAGACAGCAGAGTGAGAGTGACAGCCAAGTGAGGGAGACAGCAGAGTGAGAGACAGCAGAGTGAGTGACAGCAGAGTGAGTGACAGCAGAGTGAGTGACAGCAGAGTGAGTGACAGCAGAGTGAGAGACAGCAGAGTGAGAGACAGCTGAGTGAGAGAGACAGCAGAGTGAGACAGCAGAGTGAGTGAGACAACAGAGTGAGAGCGACAGCAGAGTGAGAGAGACAGCAGATTGAGAGAGACAGCAGAGTGAACAGAGTGAGGAAGACAGCAGAGTGAGAGACAGCAGAGTGAGAGTGACAGCAGAGTGAGAGCAGAGTGAGAGACAGCAGAGTGAGAGACAGCAGAGTGAGAGACAGGAGAGAGAGATAGCAGAGTGGGAGACAGGAGAAGGAGAGAGACAGCAGAGTGAGAGAGAAAGCAGAGTGAGAGACAGCAGAGTGAGAGACAGCAGAGTGAGAGAGACAGCAGAGCGAGAGAGACAGCAGAGTGAGAGGCAGCAGAGTGAGAGAGACAGCAGAGTGAGAGACAGCAGAGTGAGAGACAACAGAGTGAGAGAGACAGAAGATTGACAGAGACAGCAGTGTGAGAGACAGCAGAGTGAGAGATAGCAGTGAGAGAGACAGCAGAGTGAGAGACGGCAGAGTGAGAGACAGCAGAGTGAGAGACAGCAGAGTGAGACAGCAGAGTGAGAGACAGGAGAGTGAGAGACAGCAGAGTGAGAGAGACAGCAGAGTGAGAGAGACAGCAGAGTGAGAGACAGCAGAGTGAGAGACAGCAGAGTGAGACAGCAGAGTGAGATAGCAGAGTGAGAGACAGCAGAGTGAGAGACAGCAGAGTGAGAGAGACAGCAGAGTGAGAGAGACAGCAGAGTGAGAGACAGCAGAGTGAGAGACAGCAGAGTGAGAGACAGCAGAGTGAGTGACAGCAGAGTGATTGACAGCAGAGTGAGTGACAGCAGAGTGAGAGACAGCAGAGTGAGAGAGCAGAGAGAGAGACAGCAGAGTGAGAGACAGCAGAGTGAGAGAGACAGCAGAGTGAGAGAGACAGCAGAGTGAGAGACAGCAGAGTGAGACAGCAGAGTGAGACAGCAGAGTGAGAGACAGCAGAGTGAGAGACAGCGGAGTGAGAGAGACAGCAGAGTGAGAGAGACAGCAGATTGAGATACAGCAGAGTGAGCGACAGCAGAGTGAGTGACAGCAGAGTGAGATACAGCAGAGTGAATGACAGCAGAGTGAGTGACAGCAGAGTGAGAGACAGCAGAGTGAGAGGCAGCAGAGTGAGAGAGACAGCAGAGTGAGATAGACAGCCGAGTGAGAGAGACAGCAGAGTGAGCCAGCAGAGTGAGTGAGCCAGCAGAGTGAGAGACAGCAAAGTGAGTGACAATGGAATTAGAGACAGCAGAGTGAGAGACAGCAGAGTGAGTGACAGCAGAGTGAGTGATAGCAAAGTGAGAGGCAGCAGAGTGAGAGACAGCAGAGTGAGAGACAGCAGAGTGAGTGACAGCAGAGTGAGAGACAGCAGAGTGAGTGACAGCAGAGTGAGTGACAGCAGAGTGAGTGACAGCAGAGTGAGAGACAGCAGAGTGAGTGACAGCAGAGTGAGTGACAGCAGAGTGAGAGACAGCAGAGTGAGAGTGACAGCAGAGTGAGAGACAGCAGAGTGAGACTGAGGTAAATCGAATTTTATATGACCAAGTATGTCCCCTATCGTGTACCCCAACGTCCCATGTCTATGCATGACCTCCGTGCATTTTCCCTCCATGGCCGAAAATGAAGACGCAAATGCATTTGCGTCCAACGTTAACATGTTATCTACCAAGTTCTCCAAGAAAGCAACATTAATCTGGTTTCTAAACCTATGTTGCCAACGTCTTTACATGGTGCACTTTCAACGCGAAGCCATGTTTTCCTGGCTCTACCGAGCTAGGCCCTGAATTGAGGCTCCGAAGTCTCTTCTGTTTCTTAAAGCTGCCGTTCTGGTATGCATCCCTAACCTCTGCCTTACTTCCTGCCCAGCGAAGCGGTGCCCGGCTCGGCCTGGCCTGCCTGCCTGCCAAGACCGTATTTTGCCTACAAGTTATCAGCTCAGCCTCCTCGAAAACACATTCCAGTCTAATGAAATAGGTAAACATATTCCCGGCTGCAGAGTAAAGGGCCCTGCCTTCCTGTCTCCATGCAAGTAATTTACAGCACCCGTTACCATGGTAGGCCCATGGCCCCCGCGCATTGTACCAAGACACGTATGCACTCCCTAGCATTCAGTGATGTATGGCCCCTACCCGAGAGACCTTTCACTCCAGACACTACATCCTCCAAACATGAGATATTAGATAGGTTATAGGTATAGGTCGTTCTGACATCCCAGACACCGAGACTCTTCTACTAGAACTAAAGTCAAGGCCCCCAGCTCTCCCCAGTTACACGTCATGCCAGCTGCGCGCGCATCCAGGTCATAAGTTTCTGCTGACCCTGCAGAATCCTCCTATACATACACCCACTTATGACGTTTCTTGTGACGTTTCTCCGACATGTCACGTACACGCCCACGTGTACGCCTTCTTACACGCCTCCTGCTACGCACATGTGTTCTTATCTCTTACTTTTCACTTGTCACGCCTACTGTATTCTATGCAATTATACTGTTTTACTATATATATTGTGTGATGTTAATAAACTATGAGATTGTCCCTTCCTGAACCTTAGTGGTGATGGAACCCGATGTCCCCTGCCTCGAGGCATCCCATTAAAGCCCGTATGACTCAGATACCACAGACTCTGCCTCTCATTTGATTGAGCTATCCCTCTTGTTTATTTAATGCATGAAAAATGGTTCGGTAAATTTTATTTACCACAAGACAGCAGAGTGAGTGAGACAACAGAGTGAGAGTGACAGCAGAGTGAGAGACAGCAGAGCGAGAGACAGCAGAGTGAGAGAGACAGCAGAGTGACAGAGACAGCAGAGTGAGCGACAGCAGAGTGAGAGACAGCAGAGCGAGAGACAGCAGAGTGAGAGAGACAGCAGAGTGACAGAGACAGCAGAGTGAGCAACAGCAGAGTGAGTGACAGCAGAGTGAGAGTGACAGCAGAGTGAGAGGCAGCAGAGAGAGAGACAGCAGAGTGAGAGACAGCAGAGTGAGAGACAGCAGAGTAAGACAGCAGAGTAAGAGAGACAGCAGAGTGAGAGAGATAGCAGAGTGGGAGACAGGAGAATGAGAGAGACAGCAGAGTGAGAGACAGCAGTGTGAGAGACAGCAGAGCGAGAGAGACAGCAGAGTGAGAGAGACAGCAGAGTGAGATACAGCAGAGTGAGAGACAGCAGAGTGAGAGAGACAGCAGAGTGACAGAGACAGCAGAGTGAGCGACAGCAGAGTGAGAGACAGCAGCGTGAGAGACAGCAGAGTGAGAGACAGCAGAGTGAGAGAGACAGCAGAGTGACAGAGACAGCAGAGTGAGCGACAGCAGTGTGAGAGTCAGCAGAGTGAGAGACAGCAGAGTGAGAGACAGCAGAGTGAGTTGCAGCAGAGTGAGTGACAGCAGAGTGAGAGTGAGAGCAGAGTGAGAGACAGCAGAGTGAGAGTGACAGCAGAGTGAGAGACAGCAGAGTGAGACAGCAGAGTGAGTGAGACAACAGAGTGAGAGAGACAGCAGAGTGAGAGACAGCAGAGTGATACAGCAGAGTGAGTGAGACAGCAGAGTGAGAGTGACAGCAGAGTGAGAGACAGCAGAGTGAGACAGCAGAGTGAGTGAGACAACAGAGTGAGAGAGACAGCAGAGTGACAGAGACAGCAGAGTGAGCGACAGCAGAGTGAGAGACAGCAGCGTGAGAGACAGCAGAGTGAGTGACAGCAGAGTGAGAGAGACAGCAGAGTGAGACAGCAGAGTGAGTGACAGCAGAGTGAGAGACAGCAGAGTGAGAGACAGCAGAGCGAGAGACAGCAGAGTGAGAGAGACAGCAGAGTGACAGAGACAGCAGAGTGAGTGACAGCAGAGTGAGTGACAGCAGAGTGAGAGACAGCAGAGTGAGTGACAGCAGAGTGAGAGACAGCAGAGTGAGAGACAGCAGAGTGAGAGAGACAGCAGAGTGAGAGACAGCAGAGCGAGAGACAGCAGAGTGAGAGAGACAGCAGAGTGACAGAGACAGCAGAGTGAGCGACAGCAGAGTGAGAGACAGCAGAGCGAGAGACAGCAGAGTGAGAGAGACAGCAGAGTGACAGAGACAGCAGAGTGAGCGACAGCAGTGTGAGAGACAGCAGAGTGAGAGACATCAGAGTGAGAGACAGCAGAGTGAGAGAGACAGCAGAGGGAGAGTGACAGCAGAGTGAGAGACAGCAGAGTGAGAGAGACAGCAGAGTGAGAGACAGCAGAGCGAGAGACAGCAGAGTGAGAGAGACAGCAGAGTGACAGAGACAGCAGAGTGAGCGACAGCAGAGTGAGTGACAGCAGAGTGAGAGTGACAGCAGAGTGAGAGGCAGCAGAGAGAGAGACAGCAGAGTGAGAGACAGCAGAGTGAGAGACAGCAGAGTAAGACAGCAGAGTAAGAGAGACAGCAGAGTGAGAGAGATAGCAGAGTGGGAGACAGGAGAATGAGAGAGACAGCAGAGTGAGAGAGAAAGCAGAGTGAGAGACAGCAGTGTGAGAGACAGCAGAGCGAGAGAGACAGCAGAGTGAGAGAGACAGCAGAGTGAGAGACAGCAGAGCGAGAGACAGCAGAGTGAGAGAGACAGCAGAGTGACAGAGACAGCAGAGTGAGTGACAGCAGAGTGAGAGAGACAGCAGAGTGAGACAGCAGAGTGAGTGACAGCAGAGTGAGAGACAGCAGAGTGAGAGACAGCAGAGCGAGAGACAGCAGAGTGAGAGAGACAGCAGAGTGACAGAGACAGCAGAGTGAGCGACAGCAGAGTGAGTGACAGCAGAGTGAGAGTGACAGCAGAGTGAGAGGCAGCAGAGAGAGAGACAGCAGAGTGAGAGACAGCAGAGTGAGAGAGACAGCAGAGTGAGAGACAGCAGAGCGAGAGACAGCAGAGTGAGAGAGACAGCAGAGTGACAGAGACAGCAGAGTGAGCGACAGCAGAGTGAGAGACAGCAGAGCGAGAGACAGCAGAGTGAGAGAGACAGCAGAGTGACAGAGACAGCAGAGTGAGCGACAGCAGTGTGAGAGTCAGCAGAGTGAGAGACAGCAGAGTGAGAGACAGCAGAGTGAGTTGCAGCAGAGTGAGTGAAGGCAGAGTGAGAGTGAGAGCAGAGTGAGAGACAGCAGAGTGAGAGTGACAGCAGAGTGAGAGACAGCAGAGTGAGACAGCAGAGTGAGTGAGACAACAGAGTGAGAGTGACAGCAGAGTGAGAGACAGCAGAGTGAGAGACAGCAGAGTGAGAGTGACAACAGAGTGAGAGATAGCAGAGTGAGAGACAGCAGAGTGAGAGACAGCAGAGTGAGAGACAGCAGAGTGAGAGTAGCAGAGTGAGAGTGGCAGCAGAGTGAGAGACAGCAGAGTGAGAGTGACAACAGAGTGAGAGACAGCAGAGTGAGAGTGACAACAGAGTGAGAGATAGCAGAGTGAGTGACTGCAGAGTGAGTGACAGCAGAGTGAGAGACAGCAGAGTGAGAGACAGCAGAGTGAGACAGCAGAGTGAGAGACAGCAGAGTGAGAGTGACAACAGAGTGAGAGATAGCAGAGTGAGAGACAGCAGAGTGAGAGTGACAGCAGAGTGAGAGACAGCAGAGTGAGAGACAGCAGAGTGAGAGTGACAACAGAGTGAGAGATAGCAGAGTGAGACAGCAGAGTGAGAGTGACAGCAGAGTGAGAGTGACAACAGAGTGAGAGACAGCAGAGTGAGACAGCAGAGTGAGAGTGACAGCAGTGTGAGAGACAGCAGAGCGAGAGAGACAGCAGAGTGAGAGAGACAGCAGAGTGAGATACAGCAGAGTGAGAGACAGCAGAGTGAGAGAGACAGCAGAGTGACAGAGACAGCAGAGTGAGCGACAGCAGAGTGAGAGACAGCAGCGTGAGAGACAGCAGAGTGAGAGACAGCAGAGTGAGAGAGACAGCAGAGTGACAGAGACAGCAGAGTGAGCGACAGCAGTGTGAGAGTCAGCAGAGTGAGAGACAGCAGAGTGAGAGACAGCAGAGTGAGTTGCAGCAGAGTGAGTGACAGCAGAGTGAGAGTGAGAGCAGAGTGAGAGACAGCAGAGTGAGAGTGACAGCAGAGTGAGAGACAGCAGAGTGAGACAGCAGAGTGAGTGAGACAACAGAGTGAGAGAGACAGCAGAGTGAGAGACAGCAGAGTGATACAGCAGAGTGAGTGAGACAGCAGAGTGAGAGTGACAGCAGAGTGAGAGACAGCAGAGTGAGACAGCAGAGTGAGTGAGACAACAGAGTGAGAGAGACAGCAGAGTGACAGAGACAGCAGAGTGAGCGACAGCAGAGTGAGAGACAGCAGCGTGAGAGACAGCAGAGTGAGTGACAGCAGAGTGAGAGAGACAGCAGAGTGAGACAGCAGAGTGAGTGACAGCAGAGTGAGAGACAGCAGAGTGAGAGACAGCAGAGCGAGAGACAGCAGAGTGAGAGAGACAGCAGAGTGACAGAGACAGCAGAGTGAGTGACAGCAGAGTGAGTGACAGCAGAGTGAGAGACAGCAGAGTGAGTGACAGCAGAGTGAGAGACAGCAGAGTGAGAGACAGCAGAGTGAGAGAGACAGCAGAGTGAGAGACAGCAGAGCGAGAGACAGCAGAGTGAGAGAGACAGCAGAGTGACAGAGACAGCAGAGTGAGCGACAGCAGAGTGAGAGACAGCAGAGCGAGAGACAGCAGAGTGAGAGAGACAGCAGAGTGACAGAGACAGCAGAGTGAGCGACAGCAGTGTGAGAGACAGCAGAGTGAGAGACAGCAGAGTGAGAGACAGCAGAGTGAGAGAGACAGCAGAGGGAGAGTGACAGCAGAGTGAGAGACAGCAGAGTGAGAGAGACAGCAGAGTGAGAGACAGCAGAGCGAGAGACAGCAGAGTGAGAGAGACAGCAGAGTGACAGAGACAGCAGAGTGAGCGACAGCAGAGTGAGTGACAGCAGAGTGAGAGTGACAGCAGAGTGAGAGGCAGCAGAGAGAGAGACAGCAGAGTGAGAGACAGCAGAGTGAGAGACAGCAGAGTAAGACAGCAGAGTAAGAGAGACAGCAGAGTGAGAGAGATAGCAGAGTGGGAGACAGGAGAATGAGAGAGACAGCAGAGTGAGAGAGAAAGCAGAGTGAGAGACAGCAGTGTGAGAGACAGCAGAGCGAGAGAGACAGCAGAGTGAGAGAGACAGCAGAGTGAGAGACAGCAGAGCGAGAGACAGCAGAGTGAGAGAGACAGCAGAGTGACAGAGACAGCAGAGTGAGTGACAGCAGAGTGAGAGAGACAGCAGAGTGAGACAGCAGAGTGAGTGACAGCAGAGTGAGAGACAGCAGAGTGAGAGACAGCAGAGCGAGAGACAGCAGAGTGAGAGAGACAGCAGAGTGACAGAGACAGCAGAGTGAGCGACAGCAGAGTGAGTGACAGCAGAGTGAGAGTGACAGCAGAGTGAGAGGCAGCAGAGAGAGAGACAGCAGAGTGAGAGACAGCAGAGTGAGAGAGACAGCAGAGTGAGAAACAGCAGAGCGAGAGACAGCAGAGTGAGAGAGACAGCAGAGTGACAGAGACAGCAGAGTGAGCGACAGCAGAGTGAGAGACAGCAGAGCGAGAGACAGCAGAGTGAGAGAGACAGCAGAGTGACAGAGACAGCAGAGTGAGCGACAGCAGTGTGAGAGTCAGCAGAGTGAGAGACAGCAGAGTGAGAGACAGCAGAGTGAGTTGCAGCAGAGTGAGTGAAGGCAGAGTGAGAGTGAGAGCAGAGTGAGAGACAGCAGAGTGAGAGTGACAGCAGAGTGAGAGACAGCAGAGTGAGACAGCAGAGTGAGTGAGACAACAGAGTGAGAGTGACAGCAGAGTGAGAGACAGCAGAGTGAGAGACAGCAGAGTGAGAGTGACAACAGAGTGAGAGATAGCAGAGTGAGAGACAGCAGAGTGAGAGACAGCAGAGTGAGAGACAGCAGAGTGAGAGTAGCAGAGTGAGAGTGGCAGCAGAGTGAGAGACAGCAGAGTGAGAGTGACAACAGAGTGAGAGACAGCAGAGTGAGAGTGACAACAGAGTGAGAGATAGCAGAGTGAGTGACTGCAGAGTGAGTGACAGCAGAGTGAGAGACAGCAGAGTGAGAGACAGCAGAGTGAGACAGCAGAGTGAGAGACAGCAGAGTGAGAGTGACAACAGAGTGAGAGATAGCAGAGTGAGAGACAGCAGAGTGAGAGTGACAGCAGAGTGAGAGACAGCAGAGTGAGAGACAGCAGAGTGAGAGTGACAACAGAGTGAGAGATAGCAGAGTGAGACAGCAGAGTGAGAGTGACAGCAGAGTGAGAGTGACAACAGAGTGAGAGACAGCAGAGTGAGACAGCAGAGTGAGAGTGACAGCAGAGTGAGAGACAGCAGAGTGAGAGACAGCAGAGTGAGAGTGACAACAGAATGAGAGATAGCAGAGTGAGAGACAGCAGAGTGAGAGAGATAGCAGAGTGAGAGACAGCAGAGTGAGTGACAGCAGAGTGAGAGACAGCAGAGTGATAGACAGCAGAGTGAGAGTGACAACAGAGTGAGAGATAGCAGAGTGAGAGACAGCAGAGTGAGAGACAGCAGAGTGAGAGACAGCAGAGTGAGAGACAGCAGAGTGAGAGTAGCAGAGTGAGAGTGGCAGCAGAGTGAGAGACAGCAGAGTGAGAGTGACAACAGAGTGAGAGACAGCAGAGTGAGAGTGACAACAGAGTGAGAGACAGCAGAGTGAGCGACAGCAGAGTGAGAGATAGCAGAGTGAGAGATAGCAGAGTGAGAGACAGCAGAGTGAGCGACAGCAGAGTGAGAGACAGCAGAGTGAGAGTGGCAGCAGAGTGAGAGATAGCAGGGTGAGAGATAGCAGAGTGAGAGACAGCAGAGTGAGAGACAGCAGAGTGAGCGACAGCAGAGTGAGAGATAGCAGAGTGAGAGACAGCAGAGTGAGCGACAGCAGAGTGAGAGACAGCAGAGTGAGAGTGGCAGCAGAGTGAGAGACATGAATTGACCTATCAGGTCAGCCCTGCTTACCTGCCTCTTCTGCCATACATTGAGCTGTCAGGTCAGCCCTGCTTACCTGCCTCTTCTGCCATACATTGACCTGTCAGGTCAGCCCTGCTTACCTGCCTCTTCTGCCATACATTGACCTGTCAGGTCAGCCCTGCTTACCTGCCTTTTCTGCCATACATTGAGCTGTCAGGTCAGCCCTGCTTACCTGCCTCCTCTGCCATACATTGACCTGTCAGGTCAGCCCTGCTTACCTGCCTTTTCTGCCATACATTGACCTGTCAGGTCAGCCCTGCTTACCTGCCTCTCCTGCCATACATTGACCTGTCAGGTCAGCCCTGCTTACCTGCCTCTCCTGCCATACATTGAGCTGTCAGGTCAGCCCTGCTTACCTGCCTCTTCTGCCATACATTGACCTGTCAGGTCAGCCCTGCTTACCTGCCTCTCCTGCCATACATTGACCTATCAGGTCAGCCCTGCTTACCTGCCTCTTCTGCCATGCATTGAGCTGTCAGGTCAGCCCTGCTTACCTGCCTCTTCTGCCATGCATTGACCTGTCAGGTCAGCCCTGCTTACCTGCCTCTTCTGCCATGCATTGACCTGTCAGGTCAGCCCTGCTTACCTGCCTTTTCTGCCATACATTGACCTGTCAGGTCAGCTCTTCCGGCACTGCCAGAGGGCAGTACAGGCCAGTGTAGCCCTGCTTACCTGCCTCTTTTGCCAGTCGTCAAAGGTGACTTCAGGAGTTGTACAAGGCACTCTGTACATTCAAGTGTTCGTTTCTCCCAGAGCAGTGGGGCGAGGACCAGTGTGTGCTGAGCTCAGAGCTGGCCTTGCACTGCACTCGAGGCTGCGTTACTTCCTCCTTCCTCACATCATCACATGGCTGCACTTCCCTTTCTGCAGCTAGAAATGCTTTCACAACCCCCTCCTCCCCCAGACCACAAGGGGGGGACCCCACGCGAAGAACAAGGTGCAATGGAACCAGGCCTTGACCTAATGTGATGAAGAATCTTTCTTATGGAACATTCCAAGCAGGTTATCCTCTGACACAATCTATACCTTTATGTTTAGCAAAATATAGCATAGGCTGTGGAAAATAGGGATTATGGAACATAATATACAACTGAGCACAGAAATATATAATAACGCACTGTAATATGACAACATATGTTTCTCCAGAGGCAGCATGGAGAGTCTTACCTGGAAAGAGCCTCGAGTGCAGGTTCAGGGTTTTTGGGCCAATACCCTCTTTTTTCTGATGCAACATTTGTAGTGTCTAACAAACTCAAATAAAATAAAGTGAAGTATGAGAATGTGTCCCAGTATATCAAATACCATTTGGTACACAGCAACAGGAGGTGGGAGGTAAAGGTGCATAACCAGGACAATGCACAAGGAGGCTGCAGGCAATGCCCTCTGGTGGGAAGTAAAGGTGCATAACCAGGACAATGCACAAGGACGCCTGCAGGCAATGCCCTCTGGTGGGAAGTAAAGGTGCATAACCAGGACAATGCACAAGGAGGCTGCAGGCAATGCCCTCTGGTGGGAAGTAAAGGTGCATAACCAGGACAATGCACAAGGAGGCTGCAGGCAATGCCCTCTGGTGGGAAGTAAAGGTGCATAACCAGGACAATGCACAAGGAGGCTGCAGGCAATGCCCTCTGGTGGGAAGTAAAGGTGCATAACCAGGACAATGCACAAGGAGGCTGCAGGCAATGCCCTCTGGTGGGAAGTAAAGGTGCATAACCAGGACAATGCACAAGGAGGCTGCAGGCAATGCCCTCTGGTGGGAAGTAAAGGTGCATAACGCAGGACAATGCACAAGGAGGCTGCAGGCAATGCCCTCTGGTGGGAAGTAAAGGTGCATAACCAGGACAATGCACAAGGAGGCTGCAGGCAATGCCCTCTGCTGGGAAGTAAAGGTGCATAACCAGGACAATGCACAAGGAGGCTGCAGGCAATGCCCTCTGGTGGGAAGTAAAGGTGCATAACCAGGACAATGCACAAAGAGGCTGCAGGCAATGCCCTCTGCTGGGAAGTAAAGGTGCATAACCAGGACAATGCACAAGGAGGCTGCAGGCAATGCCCTCTGGTGGGAAGTAAAGGTGCATAACCAGGACAATGCACAAGGAGGCTGCAGGCAATGCCCTCTGGTGGGAAGTAAAGGCGCATAACGCAGGACAATGCACAAGGTGGCTTCAGGCAATGCCCTTTGGTGGGAAGTAAAGGTGCATAACCAGGACAATGCACAAGGAGGCTGCAGGCAATGCCCTCTGGTGGGAAGTAAAGGTGCATAACCAGGACAATGCACAAGGAGGCTGCAGGCAATGCCCACTGGTGGGAAGTAAAGGTGCATAACCAGGACAATGCACAAGGAGGCTGCAGGCAATGCCATGTGGTGGGAAGTAAAGGTGCATAACCAGGACAATGCACAAGGAGGCTGCAGGCAATGCCCTCTGGTGGGAAGTAAAGGTGCATAACCAGGACAATGCACAAGGAGGCTGCAGGCAATGCCCTCTGCTGGGAAGTAAAGGTGCATAACCAGGACAATGCACAAGGAGGCTGCAGGCAATGCCCTCTGCTGGGAAGTAAAGGTGCATAACCAGGACAATGCACAAGGAGGCTGCAGGCAATGCCCTCTGGTGGGAAGTAAAGGTGCATAACCAGGACAATGCACAAGGAGGCTGCAGGCAATGCCCTCTGGTGGGAAAGAAAGGTGCATAACCAGGACAATGCACACGGAGGCTGCAGGCAATGCCCTCTGTTGGGAAGTAAAGGTGCATAACCAGGACAATGCACAAGGAGGCTGCAGGCAATGCCCTCTGGTGGGTAATAAAGGTGCATAACGCAGGACAATGCACAAGGAGGCTGCAGGCAATGTCCTCTGTTGGGAAGTAAAGGTGCATAACCAGGACAATGCACAAGGAGGCTGCAGGCAATGTCCTCTGTTGGCAAGTAAAGGTGCATAACCAGGACAATGCACAAGGAGGCTGCAGGCAATGCCCTCTGGTGGGTAGTAAAGGTGCATAACGCAGGACAATGCACAAGGAGGCTGCAGGCAATGCCCTCTGGTGGGAAGTAAAGGTGCATAACCAGGACAATGCACAAGGAGGCTGCAGGCAATGCCCTCTGGTGGGAAGTAAAGGTGCATAACCAGGACAATGCACAAGGACGCCTGCAGGCAATGCCCTCTGGTGGGAAGTAAAGGTGCATAACCAGGACAATGCACAAGGAGGCTGCAGGCAATGCCCTCTGGTGGGAAGTAAAGGTGCATAACCAGGACAATGCACAAGGAGGCTGCAGGCAATGCCCTCTGGTGGGAAGTAAAGGTGCATAACCAGGACAATGCACAAGGAGGCTGCAGGCAATGCCCTCTGGTGGGAAGTAAAGGTGCATAACCAGGACAATGCACAAGGAGGCTGCAGGCAATGCCCTCTGGTGGGAAGTAAAGGTGCATAACCAGGACAATGCACAAGGAGGCTGCAGGCAATGCCCTCTGGTGGGAAGTAAAGGTGCATAACGCAGGACAATGCACAAGGAGGCTGCAGGCAATGCCCTCTGGTGGGAAGTAAAGGTGCATAACCAGGACAATGCACAAGGAGGCTGCAGGCAATGCCCTCTGCTGGGAAGTAAAGGTGCATAACCAGGACAATGCACAAGGAGGCTGCAGGCAATGCCCTCTGGTGGGAAGTAAAGGTGCATAACCAGGACAATGCACAAGGAGGCTGCAGGCAATGCCCTCTGCTGGGAAGTAAAGGTGCATAACCAGGACAATGCACAAGGAGGCTGCAGGCAATGCCCTCTGGTGGGAAGTAAAGGTGCATAACCAGGACAATGCACAAGGAGGCTGCAGGCAATGCCCTCTGGTGGGAAGTAAAGGCGCATAACGCAGGACAATGCACAAGGTGGCTTCAGGCAATGCCCTTTGGTGGGAAGTAAAGGTGCATAACCAGGACAATGCACAAGGAGGCTGCAGGCAATGCCCTCTGGTGGGAAGTAAAGGTGCATAACCAGGACAATGCACAAGGAGGCTGCAGGCAATGCCCTCTGGTGGGAAGTAAAGGTGCATAACCAGGACAATGCACAAGGAGGCTGCAGGCAATGCCATCTGGTGGGAAGTAAAGGTGCATAACCAGGACAATGCACAAGGAGGCTGCAGGCAATGCCCTCTGGTGGGAAGTAAAGGTGCATAACCAGGACAATGCACAAGGAGGCTGCAGGCAATGCCCTCTGCTGGGAAGTAAAGGTGCATAACCAGGACAATGCACAAGGAGGCTGCAGGCAATGCCCTCTGCTGGGAAGTAAAGGTGCATAACCAGGACAATGCACAAGGAGGCTGCAGGCAATGCCCTCTGGTGGGAAGTAAAGGTGCATAACCAGGACAATGCACAAGGAGGCTGCAGGCAATGCCCTCTGGTGGGAAAGAAAGGTGCATAACCAGGACAATGCACACGGAGGCTGCAGGCAATGCCCTCTGTTGGGAAGTAAAGGTGCATAACCAGGACAATGCACAAGGAGGCTGCAGGCAATGCCCTCTGGTGGGTAGTAAAGGTGCATAACGCAGGACAATGCACAAGGAGGCTGCAGGCAATGCCCTCTGGTGGGAAGTAAAGGTGCATAACCAGGACAATGCACAAGGAGGCTGCAGCCAATGCCCTCTGGTGGGAAGTAAAGGTGCATAACCAGGACAATGCACACGGAGGCTGCAGGCAATGCCCTCTGTTGGGAAGTAAAGGTGCATAACCAGGACAATGCACAAGGAGGCTGCAGGCAATGCCCTCTGGTGGGAAGTAAAGGTGCATAACCAGGACAATGCACAAGGAGGCTGCAGGCAATGCCCTCTGGTGGGAAGTAAAGGTGCATAACGCAGGACAATGCACAAGGAGGCTGCAGGCAATGCCAACTGGTGGGAAGTAAAGGTGCATAACCAGGACAATGCGCAAGGAGGCTGCAGGCAATGCCCTCTGCTGGGAAGTAAAGGTGCATAACCAGGACAATGCACAAGGAGGCTGCAGGCAATGCCCTCTGGTGGGAAGTAAAGGTGCATAACCAGGACAATGCACAAGGAGGCTGCAGGGAATGCCCTCTGGTGGGAAGTAAAGGCGCATAACCAGGACAATGCACAAGGAGGCTGCAGGCAATGCCCTCTGGTGGGAAGTAAAGGTGCATAACCCAGGACAATGCACAAGGAGGCTGCAGGCAATGCCCTCTGGTGGGAAGTAAAGGTGCATAACCAGGACAATGCACAAGGAGGCTGCAGGCAATGCCCTCTGCTGGGAAGTAAAGGTGCATAACCAGGACAATGCACAAGGAGGCTGCAGGCAATGCCCTCTGGTGGGAAGTAAAGGTGCATAACGCAGGACAATGCACAAGGAGGCTGCAGGCAATGCCCTCTGGTGGGAAGTAAAGGTGCATAACCAGGACAATGCACAAGGAGGCTTCAGGCAATGCCCTCTGGTGGGAAGTAAAGGTGCATAACCAGGACAATGCACAAGGAGGCTGCAGGCAATGCCCTCTGGTGGGAAGTAAAGGTGCATAACCAGGACAATGCACAAGGAGGCTGCAGGCAATGCCCTCTGTTGGGAAGTAAAGGTGCATAACCAGGACAATGCACAAGGAGGCTGCAGGCAATGCCCTCTGGTGGGTAGTAAAGGTGCATAACGCAGGACAATGCACAAGGAGGCTGCAGGCAATGTCCTCTGTTGGGAAGTAAAGGTGCATAACCAGGACAATGCACAAGGAGGCTGCAGGCAATGTCTTCTGTTGGGAAGTAAAGGTGCATAACCAGGACAATGCACAAGGAGGCTGCAGGCAATGCCCTCTGGTGGGTAGTAAAGGTGCATAACGCAGGACAATGCACAAGGAGGCTGCAGGCAATACCCCCTGGTGGGAAGTAAAGGTGCATAACCAGGACAATGCACAAGGAGGCTGCAGGCAATGCCCTCTGGTGGGAAGTAAAGGTGCATAACCAGGACAATGCACAAGGAGGCTGCAGGCAATGCCTTCTGTTGGGAAGTAAAGGTGCATAACCAGGACAATGCACAAGGAGGCTGCAGGCAATGCCCTCTGGTGGGTAGTAAAGGTGCATAACGCAGGACAATGCACAAGGAGGCTGCAGGCAATGCCCTCCGGTGGGAAGTAAAGGTGCATAACCAGAACAATGCACAAGGAGGCTGCATTCAATGCCCTCCGGTGGGAAGTAAAGGTGCATAACCAGGACAATGCACAAGGAGGCTGCAGGCAATGCCTTCTGTTGGGAAGTAAAGGTGCATAACCAGGACAATGCACAAGGAGGCTGCAGGCAATGCCCTCTGGTGGGAAGTAAAGGTGCATAACCAGGACAATGCACAAAGAGGCTGCATTCAATGCCCTCTGGTGGGAAGTAAAGGTGCATAACCAGGACAATGCACAAGGAGGCTGCAGGCAATGCCTTCTGTTGGGAAGTAAAGGTGCATAACCAGGACAATGCACAAGGAGGCTGCAGGCAATGCCCTCTGGTGGGAAGTAAAGGTGCATAACCAGGACAATGCACAAAGAGGCTGCATTCAATGCCCTCTGGTGGGAAGTAAAGGTGCATAACCAGGACAATGCACAAGGAGGCTGCAGGCAATGCCCTCTGGTGGGAAGTAAAGGTGCATAACCAGGACAATGCACAAAGAGGCTGCATTCAATGCCCTCTGGTGGGAAGTAAAGGTGCATAACCAGGACAATGCACAAGGAGGCTACAGGCAATGCCCTCTGGTGGGACGTAAAGGTGCATAACCAGGACAATGCACAAGGAGGCTGCATTCAATGCCCTCTGGTGGGAAGTAAAGGTGCATAACCAGGACAATGCACAAGGAGGCTGCAGGCAATGCCCTCTGGTGGGAAGTAAAGGTGCATAACCAGGACAATGCACAAGGAGGCTGCAGGCAATGCCCTCTGCTGGGAAGTAAAGGTGCATAACCAGGACAATGCACAAGGAGGCTGCAGGCAATGCCTTATGTTGGGAAGTAAAGGTGCATAACTAGGACAATGCACAAGGAGGCCTGCAGGCAATGCCCTCTGGTGGGAAGTAAAGGTGCATAACCAGGACAATGCATAAGGAGGCTGCAGGCAATGCCTTCTGGTGGGAAGTAAAGGTGCATAACGCAGGACAATGCACAAGGAGGCTGCAGGCAATGCCCTCTGGTGGGAAGTAAAGGTGCATAACCAGGACAATGCACAAGGTGGCTGCAGGCAATGCCTTCTGGTGTGAAGTAAAGGTGCATAACCAGGACAATGCACAAGGAGGCTGCAGGCAATGCCCTCTGGTGGGAAGTAAAGGTGCATAACCAGGACAATGCACAAGGAGGCTGCAGGCAATGCGCTCTGTTGGGAAGTAAAGGTGCATAACCAGGACAATGCACAAGGAGGCTGCAGGCAATGCCCTCTGGTGGGAAGTAAAGGTGCATAACCAGGACAATGCACAAGGAGGCTGCAGGCAATGCCCTCTGGTGGGAAGTAAAGGTCCATAACCAGGACAATGCACAAGGAGGCTGCAGGCAATGCCCTCTGGTGGGAAGTAAAGGTGCATAACCAGGACAATGCACAAGGAGGCTGCAGGCAATGCCCTCTGGTGGGTAGTAAAGGTGCATATCGCAGGACAATGCACAAGGAGGCTGCAGGCAATGCCTTCTGGTGGGAAGTAAAGGTGAATAACCAGGACAATGCACAAGGAGGCTGCATGCAATCAATCAATCAATCAAGCACATTTGTAAAGCACCCTACTCACCCGCAAGGGTCTCAAGGCGCTGGGGGGGGGGGGGGGGGGGTTGAGCTGCTACTGCTCGAAGAGCCTGGTCTTGAGTAGCTTCCTGAAAGAGAGATGGTCCTGGGTCAGCCGTAGGTGTGTGGGGAGGGAGTTCCATGTCTTGGCCGCCAGGTAGGAGAAAGATCTTCCTCCGGTGGTGGTTCTGCGAATCCGTGGGACGGTAGCGAGGGCAAGGCTGGCAGAGCAGAGCTGGCGGGTGGGTGTGTAGAACGTGAGGCGATTGTTGAGGTATTTGGGGCCCATGTCGTGGAGAGCCTTGTGTGCGTGGGTGAGGAGCCTGAACGTGATCCTCTTGCTGACGGTGAGCCAGTGCATGTCTCTCAGGTGGGCAGAGATGTGGCTGTGACAGGGGATGTCCAGGATGAGTCGTGCAGAGAGGTGGAAGGGGGTGTTGGAATTCCTGCGTAGTGTGGTGAGGGGTTCCATGTAGATGTTGAAGAGTTGGGGAGAGAGTACTGACCCTTGTGGGACTCCTCTGATGATGGGTAGTGGGTCGGATTCAAAGTTTTTCATTTTTATTCTTTGCGAGCGGTTATGTAGTTTAGGACCGTCATCTCAATGCCTGCTCTTTCTTGAAGGACTTTGAGGAGCAAGGTCTGATCAACTGTATCGAAAGCGGTCGATAAGTCTAGGAGAATGAGAAGGCAGCATTGGTCTGAGTCAAGTGATTTGTGTAGATCATCTATGACGTTTAGGATTGCGGTTTCAGTGCTGCATCCCTTTCTGAATCCCGATTGGTTTGGGTCTAGGAGCTTTGATGTTCTCCAAGTGTTGGGTTAACTGTGGCAGAACACATCTTTCCAGAATTTTGGATAAGAGAGGTAGGTTTGACACGGGTCTAAAGTTGTTCATATCCTCTGTGTCTAGCCCTGGTTTTTTTAGTAGCGGCGTGACTTGGCCGACCTTGAGGCAGTCAGGGATAGTTCCTGAGCTCAGAAAGCTGTTGATGAGCTTTCCATGATAGAGAAGATACTTTTATGAATGATAGCTAAGCCTCCGCCTCTCTGCTTATGTCGGTCTTTGTGGGTTATTGAAAATCCGGGCGGCACCAGCATGTCCATGATGGGGTCGGACAAGGTGTTGAGCCAGGTTTCCATGATGAAAGCTACATCAAGGTCATGGGAGAGGATAGTTTCTGCTAATTCTGTTGCGTGTTTGGAAGCAGATCTGCTGTTGATGAGCATGCATTTGATGAGGGTTTCTTCTTTGTACCTCGACTTGCTGGGTTGGGCTCTGGTTAGGGAGGTTAGGTGTGCCGGGGGTCTAGGGATTCTAGGGGGGGATGTTCCCTGCCCACTCCTGTAATTCAAGTATGTTGAATCGAGAACTTGGGTGAGGAGTTCCATGGGGAGGTCCTGTGTTAAGGCAAATGGAGTCCCTTTCTGTGAAGGCTGTGCGGTGATATGGTCGGAGTTAGCGGGAGGTCATAAGATGAGGCGAGTGTGGTCGCTTCGTGCGGGGAGAGGGTGGCTTTTCTTCTCGGTCTGTCTGCTTGCATCTCTGTCTCTGGTTTAGTGACGGGCGGACGAGATCTGGGGGGAGCGGGGTCAAGTTAGTGGGAGGCGATTTGCTCGTTCTGGGAAGGGCGGGGTAGGAGGGGCAGCGGGCTGTAGGGTGGGTAAGCAAATTTTAGCTAGGGAGGATAGGGTTTCGTTCAGGCCTCGAACCAGGGTTTCGAGCTGAGCTTCCAGAAGGTGGAGGCGATGCAACATGCTATTTGTGTGGGTGGGAGGGGGAAGGTGGGTGGTGCTCTGCACTGGGAAGGAGTGTGCCGTCCCGTCATGTTGAATGTAGGTGGGGAGCCGCAAGTATCGTTATTTCTAGTAGGGTTCAGGGGGAGTGAGAGAGCTATATCTGTCCGGGTGACTGGCTGCGCTATGGGTGGTTGTGGGAGCGGCCCGTGGAGCCATTGTGAATGTGTGTGGGGCTCCTCTCTGGTGTGCGACTATGATTGGTGGAGGGATAGGGTTGGGCAGCGGTTGGAACCTTTGTTGCGGGGGACGGTTGGCGGTAGATGTCGTTGGAAGGTGGGGAGGGGCTCGGGGAGAGGACGCGTGTGGGGCCCTTTGTGTTGGCCAGGCACTAGGAAAATGTGATGCAAACAATGTAATAACACAGGCCGGGCACTAGGAGAATCTAATGCAAACAATGCAATAACAAAGGCCAGGCACTAGGACAATCTGATGCAAACAATGCAATAACACAGGCCAGGCACAAGTTCAATCTGATGCAAATAATGAAATAATACAGGCCAGGCACTAGGATTGATGCAAACAATGCAATAACACAAGCCAGGCATTAGGAGAATCTGATGCAAACAATGCAATAACACAGGGCAGGCACGAGGAGAATCTGATGAAAATGTCGCAATAACACAGGCCAGGTACAAGGAGAATCTGATGCAAACAATGCAATAACAAAGGACAGGCACACGTTCAATCTGATGCAAATAATGCAATAACACTAGGATTGATGCAAACAATTAAATAACGCAGGCCAGGCACTAGGAGAATCTGATGCAAACAATGCAATAACACAGGCCAGGCACTAGGATTGATGCAAACAATGAAATAACGCAGGCCAGGCACTAGGAGAATCTGATGCAAACAATGCAATAACACAGGCCAGGCACAAGGAGAATCTGATGCAAACAATGCAATAACACAGGCCAGGCACCAATGGGTTTGCACCCAGTGGAGTTACTAACAGAAAGTGTTCAGTGTCCACCAGCAGGAAAAGTTCTATTCTGTCTGTAAGTTCTCTTGACAGATGAGCATGTAATAACTGCAGCAAGCATCTTTGGAACTTTCAGATCTCGTACTCCACATTGGGGCACTTAACCGAATTTCGTACACTGTATTAGAACTTTATTTAGTTGGGCTTTGGTTACTTTTGCTTATAAGTGAATGCGCGCACATCGAAAATCTCGCTGATCCTTTGTTTGGCGCACATGACCATCTCCTTCTGTCAGCACTTAATACACCTTTTCCTTATATGTCGCACTGACTTTGAGCACTACATTACTCTTGAGGTTTCTTCTATATTATACTCATACCACACTTTATTCATGTACACCTGTGATCATAATATGCACGCCCCTTTCTAATATAGGTAACTATATGATCTTTTCGCTCTTGATTTGGTGCTTTTACACTACAGAGATCTTTGTTACCATTATTTACAATGTATCTTTGTACATTATTGAGCTCCTACCTTGCGCTATACCTTCTGTGTTCTTTAATTTTTTTTCAGACATTCCCCATGACGAAGAGCTCTGCTCGAAATGCATAGGGGATGCATTTATGAATGGTGTACAACCGAGCTTCCTTGAAATGCAGCAATGTTGCGATTTTGTTTTGATATGATTCAACATATGATTTAATATCTTGAAGATTGAATCAAAATAAACCATTATCTAAGAAGATTACCAAAGATCACCTGTCATTATAATTTTGTAAAGACGTACCTTTACGCGCCAGGAGGATTCGAGATTTATTTTACACTGAGTAAGATTCTTTGGATTGATTTCATGTTTAAGCGCCTCACAGTCAGGAGGCGAACATCTCGATTTCCCTTACATCGATACATTTAAATACACTTCATGCACTTTGTAGTGCTGTGGTCCTTTCTTGATAGTAATCTGGTCTGGCACATGGTGGTCTCATGATCCTACGGTTGTGGGTGTAATCTGGCCTGGCTCATGGTGGTCTCATGATGCTAGGGTTGGGGTAATCTGCTCTGGGTCATGGTGGTCTCATGATCCTATGGGTGGGGTAATCTGGTCTGGCTCATGATGGTTTTATGAGCCTACGGGTGGGGTAATCAGGTCTGGCTCGTGGTGGTCTCATGATCCTATGGGAGGAAGGTGGGGTAATCTGGTCTGGCTCATGGTGGTCTCATGACCCTAAAGGCAGGGAGGGGTAATCTGCTCTGGCCCATGATGGTCTCATGATCCTATGGGTGGGGTAATATGGTCTGGCTCATGTAATCTCCTGATCCTATGGGTGGGGGGGTAATCTGGTGTGGCTCATGGTGGTCTCATGATCCTACGGGTGGGGTAATCTGGTATGGCTCATGGTGGTCTCATGATCCTATGGGAGGGAAGAGGGGTAATCTGGTCTGGCTCATGGTGGTCTCATGACCCTAAAGGTGGGGAGGAGTAATCTGCTCTGGCTCATGGTGGTCTCATGATCCTACGGTTGGGGTAATCTGGTCTGGCTCATGGTGGTTTTATGATCCTGCTAGGCTAGTGGGGTAATCTGTTCTGGCTCATGGTGGTCTCATGACCCTATGGGTGGTCCGGCTCATGGCGTTCTCATGATCCTACGGGTGGGGTAATCTGGTCTGGCTCATGGTGCTCTCATGATCCTATGGGTGAGGGGGGGTAATCTCTTCTGGCTCATGGTGGTCTCATGATCCTACAGGTGGGGTAATCTGGTCTGGCTCATGATGGTGTCATGATCCTACAGGTGGGGGCAGGTAATCTTCTCTGAGTCATGGTGGTTTCATGATCCTACGGGTGGGGTAATCTGGTCTGGCTCATGGTGGTGTCATGATCCTACGGGTGGGGTCATCTGGTCTGGCTCATGGTGGTGTCATGATCCTATGAGTGGGGTAATCAGGTCTGGCTCATGGTGGTCTCATGATCCTATGGGAGGGAGGGGGGTAATCTGGTCTGGCTCATGGTGGTCTAATCATCCTACGAGAGGGGGGTAATCTGGTCTGGCTCATGGTGGTCTCATGATCCTACGAGTGGGGTAATCAGGTCTGGCTCTTGGTGGTCTCATGACCCTACGGGTGGGATAATCTGGTCTGGCTCAGGGGGTCTCATGATCCTATGGGTGGGGTAATCTATTCTGGCTCATGATGGTCTCATGACCCTACGGGTGGTCTGGCTCATGGTGGTCTCATGATTCTACAGATGGTCTGGCTCTTTCTTCCAAACATCTTGTGTTGGTGTAGATGTGGCCAAAGAATGTGATCTCTTCTTTTTCTGGTTCATGCTTGACTGGATTCAGTCAATCCAACGCCGTCCTGCTGGCGGTCTCTCCTCCTCATTCTGGAAGCCCAGAGACTCTGGGCCTCATTTATGAGGTTTTGGTTAGGGCCGCACCACAAGGAATCTTGCTGCACTGCTCTACATCAGAACAAAAGGGCAGGAATGCACCGTATCTATGTGATGCAGCGCATTCCTGTCCTTTCCCCCAGCGCAGGCGCACAATGGGCTGCCATGCGCCAATACAGGCACCCTTTCGCCATGGTGCAATGCAAGGGGGCCTGCGTTGCATGGTTGATTGATTTTGTGCAGGATGGGCGAACTTCCTGCACAAAGTCAATCACAAGAGGCAATTTCCTATTTCTATGTGAGCTGCAGAATGCAGCACTAACAGAAAAAGGAAAGCACGAGGAGAAATAATAATAAACCTCCTAGCTGCGCCTCCCTAATGCCACCCCTGGGGTGGCGTTAGATTCTGACCTATTCCCGGGTTCACAATCCCTCGTAAATCTGGGAATGCGTCAGGTTCCATGAGTGTTGTCTGGGAACACCCACAGTAACACCCATGGAACGCCCGTTGCATGCAGTGTTCTGCGTAAAAGTGGCACATATTTATAAGGCCATGAAAAGCTTTACGTGGCCTTATAAATATGCAGCGGCACATTGCGCCTTTGGAACATCAAAAAAGTGAAGTTCTGGCGGCTCAAAAGTGGCAGTCTCTGGGTTCTACTTGCACCAGCATGGGACCTGGCTAGGTGCCAACCATCTGGTCAGCTCTCAGCCTGAGGTGGCTTTCTTCTTGCCAACCACAAGAGGCATCTCCTTTTGGATTCTGGTGAAGAACATGTTAGCCCTGTGGGTCCCCCTCAGGTTGACCGATTTGCAACTTGTAATAACGCCCATTGTCCACAATTGAGTGTCCTCCAGTTTACACTGGGAAATGTTGGGGGACACATTTCGGTTAAGGTGAAGTGTTCCGCTTCACTACACCTTTCTTCCCATATCCTTAATTCCTCCAGTTGTCAGGAACATTCACTATGACTGGTGCAAAGCAATTCTTGCCATCCATGACTGGTCAAAAGGCTGTGTATGTGGACCATCTGAGCCTCTCTTTGTGCCACCCTCTACATCTGCCTCTCAGAGTGGACCTTCTTTCTCAAGGT